>NC_092796.1:9819044-10185433 GCF_918797505.1 Bemisia tabaci | reverse complement strand
ACTGTCCCACCGTTTTGAAACCATAATGATCTGTTTAATTTTTCAAGATTCCTGTTTTCGGATGAATCACTAAAATTTACGCTCTGATACACTGGGAAACCCTAGATATTTTCCGTCCCTAGTTCTTTATGTACAAACCCACGACAAAACCATTTATTATCGTCTTTACACACGATTTTCACTAGTAGACACAAATAATCCTCGAAAAATGTTCTGCAAAGGTGATATAAACCTGATCATTTTGAATCAAAAAATGAAACAATGAAAAAAAAAAGAAAAAGAAAAAAAACACGCCTCGCTACTGACGATCAAAGTAGAGCTTTCTAAGTGGCAGTAATTATTTAATTTCTCTACTAGTTCTGCATGAAATTCTTTGAAAATTTGAAGACGTGATCTAAGATCTGCACTTCGATTGCCCTCAAAAAGTGTCGGCCCGACGAGCTTTGAGAAGCTACAACAGTCAACAGTGCCATCGATGAGCCTTTTTGTGGCGTGGGCTCTACTTTGGACGTGTGGTACGGGTCCTATTTAAACCCACACACAAAAAAATGAAAACCAAGTTCGCTGAAAAAACCAACAAATTTAATCGTAAAAATAAAATGAGAGAGGAAATCAAACTTAAAAAAATAGCTGTAAAAAATGTTGCCGTGCTAAGGAAGAACGAACGCCGTATGAACCTTCGTGCGTTGCCAATTTTTTTTTTTTTGGTAAAATACGAATTTTCAAAAGATTTGTAAACATTTTCAGTCCAAATTTCCAGTGAATTTTCTTCGCAATATTCCCGTAAAGTATCAGAGAATATCAAGTAGAACTATTCATTATTTGTCTCAAAAATTGATTTTTAAGAGGGGAAATTTGGCAGCTCTCGAATGTTCATACGGCGTTTTTCCTAAGGACGGCAGAATAGACGTCAGAGGCGTGGCGTGAATTGCGATGTATCGATTGTTATGCCATTTAAACCTATGCTAAAGAATCGATTATTAAGGTGTTCGCTGCGAACACCCTGTTTATCGATCCTTTTCCATAGGTTTAAATGGCACAGCAATCGATATATCGCAAAGCACGCCACGCCACTAATAGACGTCAGTCAACTTCATTGCACTTCGAATATATAACTAAGACTGACTATGCACGATAACGATATTAAAGGAATCAACAGGGAAGGTGCTGCGCGTGTTTCGTGGCTGGCGGAAAAAGCGCCAGGCGAAGTCAAAACAACCCCTGCTTTTGGACGGAGGGCAGAGCATCGTGATAAATTGCCGCTCAGAATTTCAACCGGATCTCTGAAACGTGAAAGGTGGCTTGAATTTACTTTTGCGGCACAACATTACAACAAATGAAAGGTATCATGGACTGAGAAGTTAAGAAAAATACTGAGAGATTAATTAAAATTGTTGAGACACTTAAGGTTGTAAGCGGTCAATACATTTTCAGCTACTATCACGGTTTCTCTCTAAATACTAGAATTTTTGCACAGTTCAATTCATCTGCGACACCCCCGTTCTAACGATTTCTCAAAGTCAGCAAGCCTCTTGAGTAACGTCTTACTCTTATACACTCGTAGCTTCGAATTTATTTTGAGTAGTAGATATTTTAAATTTTCTGGAAGTGTCTTATCCCATCTCACAGATGAAGCAGCGCTTTAATAAAGTAAAGTCTGAAAACAAGCCACTGAGAAGGTATTCATCTTTGCAAAACTTAAATCTTTGATTTTTACAAGAGTTAGTTCCAATGGATTAGTTCGTGTATTATTTCAAAATATATCCGAAAGTGAGGTCTCATACTCTTCAGAAAAATTGTAATGTAAGTAGAACTTTTTAAACCCTTTTCATTGAGCACCCTGATGTTTTAAATCACAACACGCATAATAATTCTCACCCAATGCTGAAACCGGAATTCGGACTGGCCGTGTGAACTTCCATTATCCCGTGTAAAGAATGATTGCATTCATTCAGGCACAGGGGTTCCACCTCAGTTCCAAGGTTAATAATCACTACAACCGGTGGCTCGCCTTCTAAATCCCTTTTAAAGACCAAAACAAGAAGAATTAAAAAATTACCAATTTTCATTTATGCACAACAAGGAAAAGCGTGACGTACTCCCAATCTGTCTCTAAGCACCCAGGCAGATCGATGTCGTCGAGTCCTGAAAGGTCCAATTACACGATCAAATTGAGCCATCAAATTGGGCCTCTCATCGGTCAGAATGCGACCCATGAGAGGCTCAATTTGATGGCTCAATTTGATCGTGTAACTTGACCTTAACACCTCGATGCAACTATTTCTGCCCCAGGGACGCACACGTTGCATACATGATTACATGAAGGCGCTCATTGGAGGTTTTTTCCAGCACACAAGAGCTATAAACGCGATGCGATCGCTTCGCTTCGAAATTTTAGGAAATCTCGATTTGCAACGTTACAGATTTCTCGTCTCATACATTTTTTTCAACAGGGTAAGAATTACTTTGTAAGACACTTTTCCGCATAGAATTTCACACAGAGCATGTTCAACTCATTCAAAGAATTTTGAATCAAGTGATGTGTGAGAAAATATAGTTTTTACAGTCTACGTATGTGTCACAGTACATTCAAACTTCCCCCATTTGAAAAACCTAAAGTCAACGTAGGTCAAATCGGTCGACATAGGAAATATAATCAACTCTTCGGCCAGTGGGTAAGTAATGTTTTCCTCCTAACGAGTCGCCTTTTCTCTTCAGAAATGAGTACTTTTAAATGTATATCCAAGACAATAATTAGCCAAGTACTTATTATTTCTGGAGACTTTTCTTCTCTCCTCGAGTATTTTCTTAACGTCGAAGAAAAGTCTCTGGAGACTTCAAACATGACAATGACGATTCCTAAAAGTTGGCAACACTATTTTTCCTCAATTTAAATCGATTATTTTACATAAATTTTAACGGTGGGAAACAGCTAGTGTTACCAACTTACAAAATCGCCGTTGACAAATGAGGATCGATCGCTCGTAGGCACTTTCTCAAAACATACCGAGAAGGAAGCTGGCAACACAGCATCCTTAGATTAGACGGAGTGCAGTAGAGTACCTGTATAGCGAGAGTATGCATACTCTCACTACCCTCGTAAAAATTGGCGATAGGAGCTTCGTTTCAAAATACCATAGGAGTTCTTATAGCCGACTAAAGGAGGCTATTAAAAATCATGTAGCTGGCTGTAGAAAGCGGAGCAAATCATATAGCCGGGCTATACGAAGCTATAAAAAAGTATACAGTCGGGCTATAGTTCCTATCGCCGGGCTTTACACTTTATCGCCATTGGCTATTGAAGGCTATGAGAAATTGTGTAGAAATTCGTGTGCTTTGGAAATCATTAAGTTCGATACGGAACTACCTTTATATTTACAAAACACACATTATATTTTCCTTTCAAACATTTTTTTTTATCATCAATTAAAATGAGAATAGTCCATACAGAGTGTGCAAACATTTCAAAATCATGAGTTGAAAAACGCTGACTCCGCGAGATCAAATTTAGAGCCTAACACAAAGCGAAGCGGCGCGGCGACGCACTGGCGCCTACAAACCTAACGGGGATACTTCACGCATTGCGCAATGCGTGAGGTATCCCTGTTAGGTTTGTAGGCGCCAATGCGCGTTTTGCGCTCTCTGCCCGCCCGCCGCGCCGCAGCGTGCCACGGCGTCTGAAGCAACTATTTCACGCCAGAGGTAATGCACAGTATCATAAGAAATTGAAGGCGCTCCAACATATTAAGAATGAAAGGCATCCTTCAAAAGTTCGGAGCTTTCCTCGCAAAATAAATCAAGATACTAGGGCACAAAAAGAGAGCGGTAGTCCAAAAACTAACTAAGTCCTAGTATCCGTATTTAGTAACCTTTAGCATAAACTTTTTCGTCTGGCTGTTGCTTAGTTGCCATCGGCTATAAAAGGCTATAAGAAATTGTACAGCCGGCTACAGAAGCTATTGGAAATCTTACAGCCGGCTGTAGGTCTATGAAATTTTGGAACACACATTCTACTGCCAATTTTTACCAGGGTGGACGGATGTGAAACTCCGAAAATCCATCAGGCCTTCACCGATGGTTCTGCGAAAAAAGTTAGGGCCCAAAAATGCAGCCAACCTATGATTTTCATTATCCAGAACGATTTACTTATATTATTGTTACGAACCGTCGTTTACAAAGCACGTATTTGACTCAGTTTTTGCATAAATTTACTCATTTTTGCGGAAGAACGCTCATTTCTGTACATTCTTGGCCATCTTGGTTAGAATTGGAATTT
The DNA here is from genome assembly GCF_918797505.1 of Bemisia tabaci. Classification (NCBI taxonomy): domain Eukaryota; kingdom Metazoa; phylum Arthropoda; class Insecta; order Hemiptera; family Aleyrodidae; genus Bemisia; species Bemisia tabaci. Next base: position 10,181,157 of record NC_092796.1, on the reverse strand, counting down.
GCAGACTCTGCAGATTGACAGTGAAACTTTGTTTGGTAGAAGTTGGCTAGAGGGATGGCTGCACTTTTGGACCCTGAAGACCTCCGTGAAGCGATCTGTCCATACTCTCGCTATAAAGGTACTCTAGAGTACTTACAGTTCCTCTGGTTTTTACCGTCGCGCGTCGTGTCGCAAAAGAACAATAAGATACATTGAAGAGAGGCCACCTACCTAGTAAACATGTACAGCCATTTTGACACTTTGCACGTTTTCAATTTGCCAGATTCGATTACAGATGACTTTTTCAATCTCAAAAGTCGTTTGACAGTGTTCAGCGTGCTCCTGGGGTCCGCAAGCTGGTTCGCTACGTTGTTTCTCCAATAATCCGCGTTTACAGGCAGCCATGGGGTTTTACTCGTTGAAAATCCTGCAGTGGAAAGGATAATAACATGCTTATGAATGCTTATTGCGAATGGATCAAATGCATAATTATGTCATGCATTTGTGTGCACTGAATCGTGTTTCGATCATTCATCGCTGACTTGTTATTATTTTACTCTATATAAAGCTGCCTCACCGGCTCACTCTGCCCCACCTAGAGAAAAATTGGCCGAAGCGATTTCCTTCAAACTTGGTACATGCTTAGCAATTGTAGTGAGGAGTTGATCAAAATTATTCCCACTCCAATCCGCTGCCTAGTTATTATATAAAATTGACTCTATTGTAATATTTTAACAAGGTGGAGAAATGATGCTGGGTCCACACCGTTTCACGAGGCAATCAAATCCGAGAAATTCCAAGAACTATAATCAGCGAGTTAAAAATATTTAGACTCTAAATGTAATTTTTGGAATTTCTCGGCTTTTATTTCCCCGCAAAATGGTGCGGAACCAGCACCATTTCTCCGCCGTGTTACATACAGTTTCGGCCCACTTTTTAGTGTTTTTTTCTCGTTTACAACATTTTACATGTATAGATCAATTCTTATTATATGTTATAAAAAATTGAAAGGCAGACCTGCATTAATGGACTGATCCCACTGCATAGGCCCTCTGCATAGGTCACGGGTGAGGTGGCCCCAGGCAGGATGGTTCGTAAAAGTTAAATCTTTCTTTTGATCAGGGCGAACGTAGATATCCCGCATGCGGATCTCCTCTCCGTAGTAGATTCCGCCTACCCCGGGCAGCAGCAACTGAACCATGAGCATGGCCTCTGCGAACTCCGAATCCACTCTACTCGCAAGACGCGAATTGTCGTGGTTGCTTGCCTGAAAAATAGGGAAGCAGTAAATTTTAGTGCTGCCTCCTTCGAGCTGGATCGGGGCCGTCCATAAATCGTGGCTCTTCTGACGTAAGGGTATATCTCAGTGGCGTGGCGTGAATTGCGATGTATCGATTGTTTTGCCATTCAAACGTATGGTAGAGAATCGATTATTAAGGTGTTCCCTGCGAACACCCTGTCCATCGATCCTTTTCCATAGGTTTAAATGACATGACAATCGATATATCGCAAACCACGCCACGCCACTGGTATATCTCCATTTCGACATGAGCCGCAGAAAGCATAGAGTTATACGGATAACAGGGCTCATGTGCGGAAATTGAGATACGCACTTACGTCAGAGGAGCGACGAAATGACGTAAAGCAGCTGAAAGGAGGAGGAGGAGGAGGTCGAGTTAAAACCTGACGTAAGGTTTTCTTCAAAAGGAATAAGTCTGTTTGAACATTTGAGAAGTAAAAAAGTAAAAGAAAATAAGGAGCATGGAATTCGAACGGAAACCATTGGATAATCGCCCCATGCAACTCGAAGTTTTTTTCCATGAATAGAAAATAAAAAAAAATTATACTTTGGACTAACGCAGGAAAAATAGTCGTTGCTCTTACAGTGTTCACTAAAGAATCTAGGTCCTATCTCTTTTTCTTGTCTTTGTCACAACGTTCCCTTCGTGGTGACAGTCATTTCAGTCCCAGCATCTGTGTTTTTACTGGAATCGAAGTACTTGCTACCATAAAAATTAAATTGTTGCAAAATCAGAAAAGCAGGTATAACACCCGGAAATCCCAGAATACATTGCTTATGAGTATTTTATAAGCACTAATCCTCTTTTCTACGTATTAGCATCTAGAAGGTCACATGAAAGCAAATTGCATGATAAAATTATTGCAAGTCGCAACTGATCGGAGTGTTGTGTATGTTGCCTATCTGCTAATTGAAGGGGCTTAAATTAAATTGGAATCATCAGCAATTGTTTTGCGCATTAATTTTTTTGATCTAAAACAATTTTGTTGCAAAAGACGGCAAGTTTAATTCACAATTCTTGTTTCAAAATGCTATCAGGGTATTTTGTTCCTCATTAAAATAATTGACATACAATGAAGCTGAGGCCGCTAGCCACACACTAAGCCATAATATTCCCTATCAAATCTTATGAACTTTTACCTCAATTCAAAGAAGAATTAAGGAGCCAAACACTCGAAAAAATCAATCAATGTTTATTAATTATAATTAATTGGGCGTATTTCTGTCAAACGGCACTAAGCGCCACAGGGGGAGGAAGGTAAAGGGGGGCTTGGATTGGCGGCGGAACCGGACGTCGCACTCATTCCGTCCTATACTCGCAATGCTTTTCCATGGCGCTTAGTTCCATTTGACAGAACGCGCTACCCGGCATTCTAAATTCTTCAAAAGGAACTCAAATTGGCGCTTAGTTCCGTTTGACAGAAATACGTCCGATTAATATTGTTTGTAAAGTATTAACTTGCATAACTCACCACCCAACTCGGGATACCATGCGGTGGCATCTTGTCAATGAAATCATGAATGATTTCATCCAAAAATGTGACGTCAGACGTAGAATTTATGGTGACCAGTCCAAAGTAAAGGGGAAAGTGGGACATTTTATAAGTCGCATTCCCGAAGTATTGTTGAAGTTCCTCAGGCGACTCGTACGCCTCTATCGTCATCAGCCTTTGGATACAAAAATTAAAATATGTATTTAAAATTTATCTAAACGGAATTGCAAAAGATATCGGAGCCGTGAAAAAAGATAATCTTGTGAATTCATTTTTTGTTTCAAAACTACCTCTAAAAATAATTGGAATTTGGGAGCAAGCAAAATATTCACAGCATATGCATTAAGACTAGAAAATCATTAGTATCTCAACTTTTTCAAAAACTGCACTTATGCGCCTTGTCCATTACCTACCTTCCAGCAGTTTTAAAAATACGCTCATCGGGAGTGGCGCAATCATCTTCCATGCAAAACTTATGACTCAAAGGCTAAAACTTGGGGCTCTCGGTACATTCATGGACGTCTTTTGGATTTGAGAGGCTCTAAGTTTTGACCTCCCCTCCTCCCGGAAAGGTCTCCCCTGTTCCTGTTCGTTAATTTGTTTTTCCTACTTTCGCGTGTCTACAGTGAAAAAGCAAAAAAGTAGTAAAATTAATTAATACAGCGTGTTGATTGAAATAAGCATGAAATGAGCACGGTTGTGTGGAAATCAGATGAAAGGATGAGCCCCACAGCTCCATCATCTACCATCAAATTTTTGCAGGCCGCAGTTTGATGGTAGATGGTGCGCACCAGTCACCATACTCACCATTGATCGGAATTTGACGGGAATTTGATCGTGTAACCAGGTCATTACCTTTGCTTGTTATCTCTCGCACTATACTCGTCCATGAGCAAGCGCCATTCATGGATAAGCTGGTGATTATCTGGATGTTTGAAGTTGTGGATGCGATTCTGATCGTTGAAATCCGTCGAATTCTCCTTATCCGGAGAGACCCACGGGTTGTCTCGGAGCTGTTCGTCCTCATAAAAAAACGGGACAGCATCCACTCGGAATCCGTCGACTCCAAAATCCAACCAGAACCGGATAACGTCCTGCGTTAACAAAGAAAATCATCATAATACGACGAGGAACTTAACAGGATTCTACGCTGTAATCATCACATCGATGCCCAAGCAGAAAAGTCGAAAAAGTTTAGATCGGATTGCAACTTTGTAAGTCACCGCTCACCCCTGGTAAAAATTGGCAGTAGAATCTGTGTTCTAAAATATCGTAGACCTACAGCCGGCTGTAAGATTTCCAATAGCTTCTATAGCCGGCAACACAATTTCTTATAGCCGATGGCGACTAAGCAACAGCCTGGCGATAAAGTTTATGCTAAACGTTACTAATTACGGATGCTAGGACTTAGTGAGTTTTTGGACTACCGCTCTCTTTTTGGGCAGTAGTATCTTGATTTATTTTGCGAGGAAAGCTCCGTACTTTTGAAGGATGCCTGCCATTCCTAACATGTTGGAGCGCCTGCAGTTTCGTATGATACTGTGCAATACCTCTGGTGTGAAATAGTTGCTTCAAGCGCCGTGGTACGCTGCGGCGCGGCGCCGCGCGGCGGGCGGGCAACCAGCGCGAAACGCGCATTGGCGCCTTCAAACTTAACAGGGATACTTCACGCATTGCGCAATGCGTGAGGTATCCCTGTTAGGTTTGTAGGCGCCAGTGTGCCGCCGGTTCGCTTTGAGCCCCTATCGACCCCTAATCAGGGTCATCACATAGGCTCCAATATTTTATCTCGTGGAGTCAGCGTTTTTCAACTCATGACTTTGAAATGTTCGCACACTCTGTATGGATTATTCTCATTTTAATTGATGAAAAAAAAATATGTAGTAAAGGAAAATATAATGTGTGTTTTGTAAATATTAAGGTGATTCCGTACAAACTTAAGGATTTACAAAGCACACGAATTTCTACACAATTTCTTATAGCCTTTTATAGCTGATGGCAAAAAAGCAACAGCCAGGCGATAAAGTGTAGAGCCCGGCGATAGGAACTATAGCCCGGCTGTATAATTTTTTATCGCTTCGTGTAGCCCGGCCGTATGATTTTTTCCACTTTCCATAGCCAGCTATATGATTTTCTATCGCCCTCTTCGGTCGGCTGTAAGAGCTCCTATGGTATTTTGAAACGCAGCTCCTATCGTCAATTTTTACCAGGGACAATTTATTTCTGTAAAGAAAACGTACGCAGCTGATAATTCGAATTGACATTTTTTTGAGTATTCTTCACTCATGCTGAAGAATGTACATAAAATTGCGAGAAAACATTTTGATGATTAGATACTTTTATTTTCATTGAAAGAGGTGAAACACAATCGGAGATTTTTAATGTTACAATGGTAAGGTATACGCATTGTTTTAATGTGGCTATCGATATGTAGGTATCATTAGTGATTTAGTTTAACTAAGTGCAAAATTGTCGTAACTAACATTTTCTGAAAATCGAGTTGTTTCGCGAAGAAGAAAATAATTATTACTCTTACAATGATCACAGTGGGTCCACGGTCCAAGATCCTATCTTTTGTCTTCTCGTTTTCGGTTACTTTTGTGAGAGCAATTATTCCACTCCCACGGTACCTGACAATGCAGCATTGTTAACTGAAACGAACTATTTGTCACCACAAAATTAACATTCTAACTAACTTTAACTAAAAAATTAGATAAAGCCTTGAATATACCATGAGCTTTGCACAATAACTAAGATTCGTTTTTATTTGTGACATTCTCAGTATACCCACAAGGGACTCCATACGTAAGAAAAAATTCGATGAAAATATTTAACGCTAGACGTGAGGTAACAATAAAATCATTACCTATTGAACTTAATATGCATAAAAGCAATTTCACAATATATTTTAAATATTCTCTAAAAATTATCGGAATATTTTTAAAGTATTCTATAGAAATATTTTCGGTATTGCGTGAGGATATCGGTTGAAGGAGACCCTTTGGTAGTTTACATAGACCCTCTTTACTCGTTTTGCCTACCTTCAGGGCGTCTAGAACGTTTGGGTCTCGCAAGTTCAATTCTGGTTGTCCCGGCGAGAATCCTCCGTAGTAGAATTGTTGTCGTTTTTCGTTCCACCGCCAGGCCGTACCTCCGAATACACTCAACTGGAAAACGTGAAATTAAAATTAGATTTTGTCACGAAATACAAACAAACTTTAAAGGAAATTTTAAGATAAAATTCGAGGAATTGTCGCCATCCAAAAAGCTGAACGCAAACGCGACATTTTTTACCTCGGAGCACTGGTCGAACACTGGGATCGTTTATGGATGATAATTGGACGTATTTCTATCAAACGGAACTATGTGCATTGTGACGTGAGCCCTGTTATGCACATATTCTTATGGGTCTCAGGGCTCATGTCTTAATACACATAGTTCCGTTTGACAGAAATACGTCCAATTGAACTTCAAAACCATGTAAAGTGGAGTCTCGATTATCCGCGAAGATTAGGACTGGGACTACCGCGGAAAATCAAAAGTCGCGGATAATTGTGTTGCAACTATTTGGCCAGGAAAACGTGATCAAAAATGTTGTATTTTTAAATACACTATTAAACACTTGTCAAATATATATGGACCACATTTTGCATTTTGCAATAAGAAACCACTATTTCTGGCTCATTTTAGAAACAACATATGTGCCATTGATTTCCCTATGCAGAAAGGTGCTTTTACAGAGGAGCCGGAGAGATAGTGGTTCCTTAATGCAAAATGTAATCCTTATATTGGACAAACAATTTTATTGATTAAGAATTTAGTAGGAAGCTTACAAATGGAAAGAGAGTTTTTCCTAAAGTAAATAATAGGTTGACCCCCAAAATTTTACCACTCACCGTATCCAAAAAAAAAAAAAAAAAAAAAACCGAAAAATCGAAAAACCCCGAAAATAATCGCGGATAATCAAGTCCCTACTAAACTGCCGTGCTAAGGAAGAACGCCGTATGAACCTTCAGGCATTGCCAAATTTTCTTTGGTAAATCACGAATTCTCTGGAAAATTTGTCAATATATTTCTTCCAGTTTTTCACATAATTTTGTTCAAAATATCACCCGAAGTTTCTAATAATTTCAAGGTAAAATATTCATAACTTTCCTCAAAAATAAACATTTTATCGAAGGAAATTTGGCAACTCTCGAATGTTCATACGGCGTTTTTCCTTAGCGCGGCAGTACATCTCACTGGACCACTGGACAGGTTGAGTATTAGAGGACTACAATATTATCTTTCTCCGCCAAAACCTCACAGAAAAGCATCTCAAAATACCAATCCTCATTAAAATAATATCAAGGTTTATCGATATTTACTCACCCAGTTGTTAGGGGGCACCGGCGGGGCTCCTGGTTCACGTTCCTTGGAGTCTTTCCATATGTAGAAATTCGTGTAGGGGTCTTCTTTGTTCACAGATTTCTTGAACCATTCGCTTTCGTCACTCGTGTGATTGGGAATGAAGTCGATAATCACACGCATACCTTAAAGAAAATATCGACGGTGAAACTTATACAAGGATGAGTGGCGTGGCGTGAATTGCGATAAATCGATTGTTATGCCATCTAAACCTATAGAAAAGGATCGATAAACAGGGTGTTCGCAGCGAACACGTTAATAATCGATTTTTTACCATAGGTTTAAATAACATAACGATCGATATATCGAAATTCACGCCACGCCACTGACAAGGACGAGTGTATCTTGATTGCAGCCTCTCATAGAACCACTCTCATAGAATAATACTACAAATTTGATCGAATATCAGTCGAGAGAACGTAACTTCATTACGTGGTTGCATAATTGACTCGAACAATGCCATTTTTTACGAGTGTATGACTGCGCAATTTTTGTCCAAAATGTTGCCGATTTTTGAGATAAAGAAGGGTTGGGTACTTGGTGTATCCTTTACAAAAATAAGTTTAGTAATAGCCATGATCAAGCTAGGAGACAAAGTATTCTTTCATGGTAAGCTTACAGCTTTTGCTGCAACCCAGGGTGAGACGAAACGTACGAATGAAAGATTGGAAACAGTGAGATATTTCATGAAATTTCACGAGGCTGTGAAATATTTCATGAAATTTCACGAGGCTGTGAAATATTTCATATTTTTCAGGGGCCACAGTATGCAACCTGCACTCGAATACACAAAAATAGAAGAAAGTTACAGTTTTTCCATCTTGCGAAACATGAAAAGGAACCGTTTTATTTCAGAATCTTTCATAAATTGCTGCAATTTTAATATTTTACTTTTCATGAAATTTTGCCTTCTTGCTGCAACCTAGGGTCATGGAGGGTACGAGAGGAAAAATTTAAGAGAAATTTGTCCTCAAAAGTTTAAAAAAAACTGTGTTTATTAATTTAGGTTCTCGCGATGAACGAACATTAATTATTTGGATAATTCAAAGCCAGAAAATAAGCAACCTAATAATTTTGTCATAATCCTTCATATTTATCTTTAAAAAAAGTAAATGATGAGCAGCATGAGACGTATGTACCTTTGAAATGGATAGCATCGATTAAATCTCTGAGATCCTCCATGGTTCCAAAAATTGGCTCTATTTTTCTATAGTCGGTGATATCATATCCAAAATCGACCATTGGTGATTTGAAAAAAGGCTGGATCCACAAAGTCTCGAACCCAACGTCGTGCAAGTAGTCCAGTTTTTCCAGGATTCCTAGAAAAGGAACGAAAAGATGCACTGACCAAATATCTTTTTATTAGCGGAAACTTTCTTCACAAAAGAAAAAAGAGACCCCTTCAATTTTCAGCTCCAAATTATCCGTGCTAGGGTACGGAATTAGAAGAACATCAAACATCAGTTCCCTTCCGCACTCTCAGGAAAAAAAGGTATCGTATTCCGGCCCTTGTGGGGGGGGGGGGGGGGCTCCTGTCCCTGGCTATTTTTCTTCGTACTTTTCGACGAAATTTCGTCAACGTCTAGGGTAAAACGACGCTTTGGCAGTGCAGTGGCAGCGCGGCGCTTACGAAATTTGGAACGCCTTCAACTCTCTGGGTCTGCAATGTAGACGACCATTAAGCACGAATAGTCGCATTAAGGTGCCACCATGAAAATCGTCGGAAATGGGTCAGAAGGTTTGATCTCCGGGCAACTTCGTCCCTTTATAGCCCTTGTCAAAAAATAGAATTCCTTTTGGCGTGGCAAATTCAAAAAGTATCTTTTGTAGGCTCATTTTTTTTTTACTATCTCAGAAAAAAGAAGAAAACATTAATCGGTTGCTCGATTATTTGTGGCTTTATTGATTTCCCGCATAAAGAGTGGCACTTGCAACTAATTATGTACTTGAAAGGTCCAAATTAGTCATCCATCCATTAATTTTCATTGCTGCACCTTCGAATTCAAAGTTCATGAAAGACCTTTAAAAACTTGTCACAAAATGAAGCCGAAAGTGCTAAAAGACTTTCTAAAAGTTCGTTTCTTAAGGAAATTCGTATGTATATTTTGCCTATTTTACAGATTCTTGCGGTGAAAAAAAAGAACAAAAAACAACCCCCCCCCCAAAAAAAAAAAAAAAAAAAAAAAAAAAAAACTTGTGAAAACTTTCAGTCTTTAAATACGCTTAATGGTATATATAAAAAAAAAAAAAAAAAAAAAAAAAAAAAAAAAAAAAAAAACTGCGCATTTCATGTTAGTGCATAAAAAGAAATCAATTTTAATTCGTGGAGCCACTTATAATTTCTCTGCAACCATTATGAAAAGGGCTCTTAAATTGTTTTAAATTTAAAAACATTATTTGGATTTTTTGTACGAAAATAGAGTGGGAACGGAAATTTCAAGACTTGCAATCGAGATATTTGTGTGCCTTTCGTTTCACCACAGACACGGTGCTTTACTCACGTATGTTTGTTAAGCGAGTCCAGCCTCGCAGTATTTAATTATCTGTCATTTTAGTGTGTTTGACTGTACCTCACTTCCTGCGGAGTAAGCAGACCGCAAAATGTTCTTATCCAGTTGACATTTATTGTTCTGATGTAGCCTTGAGCCTCGAGCGTGCTTTCACTCGGCAGTTCTCGTTCACCACAGCAACTCCATAGAGAAAAAAAAGAAGGCGTTTGCATCTTGAGGATTGTGTACCCTGTGACGTAGGTCGGCACAACCTGGTCAGCAAAATCTGGAATTCGAAGTATAAAAACGGACCATAATGTCCGATTTTTTTGCTTAAATAAACTCATAATATAATTTCAAACACTTTATGTAGAATGCCTTTTTTCGATAAACTACACCATCTTCAAGAAAATCGATGATGAGAGTCGCAGTACCGACCTACGTCATCAAAAAAATTCCAAGATGCCCGAAATGCAAACACCCCCTTCTTTTTCTCTATGCTACAAATCCAAATCATCGTACTTAATGTCACTCCGACCGAATTCTGCAAAGGCAGTTTCCCATTAAGCTCTCATTTTATTGCCAATTTCATACTCCGTCCTTGAACTGGTAATGCGATAGCTGGAACGTTCTCAGAAATAGACAAGCGAGAGCATACGTTAAAAATTACTGGAAATAATATCACGAACGGCCTAATATTTGAGCCTAAATTTTTTTCAGTGAAACGATGAATGAAATTTCAATTCCTTCACGAGAGAGATTTGACTTTAGGTACTTGGAACTCGTTTAAAAGAACCCAGCTGGTGTTCAATGGCGATTTTTTAAGTGGTTGCATCACACAAATGGGACCCAACTCTTTTGGTTCATTTTAGAGATAACATATGTCAACATATGAACAAATTCATTCTAACACGATGTACTTAAAATTTGGATGACGTCCTGTAAAAACTTGTACAAATAATAATTTTTTACGGGGTTTTTCCCCCTTTTTGAAAGTTAATTTTTCTCTCAATGTTTAAAATACACGTAAACAACCACGGTTTCTCGTCTTTTTTGGCTCTTGCAGTATTGCATGAATTAGGAAGAGCAATAAAGATACCTAGGATTTTTACGATCGAAGACGATCTTATCTACAACGAAAAATTTGGGTATAACTGGATGAAACAGTGGTAGAAAGTAGACTTTGAATGAAGAGTTTTCCTACCTCGCAAGTCTCCTGTTCCATCGCCATCTGAGTCTTTGAAGGATCGAGGGTAGATCTGATAGATAACTGTGTTTTCGAACCAGTCTTTTGATTCAACTTTATTATTGATTGATAGCACAAAAATTAAAATTACACATACCGCAACGCGCAAGTCACCCGCCATCGTTTCTAAAATTTAGATACTTTTTAAGTTTTGAATGCAATTCAGATTTTTTTTCAGGTTTTTAAACGTCAGAGTAATCTTAGCCACGAGGCCGATCAAGCGTTTAGATATTTCGCTAAGTTAACAAGACGCTAATACAGACTGTGCAAATTTCCATGGAAAAATGAAGGAAAAAGCCGCAACTATTTTCTCAAAATATTCTGAGAATTCTCTTCACTCATTCAAAAATAATTACCATTTCAAGGGGATATTTTGATAAGATGGAATGCAGGATGTAGAGTTACATCGTCCACTAGGGTTACATCGTCAGACTGCAAAGTCGTATTCTATCGGATAAAATAAAAATGTTCTCCTTTATAAAAATTGTTTTTAACGAGCTTCAGATCCCTGTCTTAAATTAATGAGAAAATCGTATTTTTTTTAAAATTCTGGCGCTGCTCATAGATCAAAATTCGTCAAAAATGCATGCGCTTACCTAATTCATTCTTGCCCTCAAAAATATCAAACTCTTAAGTCAGAGGGAGACTGTAGGAGGTTTCGATGGATCCTTGATCTTTTGAGGTAAAATAATGGGCTTTTCAAATGCCACTCAAACAAAAATTTTAAGAAACCAAGCCCCGGAGAGAAAAAATTATATGGACTAGGCCTTTAAATTCTTTTACGCCCAAATGCAATGATGCCTTTTAAAAGTAGTTTAGCTCACTGTCTGAAATATTAAGAGTTTTGCCCCGAAGAATCCACGACCCTGTGAAACCTCTTTAAATCCCTTTAACTTAAGATTTTGTCAACTTCATGGCCGTAGATTTATTTAGACCTTACAATGATCCACCTTTCATGAGTTTTAGTCTAGGAACGTCGACAAAATGCAGAAAAACTGATGACTATCTCAAAAATAGGGGGGGGGGGGGCTATTTTTGAGTGGGGCGCTTTCGGAACGATAAAAACTTTATAAAAAAGAAAACGTCTCATTTTGACCGATTGAACAAGTTCCTGCAGTCGAGCAGTTTAACCCTGGGACATCCCGTATAGAAGAATCGTTAAAAAATACGGCAACACGGAAAAAACTTAAATTGCTGATGTAACAATCTTGAAGTTAAAAAAATTGTCCGACATGTTTCAGTGTAGATTTTTACAATAAAAAATGCTAATTTAACCACCCTCGTGGTTAAATTCGCTAGGTACTAGGGTAGGTTAATTAGCTTTTCACTATTGTAAAATATACCTTTGAAACGTGTTGGACATATTTTTTAACAATTTAATCGTTAAATCAGCAATCCATTTTTTCCGTGGAGTAGGTATCTGATTTTTTAAGCGTCTATGCGTACTAGTCCTCGACGGACTCGCGAAATTATCAACGGGCACTCTTTCGCGGTACTGAGCAAGACACGTTACGCAAAATACACTTATATACTTACATCCTCGAGTTTGACCCCGCGAAAAGCAGTGCCCGATAACGCAACGGAAGACAAACTCAATGCTAAGTGGTCGAGGAATATCATCCGCGAAGAGTGGAGCAATTCGATTGATCCATTAACCGAGAGACAGACATATTAATGACAATGACGAGGCAGGTATGAATTTTTGTGGCGGGTGGATTATTAATTTCGTCGCTTGGCTGACATAAGGGCGTAACTAAACATTGAGATGAGCCCGGGAAATCAGTGAGTTTTATGGACGACAGGGCTCATCGCGAAGTGTAGTTACGCCTTGCTGTCAGGAGGGCGACGATTTACTCCTCAGATATCGGACGTAACCGAGTTCAAAAAGGAGCCTTGAGCTACCTTCACCTATTGCGACATCGTCTCGTGCGCTGAGGTCCTTAACCCACCTGCAGGAGATTGAACTTCCTTCGGACAGTATCGTTCTCTGTGCTCCTATAAATCAGCAATATTCCTAGATTACAGTACTGCCGTGCTGAGGAAAAACGCCGTATGAGCCTTCAGGAGTTGTCAAATCTCTCTCGATAAATCACGAAATTTTCGGGAAAATTTGTAATTATTTTTCTGCGAATTTTTCACGGAGAATTTCGCTTATAATTTGACCTAAAGTGCTAAGGAATAACGCCTTATGAGTCTTGAGGAGTTGTCAAATCTCTCTCGATAAATCACGAATTTTCGGGAAAATTTGTAATTATTTTTCTGCGAATTTTTCACGGAGAATTTCGCTTATAATTTGACCTAGAGTGCTAAGGAATAACGCCGTATGGGCCTTCAGGAGTTGTCAAATCTCTCTCGACAAATCACGAATTTTCGGGAAAATTTGTAAGTATTTTCCTGCGAATTTCTCGGAGTGTTTCGCTGATAATTTGATCTAAAGTGTCTGAAAATTTCAAGGAAAAATATTTATAAAGTTCCTAAAAAAAATATTTTCTGAGAGGCGATTTGGCAACATTCGAATGCTCATACGGCGCTTTTCCCCAGCACGACAGAGTAGAGTCTCGCTTATTCGCGGTGATTGGGCGGGAGCTGCCACGGGTGGTCCAAAACTTAGCTGTTCGCCTCGGAAAAATGATCGGAAAAAATCTGAAAGAATATGTTAAAACACTTGTCAAATATTAGACGGAAATATTATAATCGATTTAAAAGATTTGAGGAGATTGACCCTCTTTCCTTTCGAAGGCCTGCCATTTATTAGGAATGAGCGAAAAAATTATGAAAGAACAAACATAAACGTGGTTTAATAATTTTAACTTCCGCCGTCGCGCCGCGATGACCGCACTGTGTTTGGCGCAATGCATGTAGTAATTGTAGTATTCATCCAGTCTTGAAGGCGCCATGCGTTTCACGTCGACCGCTGCAGGCTGACCGCTCTGTGTTTGACGCAATGCGTGTAGTAATTGTAGTATCCATGCAGTCTTGTAGGCGCTAATGTGTTACATGCCGACCGCTGTGCCGAGGGCTTCTCCCTCTCATATCAAGTCCCCGTCAGCATTGCTCTCTGCGCCGCGCCGCTCCAGGCCAAATTGCGTGTTTGGTTCCTTTCTTAACTCTCCTAATGAAAGGTGCTGTCTCTTGTATCACCGAAAGACGACGAAATTAGAAATTATTATACTCTCAGGAAATGAGAGATTTTGTCACCTTTTCTCGTTTGTGTTTTTTTTTCTGAATCCGATTTTTTCATCCTTACGTTTAAAAATATTGTAAAATTTGCCGCCCCCTAAATTTGCCGCGGCCCATGTGCTCACTCCCTAAATCCGGCCCTGAATCACGCATCTTCGTTTTGACGCTGAAAACTCCCCGTCATACTTCATTTTTTCTTTGGAAAACCAATCAACGTAATTTCGTGAAAACTCTCTTGGCTTCTCTTCTCTATTAAAGGATTATTCAGAATGATAGTTTCAAGATTTCAAGCTATCGACGGTGAAACCACCGGACCACGCATCTCGTTTGCGGCGTTTAAAAATCTCCGCTCCCATTTTATTTTTTCAAAGGAGAACAAATCAATACCATTTTTTGAAATGTTCACAGAGTTTTCTTCCCACGGAGAATAAAAAACACAGAAGTTTTCAAGAATTGACATTCAGTAGTTTTCCATTTAAATTAGAAATTATGATAAAAAAACGCTATATGTTGGTATTTCTCTCTACGGAAAAGTGAAACAGGAGCGGAGATTTTGAAACACCGCAAGGGAGATACGTTGCATGACCATCAACATATGTACAGACACCAAACTGCGTTTTTATTAGTCTTGTAATAAAGTGAGGATGGAAACCGGAAAGATGCGCGAAAAAAATGGTATGAAAACGCCTCGAAATTGGAGAAACTTCGGAAGTAAACGCAAACATCGCAAAGAGAAGTCGAGGTGTCTAAAATTCTTGAAGCAATCATTTCGTTTCATCTCGAGTGGGAAAGTTCACTTACATCGCCCACTTGAACTTCAAGTCTTGAAGTTCGTCTCTGATTTACCTGGATAGGTGACAAACCAAAAAGGAAGCATTGATGATTTACCCGTTTGAAAAATGAACAATCATCTTGTTCCACTGCTTTAGTTGAGCAGTTTTAGAGATCCGATCGTAGATAATATCGTCCATTTGGCGTTTGCCTTCAATTTTGATGGATAGGCGACAAACCGACCGGATACCACAAAAAAGAAACTCGATCCATGCTTTGATTTGATTGAACCAATTAAGAGTGAAATGATTTAAAAGAGTCGTCGAATTGAAGTTCGCCTTCTATTCACCCGGTTAGGCAAGAAACGCCGCGCCGCGCCGACCGCTGTTGACCGCACTCTGTTTGACGCAATGCGTGAAGTATTCATGCAGTCTCGTAGGCGCTAATATGTGTTACATGCCGACCGCCGCGTCGAGGGCTTCTCCTTTTCATCTCAAGTCCTCGTCATCATTTCTCTTTGCGCCGTGCCGCTCCAGGCCAAATTACGTGTTTGGTTTCTCTCTTAACTCAACTAATTAAAGGTGCGCAGTCTTTTGTACCACCGAAATATGATTAAATTAGAAATGAACTCTCAGAAAATGAGAGATTTTGTCATCTTTTCTTATTTGCAATTTTTTTCTGAATCCGATTTTTTTGAACCTGCATTTAAAAAAATTGCAAAATTTGCCGAAAAGTCGATCAAATTACAAATTGAAAGATGAGAGATTTATCACGGACTTTCACAGCGAAATACCTCACCTTTTTTTGGGAGGGAGGGGCAAAGTAGATGTTGAGGGGGGGGGGGGGGGCTTGTCCCCCAGTCCCGCCCATGGGTATAAGTATCAGAAAAGACGATGAAAATTAAAATCTGTTTTAACAACTGCGGGGAGGGGGGAATGGCGTGGAGCAACTTTTCAGTAACTCGGCTAATAAGTAATTCGAATGTGTCTTTTCTATACCACTGAGATTTCCTCCAGACATTCGAGGAATCAGTGCGAACTAACGCCGTAGGATGATATCATCTCGGATTGTGATGATGTAATTCGGAACTGCGACTGTCCCAATGTCCTTCGCTATCACTGCCGTTCATTTGCAATGTAAGTAAGTACGCTAGCAGAATGCATAGCTTGCAATAATTCGCACTTCGCGGGCTGACGAGACTCGACCTCGCGAGCACCAATCATCGCGCTCCTTCACCGTTCAGCAGTGCGAGTTGTGGAAAAGAGAGGTTAGATTTTTATCGCCACTTCACGAGTGTATTCCAAAGACATAAAGACGGAGCACTAAAAGCAAAAAATGAAGCTTCTAGAGCTTCCTTTCAATCACCTCTACTATTGGCTAGAGGATTGGCGGCGAAATCGGGACAAGTTTGAATTCAAATGTAGGGCGGGAACTAATAAATAAAATTGCGGAAACAAAGTATTTTAGGTTGATTTTTGCCCAAATTCAGGTACACACTCATATTTTATTAACTTTAGGTTAGTTTCGGTCCGTCGTCGACCGACTGATTTCATTTGAGAGTAACGTAGATCTAGAACTGTAACGGCCTGTTTGAACCTGCAGAACCACCATAAGCAGAAGAAAAACTAACTTTATCTGAGATTACTGCCTGTTACCGAGCAAAAATAGGTGTAATATATTAGGACGCAGACCGAACTTTCTTAATATAATCGTTTTAAGCATTTAAAACACGTTTCGAAGAAGAAATAAGGAAAAATCAAGAGGACAAGTTCAAATCAAATTTCCGTTTGCCGCCATGGATTCCCGCGCTCATTTACACACTCACACAAGCGCGCAGCGCCGAACCTAGCTTCACTTTTTCCCCGTGCTTTTAGATACGAGCGCTCCGTCTTTATGTCTTTGGTGTATTCTTTTCTTATCATTCGCTTCGTGTTCAGCAATGTCGTTTGCTGTTTCGCCCGATTTTCAGCCCGGTTTCGATCATGTTTACTCGGGCCTTTAGTAACACCGAATTCCCAATGGTTTTTGTCACGAAGATCATCAGTTTTTTGCTATGTACCTCATTGTTTTCGTTCGGGGTGCACGCATTTGCGGACCAAGGGATATGGGATATCACAATGAATGAGGTAAGAAATGCTTTGCTGCTCTGATAACTATTTCCATGACCGAAGAAACACCCGAGGAATCGTTTCTGTAGCCCGGAACGTAATGTTTTATTCACACTCAATCACCCTTGGTTTGTAAATCTT
This sequence comes from Bemisia tabaci, assembly GCF_918797505.1. Classification (NCBI taxonomy): domain Eukaryota; kingdom Metazoa; phylum Arthropoda; class Insecta; order Hemiptera; family Aleyrodidae; genus Bemisia; species Bemisia tabaci. The sequence continues at coordinate 10,164,043 of NC_092796.1, read as the reverse complement.
AGTGTTTACAACTCCTCCGGTCAAATTTCATGCGCCCATTTGATAAGTCGATTTCATCAGTTTGAAGCGGCCTCTGATGATCTATTCATGCAGAGTGCGTAATCATGTGAAAGGCTGGATTTTTAGTGTGTATTTGACTCTTTGGTGGGACGCGGAGATTTGTTTTTACTATAATGCTGAAGGTATGTGTCCTTCATGAGCAAGATGAGTGGATTGAGCTTGTTTTATTTCGAAAATTTTACTAAATTTTCGCATAGTTTTTAGAATGATATAAAGTTACTGTCAAATCTAAACCTGCTGTTTACATATCAATTTACTAACCTCACATCAAGCTAATTATTGAGGTATGTATATAATCAATGGACGACAGGCAGCCAGTCGAACGGCTTATCTATCTGGAAAGTTACAGAAAAGACATTTCTGAAGTAGATATCTAATGTGGTTAATATTAAGCCGAAAAGCTGTACCAAGAGTGAGGTGAAGTAAGCCTGAAGCACAAGGTGAACGTGTACTAAAATCGCTTAAGATGCTGCTGATTGCTGCTGTCCGTGAGATTTCAACTTTCTTAGCATTCTTTTGGCTCAATGGATGTTTCAGATTAAAGATCTGTCGTTATCGAAGTTGGAGAAATAAACTGAATGTCGTCACCTTCTGGCCAAGGTATCACAAGCACTATGCAAAAGTTCAAAATTTCCGCCGCTATTTCATTTTTTTACAGAGAAATTGATCAACGAAGCTGTTCGAAAATTTCACGGAATTTTCTTTGTGCTGCCGATAACATTTAACAAAATTTTCAGACAGATTCAAGCAACAATTTCTCTGTAAAAAAATGAAATGGTGGCAGAAATTTTTCGTCATCAACTTTGGAGTGGTGGTTCTAAGGAAGTTGTTTTTCTCTTGTTTCAGACAAACACAATGTATGCACAGACCAAAAGTCTGTTTAAGAAGTCCACCATATCTGTTCAAAGTAAGTATTTGATGATGTCAATTTTAAAATTATTACCAAGTTCTAAATCTAGGAATTATGTTTTTACAACATTGACATATTGAAGAATTGTCAGCCTGGACAAGTTTGATCACTGAATATTTTCAATGAAAATAATTAAGTTGAACGGTATCATTTTTATAATCAATTTCAGCAAATCAAAAGAATGCACTAAGTATAGGATTCAACTGTATTTACTATAAACTCAGAGATCAATTCTCTCATTTGTGGTTGAATTCGCTGTTTTGGTAATTTTCAACTTGTTCCTGAACCATTCATTCAAGGATCTGAGTAGATCTTATGACTTGGAGAATTTAAAAAAAACTAAGGTGTCTACTTTAAAAAAAGTACGGATACATAAAATATATCCTAGGATTCATACCTGTGAAAACTAGTTTTGCTGAGATGGGTTGTTTTGAAACTGACGTTTCAATTCTAATCTGACCCTAATCTTTCATGGATCTTCTATTATTTTTCTGTTTCAGTCAATTGTGATGCCATGAGCATCTCAGCCACAGTAAGGGTTCAATGGATCATAGCTGAAACGAATTGTTGGCAGCATTATGCCTTTCTAAAAAATGATGTAAGTATATTATGTGGCTCCATATTTTCTGCTTTTGCAACTAATTAGTTCTCTTAAGGTTTTTTTTTGTCAACATTAATATTGAATATCTTTTCTACCTAATCTGCTTGCTCTGTGCAAAATCACAGCTACAATAACCACAGAAGAAAGACAGTTTGAAGTCAGCCGTTGAAAATATGTATCGTAAGAGAGAGATCCATTTCAGCTTTTGGTTTCCTACGTTCAGGGTCCAAAATTTTTGGATTTAAATGTAGTTTTACTCTCTTCGTCAGCATAAAAATGATTTTAATGGCTTCCTACTTTATACTGAGATTGTTTCCTGTTGTAAACCCTATTCCGAATTGGAGACTTAGTTTTTCAAGAATTGTTCTCCTGAAACTTGTGTCCTTGTGTATTTACATATATGTTCCTTTTCTATCCTACATAGCCTGATGGCTTCAGTAATCATGCTCTGCCAGTGATTTTACCTCTTTTAACTTAGGTATACTCTACCATTTGGGACTAAGATGTCTAGTCAGTAAGAAGTTAATTTTATTTTATTTTATTAGTTATTATTTTGTATTTCTTTTTTATCAACTTTACTTACATTCTGGGAATTTTCCTTTTTTTATAGCTCTCCAGATTATGGGTGGAAAATATTGTCAGCAATTTGGACAACTTCACAATGCCTCATGTTGAATCCATACCTCGTATTTACAACTGCAGCAGTCACATAGATGTGGTAAAAATTCTTCTTTTTTCCTCCACCTTATGAACGAGATTTTTCTAAGTCCTAATTTTTAACTCACAACAGGCAGGCAAACGTAGACTCTTCTTCTCATTTACGTGTCTATCAAGGCTGGTAGTTACAAAGTTCTTGCAAAACTTTCAGTGCAATCTAATGGTTTTAGAAAGGATTCTTATGGATTTTTGATTAATCCTAAATTAATGAGTTTCAGTGTATCATATAATAGAGGCTAAAATGTTTTTTTATTTTGTCAGGGTCTTTGTGAGGTACGAGTGTGAGACGAAAAAGAGAAAAAATTTACTCTGGAAATGAAGAAATAAAAGCATGAAATTTACATAAAATAAAAATTTGATGGATCCCCTAGTTTTGAAAAATAGGAAAGGAGACACATTTCTTCTAGTTTTACAATCGAAATGCAACAAGGCAATCCTAAAATGGTTCTCCAAGAATTAGTTCCACAATTCTCTTAGTTAAAGTATGAAGAATCTTTGTGCTTGTCCTGCAAGCATTCTCTTCTATAATTTTTATCAGCCAAAATCTTGTCTTTTGCGTGATTTTATACACCAATAAGTGATAAATTTGCTGTTAATGACATTTAATATTTGGTTTTGTGATGTTAAACCTCTTGATTTTTATAGTTTCGGGACTGGCCGCCCAATAAAAACCTTCCAGTGAGTAAGGAGCCAGAAAAAGAGGCGCATGACTTCATCTCCCGAAGAAGCGCAGATCAGGATGAGATGGGCAGCAAGCTTTCTTTAAAAACCCCGCACAACACTGTAAGTTTCAGTTTCTGTAGTTTATGCCACTCAAACGGAAGGGAAGAATAGAAGACAAAGGCGCCTCCTTCTTTTGCATGTATAACACTGTTATAAAATATTTTGGTTTCAATTGACTTCCAACTGATTTTACAGGAAAAGTCAGGGAATTTTGCGAGTAGCAAGCCAGCCTAGCAACTTAAGGCGGTGTCAGCTGAGAGTGTGCAAACAACTTCTGAATACCTTCCTTCTTAATTAAGAATCTCTATAACTAATTTATGTAATAATAAATTTTGCCCACAGTGTAACAGTAGCCAGCGTGATTAAAAGAAAATAAAATCGAAGTCTCAAAGTAGAGATTTTCTACAAAGTTAGGGAAAGTCAGAGAAATTTAGGGGTTGGAAAAGAGCACAAAAAGTGAAGGGAAAGTCATGGAATTTGAAAATGAAAAATTTATGGGAACCTTGCAATTGTATGTGAGGGAACAAATTAATCATGTCAAAATTGTCCTCCTCTCATGAACTCTTCCCAGGATATCCTCATTAATTTCCGTGCAGGATCAATAGCATCATACATACATCATACAGAGCATCACCTGCAAAAATCTAGAAGATATTAATTATTTTGGTTTGTTTTAAGCAGCCGTCAAAGCGATCATCCTTCCCAATAACCAAGGATGGAATTTACCTTCTCATCTTGAAGATTGAGCCTGGAATGCAAATGAATAGGGAGCCATTCAATGCAAGCGTTCATATTGAAATGAAGGGTGATTATGGTTACTTGTCTGCGTCGGACTGGCCTCTCTTACCGGTAAGCTGATCACACACGGATGTTGTGAAGTGGTGTTCTGTAGTTTTATTTGCCTTTCATATTCATAAAAAGCTCATAGGTTAATATTATGAAATATTAATCATAATAAAGTGCTTAAAATAAAACAATGGATATCTCATGTGGCAATATATTTGTAAAATAATTATTCGCAAACAGGCAGCGCAACTCGCACTTTACTACTTTTACTGGCAGCCAACCTACTTTGGGCATTAACCTACGCTTGATGCATTCAATCAATAGCACCTCAGATAGGCACATTCTTCTACTTTTAGTTTATTTTCTGATTAAAATAATACACAACTTTGCCACTGAAGAATCTTTACAGGAAAGCTAACAAAATTCTTAAATTCAAAACATTCGATCTCAATTCTTGAGAGCCCCTCCTATTTTCACCATGTCTTTTGTTCCATGAAATCGGCTCATACTTTTTCTCATATCCTGAGGGTTTTTAATCGGATTTTTTTGAATTTGCCTACTTTTAAAATATTTATTCTCTTGATAAGAACACATATTATATTATGATTTCATTCTAAAACCTTTTCTAGTGACCTATCTTCATTTTAGTTCAATCCAGCATCCATGAAATAACTTGCGTAAAAATTTATTTCTTAAGTTTTTTTTTTATTTTTAGGATTCAGGGTTGACAGTCTGGGTTTTAATAATTATAAAAGTGGTTCAAATTTTCTCTTACAGTTCTACGAAATAATGTGTATTATATACATAATATTGGGTGTGATCTGGTTGATTCTCTCTGCGCTCCAGTGGCAAGACCTTCTGCGAATCCAATTTTGGATAGGAGGAGTCATATTTTTAGGTGAGCTACTTACATTGAACTCATATGATGTGAAATTTTTCTTCAGAAAAGAGACTTTTTGTGTCAAAATCTTTCAAATGTAGTCACTAATACCCTTCAATGAGTCATAGCTCCTGAAGGAATGGTTTCTTGCAGAAAAAGTAGTGTACTGTTGGAAGCATTAAACATGATCTTTCATTATTGAAAGTTGTTTAATGACTATCGACGACCAGCAGAAGACAGTAATTAAAAATGCAGCATTTTTAAAGGTTAAATTTCTGGTTTTATTTCTTTCATTTTTTTTTGCATGGAGCAACTCATTTCATATGAAGTAAATCGTCTCAGTTAACATCTAATTCAATGCCCCAAATTAATTTAAAACTTCAATTTAATATTCTACTCTTACAGTAATAGAAAGTGTTGATCTTTAAGTTCCTTCCTATGATTCCTCAGGGAGTTACACAGAATTCTGCTAAGAATAAGTGTCTTCCAACAGGCATAATTGATTTTGTTCGCAAGAACAAATCTTTTTTCATGGGATTTAAGTGATTATGTAGCGAAAATGTTTTAAAGTTTTATTGAACTTATGTGCATTTATTTGAAAGGTTATGTTTCTTATGTTGTGAAGTCCTGTTGTATGACATTATAATTTGATGCAGGTATGTTGGAGAAAGCAACATTTTACGCAGAGTATCGCAGTATCAATGTCACAGGAAAATCAGCCCTTGATGGAGCTGCAATGATTGCGGAACTGGTTTCCTGTGCAAAACGTGCTCTTGCCAGAATGCTAGTCATAATTGTCAGCGTTGGTTTTGGCATTGTCAAGTAAGTCTTCCTATGTCTGCAAGTCAGGACTTTAATATTTTGTATTCTAGTAATAATGTTATAAATCTGACTCTTGGTTTTTCTTATTTTTTTATTTATTTAGGTTTCATGGAAGTCTTTGCTATTGAGCCATTCTTTGTAGAAACAAAGCATAAAAGAATGTCCACCCTCCAAAAAAAAGTACAAAAACGTTTACTCTTGGAATCACTGCTTCAATTTTATTAACGCAGGTTTTTTAAGAAGAGTAAAAGAGGAAAATATACCATGCAAAACTTCCAAAAGCTGGCACAGAAGGAGCTGCCTGAAGGCAGTGAAATGCTTATTAATGGACCACTAGACAAGGTACGAATTTAAGCATTCTAATACATGTTTCCGAACCAGAATTTCACGCGGAACACGATTTGCGCAACGAAAATTACTGAAATCAACTCCTAAGGAAGATATTAACCTTTTTATTTCACATTGGTTATGAGGAATTTGAAAGGCCCGCTCACAAGAAGCTCAAAGCTCTACGTAAGTCAAATCGCGCACCACAACGGTTTCAGCGAGCCTCTCAATCGAGCAAACGTTCATTTCCCACCATGTGTTGTTCAAACTATAAGCAATTTGCTATAACTGAGCCAAAGCGTCAAGATTGAGGTTGCCTGATTTTTATATCGCAGAGACTGTCATGATGACGTTTAGCGCGCGATGTGAATCACGTATAGCATTGAGTTTTCATGAGCAGGTGGTTTGAATTCACGCATCAAGAATCATTTAATTTCTTCGTGAGGAGTTGATTTCGGTAGTTTTTGTTGTCCGCATCGTGTTCTACGTGAAATTTCGGTTAAGAAACCTGTATCAGAATGCTGAAATTCGTACCTTGTCTAGTGGTCCATTGGGGCAGGTTTAACAGGAACACACCTAGTCGCATTTTAGGAAAAAGTTAGGCGGGAGTAGCTATGAATTTACCTAGCTATAAATTTTCTCACGTCAAAATTCAAAGTCGAGAAAATTTGAAAATAATTGTTAAATTTTTTTCTTTTCATGGAGAAGTAAAACTTTCAACCTCTCTATTTTGGTTCAAACTTGGTGCATTTCTGCTAAATTCTGTCCTGTGCACTGTATACATTGCCTCTACAGAGATCAATTAATGTTTCTACTTATAATTATTTTAAAATTAAACGTTTGGGACTATTCAAATGAGTAAAACAATAAAATTCAATTGTTTTTAGTTTACTTTGTATTTCAAGTAGTAGTTTTCTCAAGGGCAACTTCTTTTTACTTTCATTAAAACTTCTTTATCATAAACTTCTGTTTACAGACCCAGGCTGGGACCTGTACTTCACCAAGTGTTAGGTGTTGGTGCTTTGTATTTTATATTTGCCTCTGTCGAGGCTTACGTCCGAGTGACAAGTCTATATCACGACATGTCCAAAGCAATGTACTTTGCCTCTATACCCCTAGCAATTTTGGACTCTTCAATTTGCTGGTGGATCTTCACGAGCCTAGTTCAAACCACTAGGGTACTTAGATTAAGAAGGTTAGTATAACTTAATAGTTAATTTTTAACCAGCATGTAATATCAATTTTGTCATGATGCAGTAATTGCATGAAAGGAGGACTTTTGATTTAATCAACTATTCTGATGTAAAAATTTTGAAAAAACACGCTTGTGCCACTAGTTTATAACCTTTATGAACCGGAAATTTTGACCGCATTCAGGGAAATTGAAATGTTTTATTTGTCTTTCTGATAAGACAATACCAAGGTGTATTGGAGTTACTTAATGATGGTTGTGGTGCTTGGGTAGACGGTCCCTCTTTCTTCTCTCTTCAATGGATCAGATAATGGACTGGTCGTTAGTAACCAAAGGGGTTGACTGTCTGACGCGATAGAGAATCAAGAAAAAAAGATCTTTGAGCTGAGCACTATAGCTGACCAATCACATGGAACTCCATTACACCCCAGTCTTGTCTTGTTTTACAGGCAAATGCAAAATTTCATCAATCGGCCTGCTCATGGTCGAAAAGTTTGTTCACTTTGTAATCCAAAGATATTTCACTCCAAAAATAACTTTAAATTGATGCAAATATTACTAGGGTATTTTATTCAAGCATAGTTGGACTCCAACGCATTTTTTTTTCACATCCTCACAATGTTTATTTAATTATCATCTCCTTTATATTTGCAGGAATGTAGTGAAATTAACTTTGTACAGACATTTTACCAATACTTTGATATTTGCTGTCGTTGCTTCCATAGTTTTCATGTTGTACTCAATCAAAGCCTTTCGACTTCCCGCCTGTCTCAAGGTAATAGTCTTATTTTTATATTTGCGTTTAAATATTGTCATAAGTATGGGGAGATGCAAATGTGAGGATTTGAGGTTGGATTTAAGAAGGCCTGGAACATCCCGGAAGCTTTTTTAAGGGTTACTTCACATTTTTTAGTGCTTTTCAAGCATTTATTGAAGTTTTTGAAATTTTTCTATCCAGTTTCATACTGAAATCATCCTTACCTCAACAATGTTTCAAATCTCAGGAAATGATCTTTTGAAAATTCTGGACCCTACCAAATTTTGAATTGATAATGATCATTAATGTCCTTAAGACTCTCACATTCCCAAAAATGTAACATTAATACCTGATGTAAACAGAAAAAAATTCTTATTTTGGCAAGGATGATTGCAAAGTAAAAGCTTTTATTTCTGGAAGTTAAGTTTGAGGTTTGGTTTGGGTCAGTGAACTTTTACTGAAGTTCAATTCAGGTTTGTTTCAGATCCACACTTTGAAGTTTGCACAGCCCTAATCATCCTATCATATAGAATTTTCATGAGTATCACTGTGCAGTTGATTTCTTTCTTTCTATCAATATATTTCACCAATAGAAAATTATAGAGGGAACCAACTGTGCAAGTGGTTCCTTACTCCAGATCGCTGTCGCTCTTTTCATGTATTCAGAAGAGGGGGACCAAGTTATTTCCAAACTCAAATAAAATCACGATTTCTTAAATTTCATGATTTCTGCAAATTTGACTTTCTCCGTCCAGTTTATAAAATTTAAAATTTTGAAATGCAAAATTTTCCCAAATGAAATAAATTCTATAACACGTATACCTTTTGTTTTCCGAAAAACTTGGTTTCTTTCTATCAAACTCGATCAATATTTTCCGTTGAATTCTCCTCATTGATTGTCCTTATCTTTTTCTTCTTTTTTGACAGGATTGGAAAGAACTGTGGGTAGATGAGGCATTCTGGCATTTCTTGTTCTCTGTTATATTATTAGTAATCATGATCCTTTGGAGGCCTACAAACAATAATCAAAGGTATTCTCAATTTTTCTCTGTGATCCGTGATTCAAGTACCCTTGCTGATGTAGATGCTAATAATCTTGCCTGACACGGTCAAGATCTTTTTGAAAAGAGTGTTAAGTATACTTCTATTTTGCGCAATTCAACATCATCAGCTCTAGAATTATTTTTGTACAAAAGTCAACCCATTCGCCTCATTTAACGAGTATACTCGTCAGCGCGCACGCGGGACATATCTCAGTTGACGAGTTTCTTCGCAGCACCTATCAGCGTTGCTATGCGATTTTTTTGCTAGTGGTTTTTCAATTTTCCGGTAGATGGCATCTCAAGCGTCGGAATGCCGAAAATGGCGCGAATTAACTCGTCAGCTGAGATGATGTCCTAGGCGCCCGCTGATGAGTAAACTCGTCATGTGAGGCGAATGGGTTAAATCTTGCAATATTTGCATCTAATGTCTAATCACTAGGAATTAAAACTTGTCATTTGTCAAGGTATAATTTGGGCGAACTTTAGAAGAAAGTGTAAATAGTCAAATCAGTTCAATCAAAAATCCATGATCAGTCAGTTAATTGGAGGTATGTAAGTGGTTTTGCATTGTACAAAAAACTTGGTTTGCTTCCATTAAATTTTGTTCATTCACAGTAGAACTTGTAAGAATTGTTAATATAATGATAGGCTAATACTAATTTATTTTTACTTCACTACTTTACTTCTCTAGGTATGCCCACACGTCCCTTCTAGATGGATCAGAAGACGAGGAGGATGAGGAAGAAGAAAGGTTTATCAATGATGCCTATGGTAAGTATATCCATTTCGTTTGTAGTAACGTCCCTAAAAATTATGAAAACCCTCTGGGAGCAACCTTATTGTATTCATTAGTCAGTCAAACTTTTAAGTATTGAGGTGATTTGACGGTTGCCATTTTTTGTGTCAGAGCGATGTGCAATATATCGCATCAATTCGTTCCATAATTTCAGCAACTTGTTTTTTTTTTTCGAATATTGAGATTGCACTTCTGTTGTTATGAGACTACAGAATTCATGTACCAAATTTGACAAAGAAATTCAACGTAATAAAGGCTGGGTTTTTTTAGAGGAAAAATATTTCATTCGAGTTCAGTTTCGATATTATTATCGAATGCGATATTTTTCCTCTAAAAAACCCTGCCTCTATTACGTTGAATTTCTTTGTTTTTGGTACATGAATTCTTTAGTCTCATGACAACAGAAGTGCGATTTCATTATTAAAAAAAAATGACAAGTAGCTGAAATTATGGAACGATTTGATGCAATGTACTGCACATCACTCTGACACAAAAAATGGCAACCGTCGAATCACCTTAAGCTCTCTCTCTACCTCTGAGTGGCAAAGTCTTATAATTTCCTTTTTTTTAAGTAAGAAGAAAAAAATAATAACAGAACGTAGGGATTCGATCGAAATTTATAGGTCACAGTCAGGATTGTCTATGATTTAATTTAAGCATGAATAGGAAGTTCACACCATGCTGTGAAAAATTGGGTTGTTGTGAAATGTGAAAAACATGAGTTTTCTGTTGAAATCGCAAAATGCTCACCAAAAACTTTGACTCTATGGGCTAGAATCTCTCTGCCTTCAGAGGGTCACGTACTGTATTTTTTATTTTCAACTGTGTTACAGTGTTTGATTTTTGTTTAGGTGTGAAATTAAGAGGCTTCGGAAGTCGTAGTAACTCTCCAACCAGAAACAAATCAGCCAGCACCACGAATAGTCCAGTAAGATATTCAATTTCTTCCTTTAATAACTGCAGTTGATTTTTGTATCCTTTTATCTCTAAAATTAAAATTTTTGCGATGGGATGAATTAAATGAAGCAAAGATAAGATAAAAGTCTTTATCTTTTCATGTCATCAATTTATCGTTGCCATAAACCTTGCAAAAAAGTTAATAACCCGAGCAAAAGAAGCTTCAAATAGTTTTTTTTGCTTTTGTTATTTATTCTCATCATTTCTAACTACAATGCTAAAAACCAGGGAATGTCTCTCCCTAAAAATATTTTTGATGAGCATTGTGGTCTTCCAAATGGTCCATAGTGAGAACGTGTCCTTTCTGTGGACCATTTGGAAGAAGTCAAAACTGAGAATTATTTCTATATCGAAATTGTGATTGTGTGACACCTCTTTGGGTTAGATTATTTGGGTGATGTCAAAACTGTGGATTTACTTACTTTTGATTTCGACAAGTTTCCTTATTTTTTAGTGTTTCAGTTGAAACTAATCAAGCTAAACAACGCAATATGGAGAAAGTTTTTTTTTTCAAGGTCTAGATTAAAGACTAATTGAAGATTCAGTCTCAAAAGTTATTCAATTTTACTGAGTGGTTTTACGAAGTTAGAGATAGAAGAACTTCAAAGTTAAGATTTTATTTTTTTATTTTTTATTTTTCCCCTACAAAAAGAGAATATTTTTATTGTAGACTTGTAAAAATATTTCAGTAAAAGATTTTATGATTATAGCGACAAAACGGTTTACAGATAATCAAGTAATTAACCCTTTTAAGTAATTTTAAACCTTGGTAAATTGAAAATTTTCGATTGTCAGGATAGGTAATTTTTTTTAAGGAACTCATCTTCTCCTTATATATGGACCAAGACCAATCTTTACAGGTCAGTCATTCCCGCGGACAAGATTTGGAACTCTATTGCGCAGTGAAATAGTATTGAGTGCCTGCTATGTATTTCTCATGGGAGCGCCCATTGTGACGTAGTATTGAGTGCTGTCGAGTTAGGGCTGGGTGGGAGAGTGACCTCAAAAAGATGCGCAACGACTGACCTGTGTGGATTGGTCCTGAGATGGACTTCATGACTGCAGTCAGCCTAAGTGCTCTAGACTGCCTAATTTTTTTTCATGCTTCATTTTTATAGAATTTATGGATTTGATATACTTCCAAATACTGAAATCAGCATCAGTAATTAACTTTTCAGCAAATAAAAAAAATAAGAAATGCAGATTGTCGACCAGTTTCATATTTGACCTCAAAAATGTACAAACATCATTAAAACTGGGTCCAAAAGAATGCTTGCAAAGTTGTTTTAATAACCTCACCTCTTTTTTGCGCTGTCTTGATTGAATTGATAACATGCACGTTTTCACATGCAATTTTTGCAACTTACTTCTTGTTTTTCCAATCAGCTACTGATAGTTCCTTCCTTTCTCTCCTTTTTTCCAGGAAGAAGATTTAAAGTGGGTGGAAGAAAATATCCCAACCGCTCTGGTTGACACGTAAGTCTACTCTAATTCCCTAGCCCTCTCCCTCTCTTTTTCTTCATATCATAAATCTTGTTTTTTGAAAAAAAAAACAAAATTCATTAAAAAATTCTTGCTGGGTTAAGTTAATTAAAGTAGATATTTGTTCCATCATTTGTAGAAAAATAGACGTAAGTTAATAATGGTGTTTTAGTTTTTCTTTACCAAATATTTGCTTATCTCTGCTAAAACAGATGCCCTTAATCAGAATTACTGCAATCTTTTTTGTAAGCATCGCATCATCGCTCGTATTATCTTGGCTTCATCTGTGTTTTACGTTGCACACCTAGTGCAAATCTGTGCATCTCTGATCGATGAAATCAAGGTGAAAGGATCTATGGTATGCACTACTGCGATGGATGACGTTACATGCTGGGTTTTCCAATGAGCAGTATTTCCGTTAATTTTGGTCGTAAAAATTGGTGTTTGAACAGATTTGATGATTTATTGCTAGTCTATAAGCTTAAATCATCGGAACAAAATTCTATGTGTAGTGTAACTAACCAATTGGGAAAGGTGAAATACAGCGATTAGTTGGAGCTGTCTGAATAGTTAACGTGCAAGTTTTTTTTTCGCTTGGTGTAGTTAAATCAGAGTCAGTTCTTAACCTAATGTAAAAATGTCCCTATTTTTATTTGAATTTACTTCAAAATAATTTTTCCTATGTCTTTCTTGCTTTGAATTATCTAATTTCCTGTTTTATTTCTGTGCAGGACGTTGCCAATTTTGGATTCTGATGAGGTACGTTAAACAGCTTTCAAATTCATTATATAAAATCAGTCAAAGTGTCATCCTTGCAAGGAGGCAACACTATTTTTCTTCTATTTAAATTCATTACGAGTAATAAACGCAAGGTTAGGTAGTCTGCCTCGAATGATATCAATCGTTTTACAAACAGTGGTGAAATTTACATGTTGTATGTATGATGTAATATTTTACATATACATATTTAAATGGATGAAACCTTGCGTTACCAACTTGTGAAAATGGCCACTGGTCAGTGGAACCTCCTTGATTCCTTAATCACATTTTTTCATATTAAAAATCATATAGATTAGAAATACATGGTTACATTTTTCACAGGATTTTCGAGAAAGTCCGTCTCGAATACAGGGAACTTAACAATGGTTAAATTTTTTTTATCTTTGAAAATGAATTATGCGGTCAATCTCAGTCAGCCCTGTGATAATGGACTTTTTTCCCAAGCTGACGAAGAGATTTTATTCTGAAACGCTCTTACATGTTGCTGCTAACCTCAACTATCAATGACATGCTATCCGCATTGAATGACCACTAATTTAATGCGGAATAATACGATAAATTTAAGAATTCGGTTATGGCTCAGAACTGAAATTGCGATCTTAATGTTTTATTCCTCTAAATAATATCTCCATTTTAAATTTAAAATGCATGAAACAAGGCCTGAAAATCAAACCTTGGAATACTCTTTTCTTAAATCATTATGCGCCCAATTTCAGATTAGTTCCAGTGAAAATCAGATTTCAGTTTTTTTTTTAGTTTAGGATGTACTGAGGTACAAAGGTTCCAATTTCGACCTCTCATGGAGTCGTCTCAAAATGTTTTGGATTCTGAAAATGTGAAAAAAGGAGGGCTCAAGTATCCTGCTGTGCTAAGGAAGAACGCCGTATAAACCATCAGGTGTCGCCAAATTTCCTTAGATAAAATACTAATTTCCTAGTAAAACTATGAATATTTCTCTTACACATTTTCAGATAATTTTATGCGCAATATCACCGAAAGTTCCTGAAAATGTCAAGGAAAAATATTCATAACTCTTTTTAAAAATAAACATTTTAGCGAAGGACATACGGCAATTCTCGAATGTTCATACAGCGTTCTTCCTTAGCACGGCAAAATTAGTAATCAATAGAAACAGTTTGGAGGAAATCTGGGGGAGGGGGAGGGGGTTGTGTGCAAAAAGTGTCGTTTTCGCACTAAACTCTTTCAAAATATTGTATTAGATCCTCATCTTCGGTTCGATTTATGCTCACCGAACAATCCTAATCCTCTCTTTTTTCTTCATCAACAGGAAGTCATGACCACCAGATTTGAAATCTCAAAGATGCAGTGATCCTAAATCTAGAAATCTGCAGAGCTGACATCAATCATTTAGGAAACAGTTCCTTTGTTCACATTGCTCCTTCTAAGATTTTTTTTGTACTTTGCCATGAAAAACCCCAACTTGTCAAGTGAGGCCCAAGAAATTTTGTTTTCTCGAAGTATCAGCATCCCGATTAGTGATATTTGTTACCTGTCAGATACTTGAGACCGTTCTACTTTTGAAAAGTAGGACAGATTTAGACTTATTCACCTGAAAGACGTCTATCTGCTATGGATCACATGTGTAGGTAGACTACTTTTATGTAAATGCCCCTGCCTATGCGAACAAAGTCAGTCTACTTGCGGGAGTTTCAAAAAAAGTTATGTGTGCAAAATTTAAGGACTAGTAACACATCTTAAGTAGGGACAGACTTGAGATTAAAAGAGAAAGACGCCAGTGTCGAGAATTAAAAAGCGCTCACAAGTATTATTTGCAAACACTTCATGAAAAGCCACAGTTTTACAAAATTTCTTCAGAGAGACCTCTTCCATGTAATGAAATCCTCACTTGACGCTGCATTATTATATTTCTTGTTGTTACATATTTTCTGTTTGAATGGTGAAAGTGCAGAGATGTGTATTTCGGTTTGCGGCTTGCAGACTTTCTGTCACACTTTATTTTCTGCATGGAAAACTACCGAACATAATTTTTTTGAAATTTTGGTGATTTTCCTCTAAAAATTAAGAATATTCCATGAAAATTTCAAGCCATGATGTTGATTTGGTCTCCCTCCATAAAATGAAAGAGGAGTTAAGATTTTGAAACACCACTACTGAGATATGCATTTTTGTTGTATCACAGTTGATTCGCTTTAACATTGTTGCAATGCAACTTTAAGAGACACCAGCTGTTCACTCCATACTAAGTTATGTCTTTCAATTCGTTTTATAATCCATCCAAGGCAATGTTTGGGTATCAAATTCCATCAGCAGCAGCTTCCCAACTCAAACCCTAAATTCCAACTCATCCCTCAAACAGACGAGTTATCTCTTGAATCTTCCATTGTAGGTAGACCTTGTTTTTCCAAAATATACTCCTAGAAAAATCAATATCGCCATCATGAATTAAATAGAATTTCTGAAGCGCGTATACTTTGAGAAAATTGACATTGGAATTTTTTTTTTCATTGTAAAATTTTCAAAAATCTGTCGTCAGATTCTGTCTAGTATAAAAAGTTTGGCATATAACCTCATGTACATATATTTTGTGTCCTCTGACCAAAAAAAATCGAGGTGCTGAAAGAATCAAGTAGTTTAAAATTATCTCTCCTATTTAATTTTATCCTCCGATCCGTTTATTTTAGCAGAGTCAGGACTAGGTCCTCGGCAGTTTCAAATTAGTGTCAGCCTATAATTTATCAGATGACAATGATTGCTCCAAAACCTCGTTCTGCATAGCTTGGTAACCGTAGAGTTCAATTTCAATCCATGGAATGAGTGAGAATCCTTTCATTTGGTGCATTAAAACCATTAATAAGTCTTGCTGCTCTGAAAATTTTTTTGAAGAAAAAAAAGTGTGTGCAATAATTTAAGACTGGTGGATGTGTTTTCTAAAGATACTCTTGAAACTTCAAAGATGTGAAAAAAGGTGAAAATAAAAAGAAAAATTGCTTCGGAAATGAAAAAATAAGTGCTGTGCGACAAAACTGGTTATATTACATAGTAATAGAATTGAGCATTTATTCAGTACTCTTCATAGGTCAAACACATGTTCATAGTTGATAATAAAATGCATGATCTCAGGCCTAGAAAGGAAAAACGATTAAAGGTTTTTTTTTTGTTTTTTTCCAAAATGCGTGAAAATTTTTAGAATTTTATAATATTTAATTCTACAAAAAAGTTCATCATTGGTTTATTGTATGATTTTAAGTGCAAATAAAGAAAGACTTCATGAGAATGGGATAAGGTTGCCTTTATTTGTAAAAATCTTCATATTTGTTGGTGCATTTTACGTAATATAAGGTCTTTTAAGATTAATAAGTTTCTCAGTTGGAGAAATATTCATCAGTATTAAAATAACGACTGCAATGAAAGTAACTGTAACTGAAAACTGTGTATAGAGGTCTGGTAATGTGCTTTAAAATGAGTGCAAATCAGAGCGATAATATTGAATAATATTATCATAAAAATTTTTACCACAGAGTACCATGAGTACCATAAAAAGTAAAAAAAAATAAGTATGATTTCCTCACCGATGCGTTTAATCAATTCAATATTATTTTTAAGTCTTTTATTATGCATTTCTTGTCAGCGGTTTAACATTTATATAATGTTAGTCTTCATTATCTCCATTATGTGTCTGTCTGTATGCCTCCATTATGTCAACGGTTCAATTTTATTGTATTTTGCATACAAATCTGAACACTTGCGCCATAGTGTGAAACATTCATATTTTGTTTGAATGATGGTGGACAGTGTTCATTCAGTTAGGACTTTTTCTGCCAATTGGCAACACTGTTGTTATGTTTCTTCATGCTTCAGCCAAAACGTACTCTGAGCAGGCTGAAGGATTGTTACTGCGAACAGATCGCGGTTCAACGCACAAGTCGTTTCGATAGAGTGTTGATGATTTTGCCAGTAAAACTGAGTATAAAACTGAAATGCTCTTTACAGAGAGAAATAATTCATTTGAGCACAATATTCCCGCTCAGATATATGCTGTTTGGTGCGCTGCACTGATGATGGGTCCAATTAGACTCTACAAGCGTCAGCAGTTGTCTTCCTAATTGGTCCTAACTATTGTTGCACCAAACAGCATATCTCTTTGTCACAGGAAAGAATTGTTACAGAAATTATTGCACAGTAGTAAGTCTGTAACACTGCAAGATGTAATTTAATCAGTATTTTGGCTCATCTGCACTAAATCTTCGGGCTTTCATAAATGTTTGGGAACTCAAATCTGGGTCTCGCCCTGTCATTTATTAGTTGATTCATGCACTGGTACTTATTTGAATTATGTGCAATGTAAGGCATTGATCAAATTTGACGTGCTGATTGATGGAGTGCAACTTTACGAATTTATTCTAGAATTGCCTATGCCATAAGTGTACGTTACTAGTTCATAAGATGAATCTTGATTCCTCCTCTGTTTGACTCTTCTTATTTAAGGTTTGCAATCTTTTGTTTTAATATTAATGATTATTTTTGTACATGTTCCTTTATGAGTCCGCATGCTCTCACTCCGTAAAAATGTCAACAATTTTTTCACAATCACAGTGCAATCACGATTCTAAACAGTGTGGGACTGGTGCGTATCTTTTTTACTCGTGAAGTGGTCAGTTTCTATTACTCTATTGATTTTGCTTTCCAATAATCTAAGTTTGCAAGTCTCAAAAGTTCAATAGATTGATCTTAAGCAAAAAGAAAGGCAAAATTTCTTTCTGGTTGAAAGGCAATCGATAGACTAATCATCCAGCATTAGAATCTACTCTAATTGGAACTGCATTAAACAATTCTGTTTCGAGTTCAACGAAAAAAAAAAATAAATCCTAGGATCCGTTCACAGTTCCATATGATGCTGAAATTCCGAAATAAGGACCATGTTCTCTTCCTTTCAAATTTCTCTTATTTTAGGTCAGTTATTTCGTCCTTATGCCACAAGAGGAAAACCAAATTTTATATTATCTTATAATTTGTATTTATTTATGTCTTTATTTTATTATTTATTGCAATTGCGCTGATATGTGATATTTCTTGAAAATGTGTGTATATAATAGGTAAGCAAAATTAGAAAATTTTTCGGAAAGTTGGAGCTTGTTTTGAAATTAATTTAGGTATTCTAGAACCTTGACCATAATGTTGCAAAAATGTTGAATTTAAACTATTTTCAGTTTTAAACTTGGTATTTTTCAAGTTAATGTCCATAAAAAGCTGATAAACAACAGATTTTTTCAACTTTGGCCAATAGTTTCTCAAATCTTCCATGCATTTTACAGGGTTTTTCGAAGTCGAGTGTTGTAGTTGTTTTGTCAATGAACGAGTATTGTAATTCAGATTATTTTCAAATGGGATGTATTTCATCAGACTCCCCGTGACACAACAATCTCTAGTAACAATTACTGCCTCAACTGAAGGTTTGATCAGAAGATTATTGCGGTTTTCGTAATAGCAATTCATTGTAACATTAATGGAAGTACAATTCGCGATTTTGTTGATAAAATTACTTCTTTTTCATTGCCTTTATTATTGTCAAAATTGTTCATGTAAAACTCTATTTTGCTCATGACTGTCCAGTCAGCTTTCTTTTAATCGTTTCAATAATTTTCGACTTTTGTCATACTTTCTAGTTAAAAAGACGTATCAAAATTAGGCGTAGATAAAATTTTACCTTTTCTTTTCAATTTGCATCCCTTTAAATCAAACCTAAAATTTACTGTTTGAGCACCCTGGTTATAATTATTATAAAATTCATGATAATTCAACAGACATCATTTTTATATTTAATGTCATCAAAAGATGCTCTTTTTGTGGAAGATAATTTTTCATTTTAAAAATAAAATACCCATGTCATCCACTTTATAGTTTCCTCAAAACTTTGTGTCATCACTACCAATTTCTAAAATTAATATCAACCCATTTGCTCTCTTTTTAATGTCTTACGTAAAATTTGATCCGATTGGAAAACCCTCTTAAAAATATCCAAATATTTCTCACATTGTAATATGTAGCTTCCTGCACTATCAATATCTGTTTCTTAACTCAATTATTTACATTAATGGCTGTAAAAAGTTTTGTATGAAATCCAGGAAACCATTGAAGTTTCTCTATCAAGTTAAAGTTCTAGTATCAAAGAAAGTTTGTTTTCCCTAGTCTAATTTTATTTGGCCTCTAGGATTTTGTAATTAGGATTTTGTAATTATGAATCGAAAAGTAGAATCCTTTTTGTTTCGCTTTCACTGAACCTAGAAACTGAAACTGTTTAGCAATCCAGTTGCATTTTCAGTCTGTTATAGAGGACTGGAAAGTATAAAAAATCACTTAATTTAAAAATTTTGTTTCCTCTCCTCTCAGATAGTCGTCAGTAACATTTCGTGAAACAATTCATTTCTTTTAGTCAAGAGCCGGTTAAATTTATAATCCAATTTTATCGAAAATTGCTATTTATTGTTACATTTTAGCGTTTGTAAATTAAAGTGCATTTGTAATTTTATTTTATTATAGAATTTGTAACATTGTTTAGTTCAACAGTTTTCTTTTATAATAAAATTGGTCTGATTTTAATTTTTGAGTTGTACTTCAACTTGTTTGGTCTGATGCAACTAAAATGATAAGCCATACTGAGAAATCAGGAAAAACTAGATGTTCTGCAAAGAGACAAACGATAACCAGAAGCTCAAATTTAAGAGATTTATTAAGAAAAAGTTGCCGCACTAAAGATCTTTTTTTTTTACACAGGAGATAAAATTAGACAAACTTGAAGCTTAGAAAATTACAAGAATAAATTAAATGAGATGTATTAAAATAAATTATTTACAACCATCAAAAAAAGAGAAGTTCTTTAGTGTTATGAGCGAGGGCACTGAGCAAAGACTGGAGTTATACCATACAGTTTTCCATTTCCAATAAGCGGTAATTGCAGATTGCTCAGTCTTTTCCCACTTCGAGTAGCACTTTCGACTTTTTCCCTGAAAATTGAAAGAAAAATTACTGAGAAATTTGTCGATTTTTAAAAGTAGACCTTAACAACATTTTGAGGGTTCCAATTAAATGGTCCATGGTCACAATACGTAGGGTACAAAAGCACTAAGACAGCATCAGGCATAATGAAAAATAAATCGAAAATCAGATCTTTAAACAGAGTTAGCCTTACATGCACAGCTGAAGTAAACAAAAAGCCTACTTGGCATCTCCACAGTTTTATTTTAAAGGATTAATTGATTACTTGTTTTAAAATAAAAATTGAGAAAATCGAGAGGTTTACTGTAAAAATCGATTTTCAATTTTTGTAACTGAGGATAAAATCTCTGAAATTAAATCATTACTATTGACACTTTCATTAATATGGTCTAAAAATAGTTTGCGGGAAAAATTGATCTTGATTCTAAATAGATCTTTGAAAGCTCCTGCATTTTTTTTTTTTTTTATTATTATTGGCGTCAAAAATTAAATGAGTAATACCCTGTCCCGAGGTGGTTCTTCTTTCGAGAGCAATTTCACAGTTGATTAATCAACAATGATATCTAAATTTCAGGACATTTCTTCAAAATCTCCAAGCATTCTATAACGATGTAGCTTTCAGGTATTTGCACACAAAATTTAACAGAGGAACATTTTAAAATAACCCTATAAGTACATCCTGAGCAAATACATATCACAAATTGTTTTGACTTTTGATTAGCAATATGTATTCACTTGGGACGTACTTATGGATTTATTTCAAAATGTTCCTCGGTGAAATTTTTGCGTATCAATTACAGCGTGTTGGTAATGATTCGATTAGATTTTGAGGTAATTTCCTACAAGTTGATTTCAGACATTTCAAGGTTTCATTTACTTTGTGTTAGCTTTAGGTGAGCTCTTGTGACGCCTTGTTTCTTACTCTATCTAATGATTTACTGTTGAGAGATTTTGAAAAATACTTACAATATCCAATCAGTCCAATAATACTTTTCTCGGGTAATTGCTAAGCCAAATGGATAGCTGCAGTTTGAAACCACAGATCGGTGCGTTCGAGAATCAATACTAGCGCATTCTGGAAAAGTACAATTTCTTGTCAATTGTTGTGGGCAAGCGCATTTACATTGTTGATCAATCAAAAAGTCCTACTTCAATCACAAACTTATTTTATGATTGAGTAAATTTTTGACAGGCACTGTATAATACTTCAGCCTTTTTTTTTATTTTTATTTTTTATTCATTATTTTAGGGGTCACATTTTCATCCTCTTGATTCATTTACTATGAAAATTTTTATGTTTCATACTTTGCAGTAATATTATTTCCCATTTAAAATTAATACACAGGAATATTCATTTGACTGAAGATATTTTGATGCCATCATTTTTTTCATTTGTTTAAATGTTACATAACTTTTAAGAGGTTACTATACAAAAAGGCTTTTGGCTACGGAAGAGTATTTCCTTACAGAATTTCTTAAGGGTCATTGATACCAGGGGAGTTTTGTAATGCTTACCGATAGATTTGGTGCCTGCATCAGCCCAGCATAATTCGTCCGTATCCCAGTCTATTGCTAAAGAGTTTGGTAGGACTACAGAGTTGCCTTCTAAAAATACAGCTCTATCTGAACCATCCAGATTGGCCCATTCTAATTTTGGCCTCTTGCGGTTCCAGTCGGACCAAAATATTTTCCTAAAATAACAGGAGGTTTGTGGTAAAAAGAATAGGAGTCAAAACAAAATTTTCCCAATAGAGAAGGACAACTAAAAAGATTTCAAGTTGCAAGAGACTGAATGAGGCACGAGTGAGGAATGAAGTTCAGATCTCCCTTGTACTCGTAACTTTATTATGCTTTTTGAGAAATTTTACGTACAGAGTAACTCTCTTTTTCAATCTGGAAAATTTTTGAAACAGACCCATTGAAACAATAGCAGAGAGCATTAGAATTTTTTTTAGAAGAAAATATTTTAAACAGTGAATAGGTATAGGAAAGTTGCTTCCAGTGAGGCTTGTTCTGATTTTGCAATATCATGGGTGGCGGTAGCCACCTTCTGACAATGGCATTAATGGAAGTGGGCTGATGTCAAAAACTTACTGTCTGAAAGGGTGCACTGCGATTCCTCTTGGGTTCACTAAGCCGCTGCTGATTAGAGTTGTTCTCTGTTTGGTGTCCAGATTGACAACAGCAATTTCCTTCTTACCAGAGTCGGTCCAGTACAAAAACCGGTTGATCCAATCTACGGATAGTCCTTCAGGCGATATAACGTCTGTTCAAATAAAAGAGAGATTGTTAAGCTCTGTTCAATGTTCTTTTCTGACAGAGGTAAAATATTTGTCAACAAAAAAGACTAACCGCCTTTTCGACCACGAGGCACAGCTGAAATGATACACTAAATCATTAAGATACCACACATAAATACGACAAAATGAGGAAACTGATTGCCTCATTATATGAATAGGAGCAAAATTCTTCAAAAACAAAACTCACGTCCAGATTTCAGAGGAAGACGAATAACTCCTTTCAATTCTCATTAATTGACAGAATTAATTTTTTACAGCTGTGTTCAATAAATTCATTTGTTTTCAAAATCTCTTTTCCTTAAATGACAAATTTTCTTCTTCATGTACATCACGGAAATTAAAACAAACAAACTACTTTTTTAAGGTCTTCATGTTCTATGAGTGTATGAGTTTACCGATAGATACCTGTGACATTTCATTAGTTACATTGATATTGACTACTAGATACTAGAAAAGGCAAGCACTGAGATTACTTTGAAGCAGTTTATATACATACCGAGTATTTGGATCTGGAGAGAATGTTATGGCTTACCTGTGATATTTAGGTCTTGAACATCTTTGCCGTTGAATTTACAACTTTTGATTGCTCTGCCACTGATGTCACTCCAGTAGACACGGCCCTCCATACAATCGACAGTAATACCTGGAATAAGAAATTGGCAGCTGGAAGAAACTTCATAAGCATGATTTTGCAATATCGTGCTTCAAACTCAAAATAAAGAAAAAATTCATTAAGTGAGGAAAGTTTAACAGACTTCCAGATAAAAGTCATTAGGAGTTTCTTGGAAAATTTTAAAGAGTGAAAAAATCAAAGTAGACAAAAATTGACCAGGCTGAAGCTTTTAAAGAATCTGATGTCTAGGCTTCAATAAAGATTTCAAATAATTACCAAGTTATTATTGAAATTATATTATTGAAATAATTACCGATTGCGATTTGATTAGTTTGAAGCTGGATGGGTCGAGGGGTGTCATTCTTTGATGGATTGAAAGGCAGACGTATTGTTGTCATCCCTTGATTGAGGAGTAGAAAGTCTCCATCAGGTTGATGCACTTCTGCAAAATTGATAAGGAGAAACGATGATGCAGAAATTGATGAAAAATTCTAAAATTAGCAGCTTTTGTTCACTGTTTTTAGTCAATCTTGAGAGTGAGAACATTTAAATTTCGGTTTCTATTAATATTTTCTGCAGCATAAGACAACATACCTACTACATACAAGAAAAAAATAGACTCTAACTTTTCAAAAACGCAAAATACGTATTAAATTAAATGAATAGAGATAATAAACTGCTCATAGTGTCTTCTTTTATGATGCCTAGCAGTTGGTAAGAAAAAAGTATGGTTGTTCTCCAACAGCCTTATTCTGAGAGTAATAACTATCGATTACTGTAATTGAGCTTTTAAATGTGTGCGCGATGATAAAGCCAGCATCAACAAATACCAACCTTTGCAGACGTATCCATTTCCATAAAAGCCTTCATTGCATTCACAATGGAAAACTCCCAGTTTACTGAGGACGCAGGATGCATCTCTGCTACACATGGATTTGTCCTCGATACAAGTTCTGACAGGTCGACACTCATAACCATCTCCTTCAAATCCCTGCACAGTTAGAAGAAAACTCACAGAGAATTAATAAAAAATTATTTTTTACAAAAAAAAATGAGTTGATATCCCTTTATAAAATTCAATTTGAGGCATTAAAATGTATCTCGAATAGTTTTCATCTCTCCACACCTAAAATTGCACAAGAAGTTAATACCTACAATAAAACGTGAGAAGTTTAATAAAAACGTAAAAACGTATGTACTGCATGGATTGCACAAGATAAATTAAATTTAAACAAAAATATATACATAAAAGTGCCAGTGAGTCATTTATCACCTATATTTTCTGATTGTTAATTTAAAATTTTAAGAAACAACTTTCAAAATTAGAGCAAGGTAAGAACATGGAAGGGTTTAAGTTATAGCCAAAAAGGTAGATTGTCTGTATTTGGGACTTCAATTCACTTGGTATCGGAGCAATGCTGGTACGAACATCTAATAAAGAGTTCATTGGAAGATGAATTTGAAAAATGAATTTTCACTTACCTTCATACACTGACACTTATACTGACTCAGCGAGTGATTGAAGATGCAGTTGGCACTGGGTGAACAGTTGGGGGCGGAGTGACAATCGAGTGGCTTTTTCTCACACTGATTCACACCGTCACCAATGAAATTGGGCAAACACTGGCACTGAAGCACATTTGACTGTGGGTTGATGACGCACTGAGCATCTGGATGGCAGCGTGCGCAATCTGAGAGAAACAAATCTGCTGTTAATCGTACATTCAAGATTTGGGAGGAACATTTAGACAAAAACCAGGATCAGTTTAATTACATCAGACATTGCCAGATTTTCTCTCATGTTTTATTTTTCTAATTGAGAACTAACCAGAAGTCAGATTTGAAATTTTTTGAGAATATTTTTTGCAATCCAGAAGAAATTTACAGGAAGTCTCAAAGCTGACAAAATCATACTTCAGATTCAGAAATCTCTACAACCAGGGTTGACATTTTTTGGACTCAGGGTATGCACCCAGCAGACAACAGTTTGCTATCAACTTCTGATATAAGTTTGCCATCAGTTTCTGACAAGAGTTAGCATGAGTAAGCCCATGTTGGCCTCAAGAGACCAACGGAGTGCTAAGAAAGAACCTTAGTGTCAGGCTTACAAGCTGGACAAAGCATGCAACAGGTTCTGGAGTTATATTCGAAATTTTCTTTAATGAAAAAATGAGACTTCAGTGATTGTTACCATACTTTTTCATTTATTGGGTAAAGCCTTGGAAAGCTTAATATCCTTTGGTATTTCTTACCTTCAGTGTCTGGTTGACAAATTGATCCATAATTGATGTAACCAGCGATACATTGACATTCTTTACGGTCTGTTCCTTCCACAGAAACGCACTCTGAAAAGGCTCCACAGTTGCCACAGGCTCCTAAAGCTGGGTAGAAAAATCAAAAGTTCTTTAAAATCAGTTTCATAATTTAGCAGTCAGCTGTAACTTTTCACAGGAAAAGGAACCTTAGTAGTAAAACACTAAAGGTACTTACAAATATTTTGGTAATGCCTCAGAATGTCAAATGAAACCTTATTATGTCGAAGAATATAATGTTTATTACAATTACAAAAATCCATTTCCAATCAATTTCATCAATAGCCTTCTCATTTTGCAAATTGGCCATCCCACTTTTCAAATTGGCCTTTCCATTTTAAAAACCTCTCATTTCTCTCATGTACAAACTGCTGCAAATCAGCAAAAAATATCTTGTTCCTATCACGGTATTAGAAAAAACATACAATTAGACATATTTCTATCAAACGGAAATATGTGCATTATGACGTGAGCCCTGTTATGCACATATCCTTATGGGTCTCAGAGCTCATGTCTCAATGCACATAGTTCCGCTTGATAGAAATACGTCCAATTTTTATCTCAGTTCTGCCGAAAACAGGCAATATTAATGGGGTGTGTGTGGCTTTCCCATATTCGCACATAACCACTGGTCGAGTGGTCAAAAATTTCTTGGTACATAATGTAATTTGGACGTATTTCTATCAAACGGAACTATGTGCATTATGACGTGAGCCCTGTTACGCGTATATTCTTATGGGTCTCAGGGCTCATGTCTTAATGCACATCGTTCCGTTTGACAGAAGTACGTCCATTTATGAATGACCCGAAAATCTCCATACAACTTTTCTGTTTTTGGGTTTTTGCATTTATTATCGTTGAGGAAATTTTCACCATAGTTGATTTGTTCTTACCAATTTCAGAGCACCTGGTTCCGTCACCTTCGTAGCCTTGGTTACAAACACACACATACCGGTTCAGAGTTGTATTCATTGCACAGGAAGCATGAGTGTCACACTGATCATAATCTAAACAGGATGTTTCTGGAAAATATTAATTAAATGAATATTAAATATTGTTATTGATTTAAAATTAAATGAAGTCTAGGAAATTTTGATGCTTGATAATTTAAAATTTTACATTCTCACTTAAAAGTTCATTAATTTTTCTTCTGATTTAAACTTACACTTTTTTGTATTTTATTGAGAGACAATTCTTTACAATTATATAAAAACGACTTGAAATTCATTGAATGAATAACTCACATTTACACAGTTAAACGAAATCAAAACGAGAAGGTGCAAGGTTTAATTCTCACAATTTGCATAAATTTAGTTACCAGAGCGAGGTACAATAAGACAGTTGTTGATTAAAAAATGACTTAAGAATGTTTAAGGAACAGCTTGAATGCAGATTTACCTTTGAATAATATTGATTATGTTCAGAAGCGAGAAACAGTTTTGTAAAATTAAAAAAAAGAACATTGAAACAATTAGTCTCAGTCTCATAAAAATATCAAACTGATAAAGCAGAGCTGACGATCAAGTTTCTTTGATCAAAATTCTTGGCACAGGAAACTTCAAAGTAAATTTTATTCAAAGCACTATTGACTTAGTGTTTTTAAAAATTTTACATATTATGTACCTTTTTTTTTTCTGTAAAATTTAATTGTTGAACAAACAGAATGACAGTTAAACTATTATTTTTCATCGCAACGTATTATGAGAAATAATAACATGAGAAAAAAAGTGTATAAAAATAATTTGCTGGGAGTATTTACCAACTTTTGTGCACTCAAATCCATTTCCTTCATAGCCAGCATTACACTGACATTGGAAAGAACGCCCTGTGTACACGCATTGAGCATGAGAGTGGCACCGATTCACTGTGTTGCAAGAAACTGTAAAAATTGAAGAGGTGAGGATTCAAAATCAGATTCACAACAGAAAAAATTGAGAGTAGGTCACCAGACAAACATGTCACATGTTTTCTCTTCAAAATCTTACATGGAAAACAACTCACACAACGGGAAGTTCGAAAATCAACTCTTGAACGAAACACCATCGAGTATTTTTAACACAGATCAAATGGAACTTAAATTATACAAATGTCATCATTTGTATTTTTGCCATTTGAACAATGATAATTGGACGTATTTCTGCTAAACAAAACTCAGCCCCAATTTGAGTTTCTTTTGAGGATTTTAGAATCCTAGATAGCACGTTCTGTCTAATGGAACTAAGCGCCACCAAAAAGCATTGTGAGCATAGGACAGACTGAGCTTGTCACTTGGCTGCACCTGCCAATCCAAAACGCATTCCCTTTCTTCCCCCTATGGCGCCTAGCTCCGTTTAGCAAAAATACGTCCAATTATGAGCATTTATACTTTGTTTAGGAGTTTATTTCCAGATTTCTTGTTGTGTACTTTGTTTTTCTTTTGCAAAATTTTGAAAAGGATCCATGTTGCATAGTGTTTTAATTCGCACTGTGTCTAGAGGCCTATGCTTGAAGATAAGAAAAGCAAGTCAAGTTAAATTCAGCTGAGGGTAGCATGTATTTGATTTGAGTGACTAACAGGTTTACTGAGAAAATTCAAAGAAATTTTAATTTCTTCACCGGAACAAGCTTTCTGTTACAAGTCACATACATGCGTCCAGAACCCTACACTACATGCAGAAACAACCAGAGCAAAAAGGGTAGCCAAAGCTGCAATCTTTCGTCAGGATAAAATATGATTTTTCAGCGTCATGTAGTTTTGTGATGCGATTTGATCAAGGCAAGGGGGAAGCTCAGACCTGCATTGGTGGGTGAGTGACAAGGCAGGTGGAGGGGAAGGTGGGCAATCAGACATTCTGAATTTCAGCAAGATATAATTTTTGTACAGCCCCAAACTCTGAATGATGTTTGCATGTATTAGTTGCTTTTACAGCACAGTAGGGCGCTCTGTGGCACCTGAATACCACTGGAATCTGTCAGAGTAGAGATTTTCCTGAAGTTGGCTCCTCAGAGACTGAATAATTAAACTCAAATATTTCAATGAGAAATACATATGGATACGAAAATCAACCTCATAAAAAACATTTAAACTGTATGTTGATGACGTGTGTTGAACTACGAGTGCGAACGATGACATGTAAATTCCGCCCTCCTTCAAACCTAAAGGTACTTACTGTTGACTTTTGAAAACTGAGAGATGGAGAATAATTATTAGTAAGACTAGTCTGTTTGTAGAGAAACTTGAAGAAAAACTTTACTCCCAATGGTGAGGAGCAAATTCATGTATTTTCGTGGTGGGGCACATGAAGATGGGAAAAGGGTCTGCGTCTCCTGATTATGAAACCCTTGTTACTAGCTCAACTGTCTTGGCAGCTTATATACTCTTCAAAGAAATTTGATTTAATTTGAGCACATCTAAATTGAACGATGATTATTAGCTCGATATCTTTAGGATAATCGTAACCAATAAGATCAAGTTAAAAATTCAGGAGACTTGTTACATATTTTGTTTTTCATCTT
Organism: Bemisia tabaci; assembly: GCF_918797505.1. Lineage (NCBI taxonomy): Eukaryota > Metazoa > Arthropoda > Insecta > Hemiptera > Aleyrodidae > Bemisia > Bemisia tabaci. The sequence goes on along the minus strand of NC_092796.1, from coordinate 10,135,515 downwards.
TCAAAATTCTGTTTAAATGATGAGTTAACATATGACATACCATCAGATTCACCCTGTCCTGCGAAATTGGACCTGACACAGAGATTATTGTGTAAGATGTAGTCGGTTGGACACCAGCATTTGCCTATCAGGCAGCTTGGGACTGTGGTGTCTGGTTTGTTGTGAGTTGACTGCTGAATCTGACGTGCATCAACGCAGTTGTAACCATCTCCGATGAATTCTGAGAGGCACTTACATTCATAGCTGCTGGTCATTGAATTGTATAAGCAGTCGGCATAAGGCGAACAGTTGTGGGTAGTGTTGCAAGATGCTGCGGAAATAAGGTATGAATAGGCATAGAGGCACATTCTAAAACCAGCGTTTCAGCAGAAAACTCAGCAAAGCTGACAAACAGTTGTGATATATTTAAAACTTATGGTCTTAACTTCCAAAAAAATTGTTCAGATGAATGATTCAAACAAAATGACTCGGATAGTGTACATCTCAATAAAAATATTAAATAATTTTAAAACAGTCTTTCTGTCAAATTTTGATTGAGGAACACATTTTCTTTTCATTCTTACAGTTTTTAGTTTCATTGAAGCCCTTGAACGAAGACATAGTAATTGGTAATTGATGACTGAGTCAAGTCCTGATTATTCTTCTAAGAAGGTAAGACCTCGAATAGCTGAGCATGTGCAGTTCACGTGGCGTCAGGCAGAGCAAATTACAACGAATGCAAAACCAATATCTTGGCGGACAGAAATAAGTTTTCAAAGCAAAAATGAATGGTATACATGCATAAGTATTTCATAAAAACTGAGCAACTAGAAAGAAACCATGCATGTATCTGTTGGTGATTGCCGCAAGACTTGCTAGATGCTGATTCCTTATGGGTTGCTAACTCCCACATGCTGATGTTTATGCAGTATTTTAGGATAAGGTGATGCAAAAAGGGAGCAAGACACATCAGGAGAATGCTTTGAATTTGGTTGATGTAGAAAAAAAAATGTGCACATTCATACTATGTAAAACTTGGACAAAGTTTGGGATGTTCGCAATCTTGGAAAGGATAAAAAAAGTTGTGATGCCAAATTTTTTAAATTAACCGTTAACTTAATTCCATTCTTCCATAAAATACCTTTCCTCCTTTCTTTCATCTAAGCCAATGATACAAATTTTCATTATCTTTCAAATTAATTAACAATAGCATCAATGTTGCTTCTGATGGCCAAGACTCAACAAAGTTAAATTGCTTGTGTACACAAAAGCAGCAACTATACTCATGGATTGAGCACTGCGTTAATGACACTCACCGCTGGTTGGTAGAGGTGTGCACCGAGTTCCATCTCCTGTGTATCCAGGCGAACAGGCACAGTACGCTTGACCTCTGTTTTCCACACACTCGGCTCCAGCTGGACATGAGATTCGAGCACAGGTCTCTCTTGGTCTCTCATCTAGAGCTGCTTTTCAACCAAAATGTGAAGTAAGTTACTCAAGAAGAAAATTGCGATTCACTTTAAGTTTATTTAAATTACTTTAAACTGCTTTGAACAGAAAATATGCTGGATAATTAAAGATTGAGGATGTTGAGGCACTGTTTGGAATAAAGAGTTCTCAAACTGGAGGGATTTCAAAATATGCGATAGTTCACGGAAAAAGGGACAGAGATTCTTTTAGGAGGGTCATTTTTGTCGAATTGGGTTAAGAGATCAGAATTGGAGTTTTTGACTGAGCAGATTTTCGAGTTTTAGAGAATGGGTTGAGAACTGTTCAGTTCATTTTTGTCTGGACCAAAAGCATGAGGTTGTATTACAATTAGGCAATTTTCAACTTGAAATACATAGCAAAATAAGGATTTCAAATAATTTTCCCTCGAAGCTAATCTTTTGAACTGCGAACTTCAAGTTGTCTTATTTCCGATTTTGTTAAACAATTTTTGCGGTTTAAAAGCTAAAATGATTTAAATACCCTTCTATGTGCAGAGATGCCAATATGTAGATTTCAATGTCTTTGGCAACAAGGTTCTCTTTCCTTTGAAAGGTCGGGTACGAAGAGCGGGTTTTAAAAAATGCAGAATAGAAATATTTCATGTTAGCCTCACAGTTCAAAGTGATAGGAGTGAGTGCACTTTGACTTAAAATTGATGAGGCAACTTTCTTCAGAATTTGAGGAAAATAAAAATTAATTACAAAAGAAGTGGGAACAAATAGAATCAATCCAAAAGGTTGGATTTTTAGATTACAACTTTTCATTATGAAAAAGCATTGATTATTCACACTAACGAGCCGAATCTTATGATTCAGTGGGATGAATGCTGAGTATTTCAAAATGCTCTGGAATCAAAATCAGCTTTGATATACAAAAGAAACTAAAATAAAACTTACGGAAGCAACTGTAACCATTTCCAGTGTAACCTGGCCTGCAGGTGCATGCATAGGTTCCTGGGTAGTTGCGACAAATGGAAACTTGTGACGGACAGATGGGTGGCATCATACTGCATTCGTCGATGTCTGTGCAGTAAAAGCTGCCACTTGTTTCATCCACGTACTGTTTCAAATAACTGGAAGAAGAAAGATGCAACAGGAAATAATACAGCAGTTAAAGCAGCATATTTAGAGAACTTGATAGTCTGATCAAATGAGCGATAATCCTTTAGATAGGCGAAGAATTACAACATTTTGGGACATATATTTCCATCAAAAGCTTGTGCAAATTTTTTTGAATTCGTAAATATTTTCAGAAAATGGGGCAGAATTTTCAGCACATCGATTTTAGTCCAGATTGATTGAGACAGGTTTTGACATTTTTACAGAAAACTGTTAGACGTCATGGTTGACAGGATCCTAATTTGTGAGGGGTTTATTTAGTTAATTTCTCTACCAATAGAAGATGTGAAATTGCTTTACAATTTGGCAATCCAGGGCAAGTACCATGGACAAGGCAAATTCTTCTTTTAAATTGCATTTCCTCAAAATTATGATGATTTGAAGCATTTTTTTAAACTCTGCAAGTTTAAACTCTGATTTGATTTGACATTAATTGTCTTCAAATGTTTCGAGAGTACTCTTTTATGAATCAGCATAAAAACTTCATTTAGAAATTTTGCAGACTATGGTCCCTTTCCCTGTAGATAGTTACAAAAACTGGAAATTTTCAGAGTCAACTCGTGAATAAGTTATGTGGGTTTTATTATTTACATTAAAATCAGTTAATTCAGAGTTGCTGCGTCATCTCCGAGAGAAAGTAATATAGGCTAAGGAAAACAAAATTATCTTTTGGCAAATAAAAAAATTCCTCAAAAACTATTTTACAATAATTTTGAGAGAAAAAGAGAGATGTCTGACTTACCCTTGGTTACAGGAGCAAGCTGAGAGGTTACCAGGCTGAGGGCAATAACTGTTAGATGGACCGTAAGAGTTGGGGTCTCGTGAGGGGTCTCTAGAGGGGTCTCTTGAGGGGTCTCTTGATTGACTTGATTTTTCTGAAAAAAAAAGAGATAATAACAATAATAAACAAAAGTTTATCATACACACACTAAGCCGCTTTCACAGCACAGCCTCCCGCTCTGCGACGCCCAATCGCCATTGCCCCCTATCCTCCCAGAGATCATCAGGCAATTGGCACCTTCTGATCTCCTCCTCCACCCCTTGTCGCCAACCTTTCACAGGACGTCCACGCTGTCACCTTCCAGGAGGAACCCGATCAAAAACCTGCTTGGGCAACTGATCGTCTGCCATCCTTCTCACATGACCATGCCAGACCAACTGCTTGGACCTGATATTGTGCACTATGTCGTTCTCCACACCTATTATCTCGCGCACCTTTTCATTGTGGATACCCTCTCATAAAAGTTTATCAACAGATCTAATACTGACAAGGACATTCTCAACTCCCATGTCAATGGTGAAACTGCAAAAATTGGTGCCTCGTTTCCAAATGTTTCAAAATCTCACTCTTATTTGATTTTTTACAGGACACCAGACAAACATCATCGCCTGAAATTTTCACTGAATATCTTTCACACAGAGGAGAAAAATCACTGAAGTTTTCATGGAGTAGTTTACAACTTAGAGAAAAAAATGTGACAGGAAGTTTGCAGCTTTGCAAACTGAGATGCGTGTTTTTGTAGTCTCACCATCAATACCTTCGTAAGAATCGTTGCTGACTTTTTATCCTGCTTGATTCTTCCAAAAAAAAAAAAAACAATTCAACATCATTGTTTGAAAATTTTTGTGATTCCTCTTTCCTTTCAGAAAAGTACTCGCAAAAAAGTTCGAGAATTTTAGAACTGAAATTTTAAAATTGAACCGAATCCGAGCCGGCCGTCCTTTGGAGAATTCACACAACCTTCGAGAACGTGATGTCATATTTTCGTTCTAATGCTACATGGTGATCTTTAAGTAATATTTAGTTTTTTTTTTTAAAAAAATATTAATACTTGTGAAACATTATTTCCAATATTGTTTGGACAAGTTTTGATTAATACTGAGCTAAGAGCCTTGTGGCTTACCTTCACAATAATGTCCATCTCCTTCAAAACCAGGCTTACACTGGCAGCTGAAGCTTCCAATTTCATTGATACAGATTGCATCAACATGACAAGTATCAGTGCCTTTGGCACATTCATTGATGTCATAACAGCCAAAATTTTTGGATTCACTGTCAACATAGACAGTCTCAAACCTGTTAAAATAAAAAAATGAATCAGGAAAGCAAATAATAAAAGTCACAAAGTGACGGTTTTATTGGGTCCATTCCACATTCAAAAGTCGAATACTTCTCTCGATTATTTATGAACTTGATTTTAAATGTCACGAGTGAAAATGAATACTATAAGTTGTTTTTTGATTCTGCAAGCATTTGAAATGAAATGTACACTTTCTAAACAGGTCTAACAATAATAACAAACAGGACCGTTAGTTTGCAATGTTGCAGACCAAAATAAGTGTTTTTCTAGTTTCTTCACCAACAAGTAGTGATTATTTCAAGCTAGATTGGAATCCGACTTACCCTGGATTACAAACGCACTTGAAAGTGTCCTCCTCTACAACACATGTACTGTTGGCTACACATCTTGCTTTGCTGTCACTACATGGATCAGACGATTCTGCGGAGAAAAATGAATGTTAAGATTTTTAACACAAATATAGTTCCATAAAAATAAATATACATAAAAATTAAATGAAACGTGGTAAATAAAATGAATAATAAATTAACAGACAAATTAGTGAACTTACCCTGGAACCCATTTTCTTTTGTAGCATAGAATGCCTACAAAGAGTTTACTTTTAAAGCAGAAGTTTTACTTAGGAAATATTCTTGTACAAATTGTAATGAAAGAAATTGTGAGCAAGGAGAGGAAGAATTGGAAAATAATACCTAAAAAATGATTTGGGCAAGAGACTACCGTGAGGTATTGTATTTTTGTTCAATTACCAAACTGCTTTCAGTTACTGAATGGCTTTCCTCTTCCAATGATTTTCTTGTTTCTTGCATCGTTGAATTTAACTATGAATCACAACCTACCGAATAGACTTTCAAAAGTTTTAGCTACATTAAACAGTAGTTCTTTTTAATTTGCTTTGGAACATTTCTAAGGATTTTAAACATTTGTCTGTTCAGATATTACGGGGTGTCCTCACTTTAGTATAACCAGTGTCCTCTGAATCCTGAAAAATCGCAGCAGTATTGCAAAGCAATTCCTACTTGCCAGCACGTACACACTCACAACAACTTGATGGAGCAGAGCCTAAAGCTAATAGGAAACCTTCTTATACTACAGCTGTGGATTTCAAAAACTGAAAATTAGAGAGGCTGAAGTTTTTCATTTGCAACGCGGGTCTTTCAATGCCAACTAGTGCCAATTTGAAAAAGTGAACCCCTCAGGGTACTGATTTCAGGCTTGTTGCCCCCTCCCCCTCCCCAGCACTCCTCACTGTGAGGTTGATGGCCTGATTGTTTGGATGAAAAGATGCTTACCGGATGAAAGCGAGACTTTGTTGGTAGATGCAAAACGGAGTATACTCTCTCGTTCTTCAAAGGCAATAAAGTTACGGGCAACCTTCACTTTCCAACCACTACTTGTGGTGTTTTCAGGGCACATTTCTTTGAAGTAAATGGTTTGAAGGAAAACGATTTTTTGTTCCAGTGATGAATTTTCAAATTTGAAAAGATGAGTTGACTGAGATCTTAAAATACCTGCAAAATATAGGAGCATAAATTTAAAATACGATGAAGTCTGTATGTTTATAATTAGAGGGCACAAAAACAAAAAACGTATGAATTCTGCAATATAATTACTGATTCTTGCACGATCAGGACATTGAACACATGAAAATTATAACTTCACACATTTTCGCTCTTGCTTTGTGACTTTACCCAGAGAAGAACTTTAATTCATGAAAGCTAACTTTAGGAGAGGACAATTTTTGTGAATTCAGGTTTATATGCTGGATCACTTGTCACCTGAAAATGTCCTCTAGAATCTAAAAAAATATGTTAGAAATAGTTGAGTACATTTTCAAGCCACAGGCAACCATTAAATTGCACTTTGATCTGATAATTCGAACCCTCTCTTGCTGCTTCACAAAATTGTATTTTTGGAGTGAATACTTCAAATCACCACAACATCTTTGATAGTTGGTAGAGGTACCTAAATTCAATTCACAATATTTCAAAGTCTATTTAAGAAAAGACTTGCTAAGTTATTAATCCTCTAAGGCATGAATTAATTTTGGATCTCACATTCTGGAGGGCACACATCTATTTTGTAGCTTACAATCTACGAATTCGTAACGCTATGCCATAGAGGGTTACGCAATCAGAAAAACATTAACAACTACTCAATGTGATAGGAGCCATGGGAGAGAAGGAATAGAAATATCATCCGATAATGCATCCTATTTTTAATTTGGGCTTATTTGTGCTAAACAGAACGATGTGTAAATGGATTGAATCAAAGGTGACTGTTAGCATATGGTTTTTCGCGCTAAATAGTTCATCTTGACTTTATGCATTTGCAAATAGTTCCCTTTGACATAAATATGTCCATTTGACAACTCCATTTCTGCAACTTTCCTAGACTATAGGAAAAAGCCTTCTGATCTCAACAATTATAAACAACTGAATAATTTTGATATTTTCGGGAGTTATTGCTGCTGAAATGACTTTCATTTAGACTGGCAGAAAACATTTTGCGACCCTGAATGTATCTTTTCTTTGAAAGATATGATATGAACAATACTTGGATATTCTTCAGATGGATATCAAAGTTGTCTTAGCTAACTAAGTATTATCTCTTGATGTTACCCTGCTAATCTCAAGCACCATTCGATATTTCATCTACACCATAAAGAGACGGTTATTACCAGGAGATACTCTATTGTAGATCACACTATGATCTGTCATGAATGGTTTTGATCCTGGTGACAAGTATGGCACGTTTCCTTGAATAATAGCATCCATTTTCAATTGGTCAAACACGTCCATGCCATAATACCTTTGTCGAATGCTTACACGATGTCCAGAACCCAGAAATGAGATATCACCCGTGTAGTTTAAGACTCCACCTTGAAAAAAAGAGAGCAGTTTAAAAATAGGAATTTTGGTTTCCATTCTTGTAACAAGTACTACACAAACTTATGAAATGAAGCCAGGAGTCATTCCAGAGATATCAATCCACGAAAGCACATCAAAGACTCAGACAAAGTGGACTTAATCCATACTCAACCAGGAAGAAGCGATTGCAAAAACGTTGTCACCCTTCTGGCGAAACTGACATTGCAGCAATGTTTTCGAGACAATATTGAAAGAAAAAAAATTTGGCAGTTGCGAGGTAAGTAGGTGATGCATCCATGTGCACCGAGGCAAATAATTTACTTGTTGATGGTTTAAAAAGTAACCATCTATCTACGAGAAGATGAACTAGAGAACTGATGGAACAGAGTAAAGGATTAGGAACTATGACACACACTGGAGTGCCTCAATCGCAGAATACACTGGCTGTCACATTGGAAACTTCCCAATTACACTCACCAGTGAGAAATTAGAGTTTTCTATGTTGGTCCATTCAGCTAACCTGCTCATCAAAAAACCAAGATTCTTAAAAGTCAAATCAGGCACTAAATTCATTTTAGTGTTCTAAGCGATAAAATAAAGAATTATTCTGGGTGCAGAATTTCTCTTAATGACCTACTGAAAGGGGAAGCAAAATGGAGGGGAGATTTTTGCGATTCCAACCCCTAACCATTCAGCTGGCATATGTGTTTCTTTCAAGCCTGATTTAACTTGCATTGATTTCGGTCACTGAAAATCAGAATCGTCAGGTGAAAAGTTCAGATCTTAATTTTTCACTTCAGTATTCATTCATGAAGGACTTTCTAAGAAAGTTCAACTTGTTTTACAATAAATTTGGATGAGAAGTCATATGGAATGGAATAATTACATAATTATCAATTTTAATGAATGCAATTTAATTACCTGAATAATGAAAAGCAAAGAATGAAAATTACTTACCAGTGAGCTGATAACCGTTGTGAGCATTATTGACAGACTTTGCAAATAGCCAGGAAATTGGACTCGCGAACAGATTCAGAAACTGTGAGTCATAACCAATCGTGCTGGGGACCTTGGATATTGCTGTATAACTTCTGCCATCAACGGTGACAATGTAGCCTTGGAGGTCAAGTTGCTTCGCTGACACTCCATTCAAATCGAAATCAACCTTTCCGTTTATCCTCAATGGAATATCTAGTTAGCAGAAAGCACCAAGATAGAAATTAAAGTAATAAAAAGTTGACTGACAAATCACAAATTAGGGGCATGGGATGGATTTTGAATCACAAAAGAGAATCACTCGCAGCCTATGGTACATAAAAGTGAACGAATACTTTGTGGATTTGAGATAGGGATGTCGATACTTAACCGATACTTCCAAAGTATCGATACTTTTGATCCATACTCAACAATATCAATACCATGTGGTATCGATCCTCAGATCCCAATATCGATGGTATCGATACTTAATCTAACTTGGCCATGAAGAAGGCCTCTTTTGCTTTTTTAAAAACTTCTCTCCCTTCTATTTCACCTTCACTATGCACTGTGACAAACGACGGAGTAGGCAATCAAGTTGTCAAGATAATTACTTTCATTAAAAATGTTAGAAGCTCGGTTCGATAACTGTAGTAAAGGGCTCAAAATAGTTGACTAAGCACGCAAATAGGGCGGTTTGGAGAGAGGCGTAAATCTAGCAGAATTTAACGGCCCTCAGATATACGCACACTCGGAATTACGGCATAATTCAGAAGTAGTATGGATGGTATCGATACCTAAAAAGTATCGATACTTCAGCTCGATGCTCGATACTGGTATCGATGCTTAGAGTCGATACCATTATCGATACTGAGTATCGACATCCCAAATTTGAGAGGAAGAATTGAACAGAATCAAGTCAGAATTTTGTTCCAGAATGAAATTTTTGCATGATGAATCATGTAATGTGTAATTCTTTGGAAGGAGCAAAATAAAAAGAAACAAAATTGCATACCGAACCCACAGTGAGTGAAGTATTAGTTGTCATCCGAACTTCTTCCTGATTTTGAAGTAAAAAAGTGCAATGTGTAAGGAGCCTGAATTTTGCATTATGCTGCATGCGATAAGAAACATTATTATTTTCGTAAGCAAATGAAGTCTTTCACGTTTACCGAACACTTTTACTTCTTTTTGGGGATATTTCAACAAACGAAATGCGAGGAGGTTGAGGTTAGTAAATAAGAAACATTGTTTACTTTTTCATGATTGCTAGGTTGCCAATCGCAAATTAACCATGAATATTTTACGGATTGAACTTTGAATTTTGAAGGGGCCAAAAAAACACACACATCCGTGAATGACAGACTATATTTAAGTATTCATTTAACATTATTTTCGATACTGCAATGAGGGATGTTCTCACGTGCGTTTATGTGATAATTTCCTGATTTCAGTTCCATCGATTTGGCAACATCAAATGGTGAATGGCGCTACTCCAACCATTGACCAATCACATTCATTATACCTTGACGCTATTTAAAATTTGCCCGCGCATTCTTTCCCGCGATCCCGCCCCCTCCCGTCCATGCTTGCCATCCGCGGACTCAAAGACGATTATACAGTGAAAATGGGCACTTAAAGTCGCAACGTTGCGAATACCCCTTCGCAAATCTTGTTAAATGAGTGCAAAACTTTGTCATATCTCAATGTCTACTTTGCTTTTCACCGCTGTTTTATCATATGTGAAAAGAATTGCGCAAAAACCTTCAACTATTTTCCTAGTTACGAGAAAATTAAAAATTTCATCGAGTCATTTGATAGGTCTAAATATGAAAGATGAAATTTCCTGGGAGGAAAACTAAAGAAATCTCTTATGAAAGACCAAATACGGACCTCGTTTGAGACATGTGATTCCATTTCCAAAGTAGGAAGATTTGCAAAGACAGCAGAAGCCTCTTTGATTATCTACGCACTCTGCACTGCTATGACATGAAGTTGAACCAGTTGCACAGCTAGTCTCGATTTCATTTTCTGAAACAAGAAAGTAAAAAGGAACAAAAATGAAAGTAAGAGAACATGGTATAAATAGGGCAACTATAAAATAGAAGAGTGTTGGTAGCAACCAGGGCCGGATTTACCTACTTGCCGCCCATGGGCCGCCTGTATTTTGCTGCTCCCTTCTCATTCGTTTTGAAACATGAATAAAAACCACCAAATGAACGTGCCGGAGGGGAGGAATGCATAAGACGCATTTAATCGTGTTGGACACATTTTTCGCGAAAGCCCTGTCAACACTACTAGCAAAAGTTCACGGAACTTTGCGCGAAAGTTAAGTTCCGCAAACCTACCTCTGTGTGGACAAGGCCTTCCATTTATAAGAGATGAACGAAACAATTATGAAAGAACAAACATGAATGTGGTTTAATCATTTTAACTTCCGGTGCCGCGCTGACCGCACTGTGTTTGGCGAAATGCGTGAATTATTCATGCAGTCTTGTAGGCGCTATGCGTTTCACGCCGACCGCTGGACCGCTGCTGATCGCACTGCGTTTGACGCAATGCATGAAGTATGCATGCAGTCTTGTAGGCGCTAATATGTGTTACAGGCCGACCGCCACGCCGAGGGCTTCTCCTTTTCATCGCAAGTCCTCGTCATCATAGCTCTCTGCGCCACGCTGCTCCAGGCCACATTGTGTGTTTGGTTTCTCTCTTAACTCGACTAATTAAAGGTGCTGTCTCTTCTATCACCGAAAGACGACAAAATTAGAAATTACTATATTCTCAGGAAATGAGAGATTTCGTCGCCTTTTCTCGTTTGTAATTTTTTTTTATACCTACATTTAAAAAAAATGCAAAATTTGCCGTCATGGGCCGTGGCCCAGGCGGCCATCCCCTGAATTTAGCCCTGGTAGCAGCATCATTTATGATTTTTATGTTCAAAAATTAGTGGCATCATCTCAGTAAATAGCCATAGCTCATTATTCCCGGTGTTCTGTGACAAAATTTCGTTCACTATGGGCTTTACTTTACGCTTCATAGGATTTATTCTTTTACCTTTGACCCCACCTCATACAAAACTTTTGGCTCAGTAAACACGAAATCGATGAAATTCGACTGACGCCCAATATTCGAAGTGAAATAGGAGATGCAAATTCTTAACTAACCTCTTTGCGGAATTTCAGGAGCCTCTGCGTTTTCATCCGTGCCAATATTTCCGATCCTGAATATCCAGAGTCCTGGAGTACCTGTGTTTGACCATCTGAAATAAAACAACAAATTAGAAAATCAAGAAACGCATTGAAAACCGACAGAGATTAAATTATAATCAATGTTATTCTATTTCTTTTATTTTTATTGATAGTGCGATAAATATCCCGAGGAAAAAGTCGTATATCGACGGTGTAAGTCGGCAATCACATAACTCGTTTGCGGTGTCTGAAAATCTCCGCCTCTATGTTAATTTTTTAAAAGAGAACGATAATTGACATCATTCCTTGAAGTTTATGCAGAATTTTCTTCGCACAGATAAGGAAAATCACGGAAGTTTTGAAGAATTGCCGTAAAGTAGTTTTCCGTTTAAAAAATAACGTATGACAGGAAGTCTGCGACGTCGCAAATCGAGTTATGTGATTGCCGACTTACACCGTCGATATAGTTAGCAAGTCAGTTTTATGGCCTCCTATGGTCTCGAGTTTTGAAGGATACACGAAACATTAGTTGAGTTCTTGAATTGAATTAACTTATTTTAAACGAATCAAAAATAAAATATGGTGTTCCTACGACAATTAATCGTCGAATGTTACCTCTCTTTTTTCCTCAAAAACTTATAGGCGCGAAACTGGATATGCCGTATATAGATTGCGGTGTTTTGGAATTTTCGTTCATCTTTATTTTTCATTTGAAAGAACACCTACTGCCTGAATTTCGCAGCTAAGAGTTTAAGAGAGAGAAAAAATCCTGAAAAGGGGGAAAATGAGACGCAAAAACACTGAACATAGGTCTAGTTGAACAAAGAAAAAATGAATAACAAATTAAATTTTACAGGATATCTGCAGTGCGTCTCAAAGCGAGTTATGTCGTTTCATATTTCCATCATTATTCTTCATTACAAAGGCCACATAGGGAGAGGATTGCCATCTCACTCCTGCCTCAAAAAACTCCCGTCCATGAATTCAATCGGAATATAATTCCGGCCGTGAAAGCCGGACTTACGGACTACATAGACATACCGTCCACGTTCCGGGCTCAGAGGCCGAAATTTCCGGGCGTAGCATCCAAAGCGATCGAAGCTACGGCTCCAGCACACAGCCTCTGAGTCCGGAATGGATGCACGGTTCGTTTCAGAGGGAGGTAAATAAAATAGTGTTGCCCACTCAAAATTCCTTCGGGATCTTGAAGTAGGATGCATACACAGTCATTTAAGCCTAAAATGAAAATATTCTGTCGAGCTCTTCGAAAATAAAATCGATTTTTGTGTTTTTGGCGCTAAAATGGCCTTCAAAAACGATCAATGATTCAATTCCGATGGGTTGTGCATATGCAAAATGGTACATGTATGATGAAATCTACGTATTTTTGGACCAGGAATCGATTGAGCAGGGTCCCGAATCGGTTCGAAGCTTCATTGACCGAAAAATGGGCCTTTTTTTGGATTTTAGGGATGTTTTGGGCCCATTTTTTCCCAATTTTGGCGTGAGAAAACCTGTGCCGTCATGGGTATTGATTATTAGGTAATTTCGGGCGAGAAATCGAATGCGCTTGGTCCCGAGTCACTCCGGGGCTTCTTAGGCCGAAAAATTTTTCTCGGCTTGGTTGGGTTAAGATTATTTGTTTGACCGAAAAAGGAGGGAAAATAGTTATTCTGCATATAAATATTATAAATCCACAAGAGGAGTTCATTTTTCGAGTCCAAATTTATACCGTCTCTTCATAAAGCGCATACGATTTCTCGTCAGAAGGTCTTTGAAAAAGAGAAATTGATGTGTATGTGTGTGAACCCGTCAATCAGTGCAGATCAGCATGCGTGCGCACTGATATCATTCTTCACAGCGCATGATCAGATCTGAGATATGCATCGTGCTTTCATGCAGGAGCTTACACAGTGGACTGGCTGAAGGAGGCCAAAGGTCATCAAATTATAGAAAAGTTTCTTGTTACTTATTCAGGAGTCTCATTTTAAAGTCAAAGAAAGGCCAATTTCAGCATCCAGTTTGAACATAAAAGACAAAAAATATTTTCAAAGCTCTTCCGGAGCTCCACCTGGGCCTACAGCGTATTCTTGGATTAGGAAGCCCCGGAGTGACTCGGGACCAAGCGCATTCGATTTCTCGCCCGAAAGTACCTAATAATCAATACCCATGACGGCACAGGTTTTCTCACGCCAAAATTGGGAAAAAATGGGCCCAAAACATCCCTAAAATCCAAAAAAAGGCCCATTTTTCGGTCAATGAAGCTTCGAACCGATTCGGGACCCTGCTCAATCGATTCCTGGTCCAAAAATACGTAGATTTCATCATACATGTACCATTTTGCATATGCACAACCCATCGGAATTGAATCATTGATCGTTTTTGAAGGCCATTTTAGCGCCAAAAACACAAAAATCGATTTTATTTTCGAAGAGCTCGACAGAATATTTTCATTTTAGGCTTAAATGACTGTGTATGCATCCTACTTCAAGATCCCGAAGGAATTTTGAGTGGGCAACACTATTTTATTTACCTCCCTCTGAAACGAACCGTGGATGGTATGTCTCAGTGGCGTGGCGTGAATTGAGATTTAAACCTATGGAAAAGGATCGATAAACAGGGTGTTCGCAGTGAACACCTTAATGATCGACTCTTTACCATAGGTTTAAATGGCACAACAATCGATACATCGCAATTCACGCCACGCCACTGGTATGTCTATGTATGTAGCTCGTGACTTCTTTTCAGTATTTTAAAACAGACAAAAAATTCACGAAGCTTCATTTTGATCCATTAAGAGAGTAGAAAATTGACACAAACCTATCGAGATGAATGCTCTGGTCCGTACCGGAGCCTTTGAGGGTGACCATGCGACCGTCGGTGGTGACCAAACCGGCCTGGGCTTTGGCATCGGGGAGCCCGGAGCGAGACTGCGAGATCCCTGTCACCCATTGGATACCGTTGTCAGCGTAGAGGAACTCCACGAACGACTCCACCCCATTCGTCGAAATGCAAATCTGGTAGGTATTCACCTGCAATCCATTAAATTAGGTAAAACCTCCTCACCGAAAGAAAAAACACTGATTTAGCATTCTAGATGTTGAGAAATCACAAAACACTGCATTTACCGCCGCAGAAGTTAGTTTTTCATCTTGGCATTGCTGAAGTAACTGCTGTAGCGGTCGATTCAGCGTTTTGTTAGTTCTCGCACACTTTTTTACACCCAGCATGTTAAATGAATCACTAAATACAAAAAGGGCACATATCCACCGAACGATCAATCGATAATTTCTGGATCTGAGTAAATTTTTTATGAATTTACGAGCATCCCATCATGCTGTCATGCCCAGTGAATATCGCAAAGCCTGTAAATCGAAAAGCAACACGATTTGCGATATTTACTCGGGCCACTTACGTTTGTAGTTAATTTAAAGTGTTTCTCGGTTACAAGTGCGTACTACTTAGGTCATATGTACCATTGTGCACACGTACCTGACGAAATACACGTCTACTTCTCTATTAACATAAAATGTCGATCACTTTGTCTCACTATGTACGAGCTGAAAGAACTCAGACTGCTAAAAAATTTGCACTTCAGTAGTCTGATCTAGAGATAATTATTGACTTTGGCGGGAGTTAAATTTTCATAGTGTAAGCAAAATACATGGTGGAAAACAAATTAGGAAGTTGCTTACTAACAGAAACCCTGTAGACCGATTCTAATTATTGCCGTATTCTTCAGTTCCTGAACTGATAAACATACCTCAAGGAATGCAAAATTACAGTTAATGATAATTGATTTTTTCTCTAATCAAATAAACGTGTAGATACAAATTACTAAAAGCATTGGTTATAAAAAATTATTATCAACAAAAAAAAACACGAGAGTGAGGAGGGGAGACCGATAACCTAGTGTTCATTTTAATATGAGACAAATAAGTGTTGTATCGTTGATTATGCTTACAATGTTCTGACCGGCTGATAAAATGTATTATCGTTGTAGGAGCAAATTCAAACCACACCTATCTGATTACCTACATTTTTGGTGACCTTTATGAGGTGCAGTTTTTTGGACTCGCCTTAATTTAGATCGGGCACCGGAAAGTAATTTTTATCACGCGCATTTCTTACGTCCATTTCTTCTTATATTTGTGACGCTATAAAAGTGAACCCAATACATCATCGAAAGCAGGCCAGTTGTGAGCTTTTATCGGCCAAGTCTGTATGGTTTTTTGGAGAAGTTTGTTGATTCCATTTTTGATGATTATGCAGCATCAATTTTTTGTAGTTTCAAATCGTAGGACATAGGCGGCATATTTTTTTTTAAAAAGTAAAATAGTAGCGATTATTTCAAAACCCGATAGCCGAGATACGCATTTTTGCAGTTTCACTATCGATGATTAAATGGATTAAACTTTGCAATAAGGAGCCACTATTTCTGGCTTATTTTAGAAACAACATATGTGCCGTTGGTTTACCTATTGAATGCCTTTACCTACATGAATTTTCTGCATAATGCGAAACAAATGCCTTAAAATTTTCAAAGGAATCCGCACAATCGTTCTTTCGTGAAAAATGGAAAGGCCCAGTTAACTTTTGCTATAGCTGATGCGATTTGGTTCCTTTCTGCTGAACGCAGTCCACCTCATCGATACCTTCCTCAAGAATTTTGACCTTCCTATCATAAAATATGAGGAACGTTACAGTTTATTCGGCATTTGTGTAGGAACTGAAACGGTCAAAAACGAGTTGAAAAAGGTTACCTTATCCCTTCCATTGTCGTAGTAGCCGACTCTGAGCCAGGTGGTGATGAAGGCGCTGGTGGCCTGGTAGTCGCGGGCTGTGTTGGGGAAGAAGGAGCGGGCGTTGGTGCTGGCACGGGTGAGGACGCCGGGGTCCTTGGTCTCCCGGTAGAGGACCTGACCGCTGCCCCGCAGGTCCACGTTCGTGTAGAGCGGCGCGATGATCGGGTAGTCCAGCGGGAACTCCAGGTTGTAGAACGTCGGGATGTCCGTCAGGAACGACACCAGTCCGTTCGCGTTCACCTGCAACGTAACAAAATGTTCAACTCCTCGATAATTCGAACCTCGATAATTTGAAGGAAAGTCCGTTTCCCTTGAAAATCTCTCGATAATTCGAAGAAAATCAATGTATTTTTCTCCCCTCGTTATTTCGAAATTTTAAGCCCTCTATAATTCGGAATTGCGACGAAAATTCTCTCTGTAATTCGAAGTGTGGGAAGTAAATATGGTCCTCCCTCTATAATTCGAAATAAGACGGCACATTCACCGTACAATTCGAAGTCAACTGTTTATGTACCTGGGTGTCTGAAAGAGCTGATAGGATTGTCAAAATGTAAACATGTTATTAATAATTTTAAAATTAAATATAAATAATTAATACTTAATAATAACTTAGTGTAATTTTTACCGCCGTAAAGAAATAAACTGATATTTTTGGTTCCTTTTGACGTAAATCCGTCCATTTGCCTCTCTACGTTCGAACCTCTCTAATTCGAAATTTCTCCACATGAATCTCTTTAATTCGAACTCTCTTTATTTCGAAACCTCGCTAATTCGAAGAAAAAGCCGATTCCCTTCAATTTCGAATTATCGAGAGTCCACTGTACTACATCGAGGACGCTTTTACCCTTTAATTTGGACGCAAGAGGACAAAAACATGGACTGCGTTAAGCACACGGAGAAAAAAACTTCGTGCGTGGGACCTGAAGTTTGGGTCATATGGATCTCTGAAGTTTTCAGATTGAGCATCTGAACTCTTTAGGTCTAGCTGTCAAGGTTCGGATCACACATCTGAAACTTCAGTTCTTACATCTGAAGTACTTCGGTTCTCACATCCGAAAAACTTCGGTTCTCACATCTGAAGTACTTCAGATGTAAGAGCTGAAGTTTCAAATGTGTGACCCGAACCCCGACAGCTGGACCTAAAGTGTTCAGATGCTCAATCTGAAAACTTCAGAGATCCACATGACCTAAACTTCAAGTCCCACGCACAAGGTTTTTTTCTCCGTGCAGAAAGGAACCAAGCCACATCAGCTATCGCCAAAAATTGGACCATTTAATTTTTTTACATGAAAGCAGTTGTGCGGATTTTTGTGCAAATTTTAGTGAATTTTCTGCACAGTACGAAGCAAATTCCTTAACATTTTTAAAGGAATCCGCACACACGTTCTCTTGTTAAAATTAAATTGCTCAGTTGAATATGCCAATAGATGTGGCTTGGTCCCTTTCTGCTGAATCCGGGTGGATGATAGAAACTTCTGGCTGAAGTCAGATTTTGAAGTCATACACGGAGAAAACTACTTCAGTCACAAGGACTGAACTTCATTTCATATGGAGCGTAGACATTTTTAGTTCAGAAAACCAAAATTCTCAGTCCTGAAAACCAAACTTTAGTTGAGATAACTGTAGTCTAGAAAACCTGAAGAATATACGAGTGTTTGGTATGGCTGACAAAAACGTGGCTCATCTGAACTCAATTTCGGTTTTCATGACTGAAAACCTTAGTTACCTCGACTGAAAACTTACAAACTGAAGTTTTTTTTTCTCCATGAATTAAGTTGAAATCGTGTGTTCAATGCAGAATTTTTCATTTCAAAAGCGTTTCAGCTCTTGGAATGCAAACACCAGCAATTCCCATTTTTTCTTATATTAAAGAATGTGTTATATTCATCATACAATTTTAATGTCACATTTTCAAAAACAGTTCAAGCTCTTTACTTGCACGTTATCCCCTTACTATTTTTGGCCTTAGCTGAGGGACGGGGCTCCCTTCAGAGGTCCGTCTTCTCTACAAAAATCCTGATTCCACTCATGCTCATAATTCCTACTGCCACAGCATGAATGTGAGTTGAGAAAAGCGCTCAAAACTGGCAACTATTTCAACTCCAAAGTCAACCACATTGCCTACTTAACTACTTGCAGGCGATTTTACTGCCGCTAAACATCTATTTGTTCATTTTCTCGCGGGCCTGGTCCTGATGCTGGCACATGATCCGCTGAAAAGGCAACACAGCTGTCTGGAGTCGTATCTTACGGTCGCATTGTTCCTTAAGATCGCACTTAATGGTTTTTTTTACTTTGAACTGTGGGTTCCCGCGGCTCTGGGATCGGTATGCACCAGGGTATTCGGTATCTGCCTTTCAAATGTGTTGATCGGTTTGAGTGGAGAATTGACTCCGACTGTGGGAATGCAAATTTTCCAACGTATCTGTATTGCTCACGGTTGCCAAACGTGTCAAGAAGTGGAACTCACTGATTTCTGATTTTTGAAATATTTTTCAGCCCAACCGAGTGAGAAGTTAACCGACCGCGCAGGTGAATGTGCGTAAACTCAACAAAACTTAGCTACTATGCAATCAAGTACAGATTATCAGCAAGATTTATAGAGAAAAAGAAATAAGAATTTTTGAGATGTTGGAAATATATTGGCAACGTGTGTTTTATGAAAATAACGTCATAGGTACTTGAAAAAGGCATTTTTCACTCGAAAAACTTGGCCTCTTGCGCCAGCTAAAGCGAATTGGAAACAAGTTTGTAGCAATTTGGAATAAGTTTGAGTGCGTTTTTAAACCAGTTTTTCCCCCTCAGATTTTGGGGATAGAGAGTTGAACTTTCGGTTAGAGAGCATTACGAGTCAATTACCGACTGAAATATTGGAAAACTTTCTACAAAAATTTGTGCTGACACCGCGCTGAATGTCTATTCAAAATATTTTAAAAACGCTCTACTGGGTTTTTTGGGTGTCATCCGAATGTTCCTAGAATATTTGAATGATACTTTTTAGTTTCTGTTAAAATGTGGAACATTATCGAAAATTTGATAACATAGCATTTTCAATGTAAAATGCATTAAAATTGTCTTTTTAAATATTTTTTACACCAATCTTCTAAAACTCCTTCGATCCGACTAAAATAGGGAGGGGGTTTAAAGGCAAAAAATTATAAAAAACTGCATGGAAAAAATTTATACTGCTGATTTAACAATTTTGTGCTTACAAAAAAGGTCCGACATGTTTCAATGCAGATTTGACAGTTAAGAAAGTTACTTTGGCCGTCCCCGTAGTTAAATTGGACCGCATTTTGCAATTTGGAACTATAAATTCTGGCTCCTCCAGGAAAACACTTACGTGCATAGGGAAACTAATTGCACATACGTTGTTTTTAAACCGGGCTTTATAGTTCCAAAATTTATTTACAGTTTTAATTTATAGTTCCAAACTGCAAAATGTAGTCCAATTAGCTTTCCACTATTGAAAAATGTACACTTGAAACATGTCGGAGTCGGACATATTTTTTAAATATTTAATTTCTGAATCAGAAATCTATTTTTTTCTGTGCACACCCAATTTCACACACATCCTCCACGAAAGCTGGCAACGCGGCTGAGAATGAAGATAAAGCTCGGACGCAAATGAGCGTTGTTCGGAAATGTCGCGAATTAAATGGTCAATTCCAGTAGCCTCCCGATCGTCGTCGGCGGGCGCGGAGAGCCGGCGCTTGCAAAGAGGAGCGATTAGCAGGCCGCCCGCCGCTCAGTTGATAAAACAATTGTTCACTTTCCAGCCCCCTGCCCCCTGCCCAACCCCCCCCCCCCCCCCCCCGGGCTGTTTGATGCACCGCGGTGGGAGTTAAGTGTTTTACCATCGGGCTGCTAATTGTGCATCGCAACCTGAAAGCCGGCACTGATCTTAATCTCGCTTTGCGTCTTGGGAAACCCATCGGTCCTTGCAGAGAACGATATCGGCCCGCCGATTACTTACAAGAGCTCTTAATTTTCGCGTCGGGGGTCTCATGGATAAGCACGTCTTTATAGAGTGGACATATTTCTGCCCAACGGAACTGTGGACGAGTGGGGAAGATGGGTGTGCTCGTTGAAGCTGCAGAAGAGCAATGGGGGGAAAAAAAAAAAAAAAAAAAAAAAAAAAAAAAAAAAAAAAAAAAAAAAAACACATTGGATGTAGAGTCCAGACTCTTGAAAACATTGACAAGATAAAATTCTCTTGATTCAATCAGATTTAAGCTTAAATCAAACGGAAATTCGCTCAAATTCAGAGGCTTCGTTCTTGATTTAAGCAAAAATCCAATTGAATCAAGAGTATTTTTTCTTGTCGATGTTTTCAAGAGTCTGAAGTCTAGATCCAATGGGTTTTTTCCAGTGAGAAACTTTATAGGTGGGTGTGATTCCCTATGGAGAAATGGAAAAGTGGGATTTTACATTCTGTCAAACGGAACTACGTGCCGCAACTTATGAGCCATGGGCATGGCAAAAGAGCCTTCTGGACAGGGCTCATGAGTTAATACGGCGGAAGGGCGACCGCGGCGGCAGCTTTGTCGCCGCCGACGTCACTGGCGCTTTATAATTCCCATTCGTTCTTATGGTCCTCGACTAACGAGCACTCCTCTTCTTTCCCACCTGTCTCTGGTTCCGTTTGGCAGAAATACGTCTAGGTGTTCAATAAACCAAGTGCTGTTTCTTGGACGTGCAGCACGGATTAAAACCCAATATGGACGTTCGTGCTGAAGGGCCTCATGTGAAGATGTACTATACATCTCCGGAGCTATCGACGGCAAACTTCCAAAGCACACATCTTGTTTGCGGTGTGTGAAAATTTCCTTTCTAATTTTATTTTTTTATGAAAGAACAATGTGCAAATCCTCATCATTCCTTTACATTTTTCCGGAATTTGCTTCTCACAAAAAAGAAAACTCAAGGAAGTTTTTAAGAATCGACCTTTAGTAGTTCTCAATTTGAAAAATAAAGTATAACAGGAAGTTCGCAACGGCGCAAATCGAGACACGTGGTTTGGAAGTTAAGATTCGCCGTCGTTATGTAGCGCGCAAACCCAATGCACATAGTTCCTCTCAATTTGCTTAATTTTTACTTCGTTCCATTTCGCATTCATGCGAAATGGAATACATACATGTAATTTAAGAGCATTTTCGGCGATGAAGTTTATCCTTATGCAGAAGTTAAAATTATATTTAACAAATGCCACCCTTGCCATCTATAATTGAAAAGAACGCGTCTCCTATGAAGCACTTCGACGGATTATGTGTTATTTTTAAGAATCCCCTATGCTTAATGTTTTTTGTACATAACTAATGTCTATTTGTTAAGCTATAAATACTGTCTTCCCTTGCATTTTATTTTCATAAACGCATTCCTCTACCAATTAAAACCCTTACAACGACCTCTGCATGAAACAAAATTCCTAAACCGCCACCGCCCGCGACGGAAACATAATTCAGGGAACTCCAAGAGTGACAGGGCAAATTGAGTTACATGACCGCATGACTCACCGTTAGTGTTACAGCAAAGGTTAACAAACCGAGAGCGAGAGATTCGGATGAAAAAAATTTGAAACTTTTCCAAATTGCCGGTCGCCACAGCGACGCTGCATCTAACACGTGGTGAGCGTATTTTCGAGCTTCGGGTTTCTCGAAGTTTTTGTGCTGGACAGTCACACTAGGAAAAATCTCTACCCCAATCGAAAGAAAATTCCGTTGCATATTCTCGCAAAAGAGTTCCACATGGAAATCATTCCTAATATTTAATTTTTTCACATTCAAGGGGGTGAGCGGGGACGGAATTTGATTTGACTTAATTGGCACATTGATTTAACTAGTCCTGCCCTATATTTTTAACGATTTTTAGATTTTACAAGCGTGAGCGCTCCGCTCACGCTTGCCGCTTGTTGTGTTGTATTAGCGCCTACAAGACTGCAGGGATACTTCAAGCATTGCGCGTTAGGCGTAATGCGTGAAGTATCCCTGCATTCCTATGTCAAATTGTATGCGCAACGCGTGAAGTATCCTTACAGTCATGTAGACGCCAATACGCACTTCGTGCTGGCATTGGCCGCTCTGTGTTCGGCTCTATTAGGTATTCAAATTCGCAGAGGCAGCGTTTCTCCACTCTTGATTTTGAAATGTTTATGCTCTCTCTTTGAATTAAAGTTTTTAAGAGAGAAAATGATATTTAAACGATTTAATGTGCTCGTTACTAGACGTCCTGATAAACAGGGCTATGTCCTAGTCGTTCGTAAAATTAGAGGACTATCTTGATTAGGAGTTTTTTTTCAAATTTTCTATCATGTAAGCAGCTTTCCACCAACCATTTTCAAGAGGGGACATGAAAGCGGCTCTTTCATTCATATCTTATTTTCTAAAGTTTGTAACGGGTCATGAATGAGTTTTATATATGGACTGAGTTAAGCAGAAAGGAACCAACCCACATTTTGGAAAATATTGAGTTATGAGTGGTTTTGAACTCAACCACTGCTCTACTATCTTCGCCAAAAATTCAAAGTTTTTGTTGAAGAAAATCTTGCAGAAATTGAACTTGAAGTTTATCTTTTACATTGAGTCTTATGCAGGAGCCAAACTTTAAACCTCATTTTCTAGCTTCGATCCCGATTTGGCTTGGTTCCTTTCTGTTTAACTCCGTCCATAAGTCCTAGTTGCCTGTAGAAGTAGAAGAATATCTTGATTAGGAGTATTTTTCCCAAACTTTCTATCATGTAAGCAGCTTTCCACTAATAAAAGTGAAGAGGGGAAATGAGATTTGCGGTTCTTTTATTCATACCTTTATAACGGGTCGGAGTGATTTTTATCCATGTAGGTTTATCATCTGTAATAGATGGAGGACTGATAGATCGTTTGGGTGTCTACCCAAAGGACCGCGCACTGCCTACGGTCCCGTTTTCGACGTAGCTGAGGTCATTGATTCCCGATTCCCTTCCTGCGCGCGATTACTTCCTAGTTGATCTGATGCAAATGCAGGAGCTTTTGTGTGGCTCTAACGGAGAGATAAGATAGGCGCCGGCGTCAACCCTGTTCCACCTCCCCCCTCGCCCAGGAGCCCCAAACGCTGGACCAGTTTATAGCAGCCTCGCGGTGCGGGGGAGGGGGCGGCTACATCAAAGCTAATTGCAGAATCAGCGTTGCCGATTGATATATGGACTATTTCTATCAAACGGAACTATGTGCAGTAAGACATGAGCCCTGAGACCCACAAGAATAGGTGCATAACAGGGCTCATGCCATTATGCACATAGTTCCGTTTGATAGAAATACGTCCATATTACAGATCATTAACCCTAGTAGTCTGACAGACTCACTGACAGTGTCAGATCGTGGGACTATAAACATGTGTCAGATGTGGACGCATCAGAAGTCGGAAAATCAGCGGAAAATGTCGGAAAACGACCGGAAATATTTTAAATTGCCGGGAAACAGTAAAACCATAAAAAAATTCGCATTTTTCCTGTGCGTTTTTGTAACTGTAGTGCAAAGACTAGTAAATTCGAAGAGTAAAATTTTTACGAAGTAGGAATGTGACGAAAAAATCAACTAATGGTTTAAATTTTGATAATACGGGTGAGAATAGCGATAAAGACGGATAACTTAGCGGCAGAATGCGCAACTGCTCACCACTACTCACTGTTCCTGCATGATGACATAAAGGTAGATGACAATTAGCCTTCATTTCACATATAGACTACCAGCACAACGACCTCGTGCCCGTACACCTGAACACTCAGTAGCATTGTCACTTGAGGCATAACTCATATACCTCGAGTTGAGTGCCTAAAATACCAATTATATCCAATTTATATCAAAATCGCGTTTAAAAGTAGACCAAACGCATTTAATCATGAGGGAAAAGGCATCGGTTTATGAAGGACTGGAAAACTCTCGGCACTAGACAAGATATTCACTAAAGCACTATGCCATATGTATGTTTCCTGCGCACATTTTTGAGTGGCATGCAATTCTTGTAATACTTGTACAGGGCCGGATTAAGGGGGTGGCCACATGGGCCGCGGACCATGGCGGCAAATCTAAGGGGCGGCAAAAATTTGCAATTTTTTAAAGTGTAGGTATAATAAAAAATCGGATTTATAAAAACAAAATTACAAACGAGAAAAGGTGACAAAATCTCTCATTTCCTGAGAGTATAGTATATAATTTCTAATTTTGTCGTCTCTTAGTGATACAAGAGACAGCACCTTCAATAAGTCGAGTTAAGAGAGAGACAAACACGCGATTTGGCCTGGAATGGCGCGAATTAGAGAGAAATGATAACGAGGACTTGAGATGAAAAGGAGAAGCCCTCGGCGCGGCGATCGGCATGTAACACATATTAGCGCCTACAAGACTGCACGAATACTTCACGCATTGCATCAAACACAGTGCGGTCATTGCAGTCAGCGTGAAACAGATAGCGCCTACAAGAATGCATGAATACCTCACGCATGGCGCCAAACTTAGTGCGGTCAGCGTGAAACGCACAGCGCCTAGAAGACTGCGTGAATACTTTACGCATTGCGTCCAACATGGTGCAGTCTGCGCAGCGCGGCGGCGGAAGTTAAAATAATTGAACTACATTTATGTTTGTTCTTTCATAATTTTTTCGTTCATTTCTTATGAATGGAAAGCCTTGTCTACACAGAGATAGGTTTACGGAACTTAACTTTCGCGCAAAGTTTCGTGAACTTTTGCTAGTAGTGTTGACAGGGCTATCCCAAAAAATGTGTTCAACACGAGTAAATGCGTCTTATGTACTCCTCCCCTGCTGGCACGTTCATTTGATGGTTTTTATCGAGTTTCAAAACGAATAAGAAGGGGGCGGCATAATATAGGCGGCCCATGGGCGGCAAGTAGGTGAATCCGGCCCTGTTTATGTGTGGAAAATCAAATCCAAAGCGTGATATCAACAAGTACACTTAACACTGACCGGATGAAATACTAATCATACAAATGAGGTTATTTTTATACTTGTCAACTACCAGCGACTCATTGTAAATATTTAGATCTTCTTCAGAAGTTGATTTCATTTTCAGTTGTAAGAATAATTTAAATGGAAAATTAAGAAAAAAATTTACCGTATACATAATGTTTTAGTTTGTGCCAAAAAAAAGAACTCTATCTTTACCCTTTATCCGGATAGTGATCGTGCGGGGAATCAAAAATATTTTGCCTTTTTGATCTATTTAGAAATACAACTTTTTCGAGACCGTGCACTACAAATTTAAGGAATGCAATCGAGTGAACCAAAAGTTCAGTTCAGAGATCAAAACTTTTCGTCTTGTGGTAAATGACAGGTAATTACTTGAGCAAAACTCGAATAAAATTCGCCTTACTATGATATATGAAAGTCGAGGTGAGCACTTGTATAGACGAGCTTCTATGATTTAGTTCATACTAAACAAATTTCTCAACTCTTTGGTTAAAGGTCATCATTGCATTATAGGCAACTGTGGAGTGTTTACTTTTGAAAATAGCTTTTATGCTATGGGGAGGATAGCAGTACGGGGTCTAAAACATATCGTCACCTTCTGGCCAAAGTATCACAAGCACCATGCGACGTTTCAAAATTTTCGCCGCCATTTTAGTCTATTCTAGAGAAATTGTTGGTTGAATCTGTTTGAAAGTCTCACTGAATTTTATCGGCAGCACAAAGAAAATTCAGTGAAATTTTCGGACAGCTTCGTTGAAATATTTCTCTGTAAACCAATAAAACGGCGGCGAAAATTTTTAAACGTCGCATGGCGCCTCTGATACTTTGGCCGGAAGGTGACGATATTGTCCCTGGACCTAAGTACTTGACATAATTTTATGACGTTAGCTGCCGTCACCAGTGGCGTGGCGTGAATGATCGATTATCGATATTTCTCCAAACTATGGTAAAGAATCGATTATCAAGGTGTTTGCTGCGAATACCTTGTTTATCGATCCTTTTCCATAGGTTTGAATTACAGATCAATCGATAAATCGCAAAGCACGCCACGCCACTGGCCGTCACCATAACTGTGCGATCTCTGCCGTCCATCAAGCATCAATACAAGGTGAAGGCGAGGTATTAAACAAAAACAAAGCACACCATGGACGACTTCACTTCCTAGGATATAATTTACGACCGTATCGGCTTATGAAGGGGGTCAAAAAGTTGACAGTTGAACGCGGCCTTGATCGTCAAATCTGCCAGTGATTGACCTTGCCTATAATTTTCGGGGACCCGAAAAAGTGTGAAAGTCAAAAGTCCTCGGTCTACGGACGCAAGAACATAACAGCATCCTCATCAGGTGAGCCTCGAGAAGCATAAAGTAATACGCACGATAGGGCTCATCTCGAAGCGTAGCCGCGGTAGAGTGACGAAAATATGTGACAAACGAACAAAGAAAACAAGAAACCGTCGCCCTCAAACGCATAATTTCAATGTTTATTTACTCGGGATGACTTTAATAGCCGTGAGCTTAAGAGCGCGCGAGTTAAAATAGTGAAAGACTTAATTTATAACGGCGACGGTGGTGATAACTAACGCAACTCCGTTGAATATCTTGCATAAAATTCTTCGTCGAAGAAACATTTACTGAACTTCATCGTCGCGATATTTCTTTTCGCGATGTTTATTTTTACTCAGTAAATGTAGCAAATATACCATCGAAAATTTCACTGATGATTTTGTGGATTACCAGTTTTTTGTGAAGTTTTGAGCAGAAGAGCATGCGATCAAGAAAAATAATCGTCCAGGTAGATTTTGCAATCTTGGAATAGCGTCATAGTTTTTTTCCCTCTTTTTTCTGTTTTCTGTTTTCTGTTTTCTTTTTCTCTTTCTTTTCTCTCTCTCTCTCTCTCTTTTATTTATTTTTTTTTTTAAAACAGAGTTTGTGTTGAAATTTCTGCTATGCCCTTAGCTGATTGACAGCCTATAGAGAAATTTTTTTATGAAGAAGAAATTGGTTAGTTAGTTTTGAGTGCTGAAGCTTGCATTTTGTCAAGGCATATATTTCGAGAGGGGGACTGTAGGGGACTGCAAGGCATATTCATTACAACGACTATGAGTCCCAGAATGACTCAGAAAAAAAGAGGTCATATCAGCACGCACATAGTCAAACCTAGACATTGCATATCATGAACAGCCACACAGTCGTTTTACCAAAGGGAGTGCTCATACACCTGTTTGCACCGAAGACTTATAACACACGGATATTCACTCACAACCCTTTTATCCTACGCGTTTTTTTTTTTTTTTTTTTTTTACTATTATTTACAATTGTTTTCGTCAAGTTTCAAGTTGCAAAAGTTTGAATCGCTCAGCTTTCTTGCAGTTACGTCTGAGTAACTGGAAACTGGTGTTAGAAATCAAGTTTGCCTTCAACTTGATGAATGCAATTTGAGCGGCTCAGGAGTTTAAATAGTTGTATCACGCACTTAAGTTGAGCGTGATGTCTAGGGAAGAGTGACTTCAGTTATGTAATTTTCGTGTTTTTAATGACCATCGCAGCGAAATGTCCAACCCCAGGTTGAATTTAAGACTTTAAGTGAACCTCACCGACCTCGATGGGTAGTGAAAAATATAATGTAGGTGAAAACTTCCTCACAAATAGTAAAAATAGTTTAATTTATGCAAAAATGCACGAGGTTCTAAATGCTGAGGATCAAGGGTTGTTGATGGAAAGGTCTGGGTGATTCATACCGTGGGTGATGGGTCTATGAGCGAGTAGTTTCAGAATCGATTTTTCGATTGTCAAACCGTTTTCTCATAATAATCGTAAATCCACTCCAGTAAAAAGATAAAATAAAAAAAATAATAAACGAATATATTAAAAAAATATAGCTTCATGCTATTCAAATGAGATTTTTTCCAGGCAATCTAGTTCTTTATTCGCGGATGGTAAAAATCGGTCAGGAATAGTTTCTAGTGGAGGCTGAGGACAAAATGATTCCAGGGAATCCACATTTCAAATCTTCATCTCGATAACCTTCCTCGAGTCTACCGAAGTGTGAAGCGGCTCATGAGGTTATTTGTAGGACGAGGAACAAGGACCCTACAAGACGCGAAAGCAGATCAACGAACTTAAGTATTTTTATCTTTTTTTGGGTAAAATGGAACGGGGGTGATCGCTTGGTGGCACCCCTCAAGCTCCCAAGTATTTCAACGAGAAACTTCGAAATTCTCCTTCTTTCTTTCGAAACGGCTGGATTAGCTTGATGAGCTTACATTCTTCCCCGGTTTTCCTATCTCACTGTTTCAACCTTTCATCGTGTTCAGTTTTCCTCCATTTCAATTCTCGGTACTGGGCATAAATTACAATCAAACTTTTTGTGCATTGCCTTGGTAGTTGGTCCAATTTCAAAAATTTACAAAATGTTGCATGTTTTTGACAATGTTCTCTCTCTTTTTTTTATTTCAAACTTGAGCTGGACGTGAACTACGGATATTCCTTAAGATTTCCTTAAATTCCCACTTAATTTCGAGCGCTTAGAACCAAAAAACTATTTTAAAACTGTATCTATACTTTTACAGAAAATTCTGACCTACATGATGATTAGTTCTGACTAACTCACTCATTATTAGTTCCTTAGCACGGCAGAGTTTTGGTCAAATCCGTCTTGTAAATACATCAGGAGCTGTTACGAGGCGGTGGGAAGAGATTTCGCTCCGCCATAATGCAAACTTGCAATGCTGTAACCCATGCCGACACATGTAGTATACTGACTAAAATGGATTTATTGATTATTTGACAGATTGAGAGCCTAATTAAGGAACTACCAGCACTCGAATCTCCATGCACATTCGAATTATCAAGTTACAAGTTGCAGGTCATAGGTCACAGCTCCACTGTGTTTATTCGCGCGTCATACGTAGCATTCTTGATCTAGTTGCAAGCCTTTCACACTCTCCAGTGACGTAACCAGGCACTTATTATAGAATTCATCTCACAAATGATAACAATTTTTCTTTGTCGGTCAGTATTGTTAGATTCTGTACTGAAACTCAGTTAGTGCAATCGACACAAACTGACTGAGAGGTAAATGAAGGAGGTGACAGTCAAATTTTGGCTGATGCTGATGGATCCCCCCCCCCCCCCCATTTCTTTATGCAAGAGGGTAATATTTTTGATCCAAACATAAACTCCTCCAGGCTCAGCAATATTTAGATTACATTGTGAATATTAGTAACCACAACGTTTGGATCATCCGAGAGACAACTGATGTGCCATTCATTTCCTTTGCAAATCGGTGATTTTATCTGTTAGCCAGAAATATTGGTTCCCAATTGCAAAATGCAATCAGCTTGATGTTAAAGTAGATCTTTGTATCACATCATTTTAACAACCATGTTGCATACTGGCAAAATTTGGTATGGCATGGTGTTGGCAGTATTTCCTGACAAACACGAGCCTCTTTTAATAAGAAAGTCGAATCTGGATTTATTCCAACCTTTGTTATAATTTTTGTAAAACTCTTCCAGCATATTACGATAAATCAGAGAAATGATTATGCCAGAGTGCTGTAAGAGTCTATCATCTTATCAAACTACGTGAATTGTAAAATTCTATTCTTTCGTACAGAACCCACAGTTCATCCGAACGTTCCCCGAAATAAGCGCTCCAAAATCCGTGCTTATCAGCTAAAAGTGTATAGGAAACCATCCTGTATCTTAGTGATAAAATGCCGCATCAATGTGATAAGTGAAATGATAAACGACCTTATTAAGTTCTCAAAATGTCAATACTTTGAGGTTTGCTTTTGAGAACACCGAGTTACCGGTAAAATTAACATTCTTAGTTTTACGAAAATCCAAAAGATTTGTTTGACAGGATATTCATACATTTTAATTAGTCGGAGTTTATTAACTTTACGGCAGAAGCCAATGTTCCACATTGAATGTTCAGTGTTCCTCGACTACTTTCCAATGCACTTTTTAATGCAGCTCGAGAAGTAAACTTGGCCATCATCGGCATCACTCCCTTGCAAAAAATTGCGGAGCAGTATGTGAGAAAATAGTAGGGAAACTCGCAATTTTCCAAGAATCCATAATGGGTATATGTGGTAGATTTCTAACTTTAAAAATCCACGAATTTTACCTTTATTGTTAAGAGAGGGCCTATTTTGCCCGGCAAGATGGCTGTATTTTTTATCTTCTTTGTGTATGCATTCAAACTTATAACCCAAGGCGGTCTGGCCAGGGGTGCTAGGGTGCTTCAGCACCTCAGAAATTCTGACGATTGGCCCCGGAAAGTTTTTTGCAGGGCCCCCCAAAACGTAACAGCACCACAAGAATTGTCGAGCCAGACCGACACCTTTTTAAGCTAGGGATTTTTTGATTTTTTCCCCTTGAAACTTCAATTTTGGACTTAACTGCTCTTAGAGGTAAGACGATAAGACGGTAGCTGGATGAAATGCACTGAAAAAATATGGCACATTTTACCATACCTGACACAGTGATACGAATATCCTAATCAGCAACAGATTCGAATGGTGACATTTACTGTCTTATGGTACACTGGAAAAAAAAGTCGCTTGGATCTAGAGTCCAGACTCTTAAAAACACTGACAAGAAAAAATCCTCTTGATTCAATCGCTTTTTCGCTTAGTTCGAGAACCAAGCTTCTTAATTCAAGCGGATTTCTTCTTGATTCAATGAAAATCCGATTGAATCAAGAGTATTTTTTCTTGTCATTGTTTTCAAGAGTCTGGACTCTAGATCCAAGCGACTCTTTTCCAGTTTATCACCAGAATTCTGGTGAATACTACCATAATTCTGGTTATCGTCACAAAATAGTATTACTGTGTAAAAAATCAAGTAGACTGATAGTAGACGTTGCCATACTTTTTTCCAGCGAGCGAAAAAACTGATTGTGACTTACGAAGATGGACGTGAAGTTCTCCCCGTAGAAGCGGATGGGGACGGTGAGGGGTACCTCCGGGCTGGAGACCCCCCAGCGGTCGGTGGGGAGGGCGGCATCGAGGTTGCCTCCGTGGGGGTAGAACTGTTCGAAGGGGTAGGCGCGCGCGACGCGTGACCTAGTCAACAGGACCACAGCCGCGAGGGCCAAGCCGAGAGCGTGGAGAGCACCGCACCCGGGCATCGTGAACTGACGATCACCGCCGCGACGGCCGCCGAAACCGCGTCCGCGTCGCGACGCCCCAGACGCCACGCATCTCCGACCCTCCGCTTCAATGGAGCCGCCCCCCCCCCCCCCCGAGCCAAGATAACCCGAACCCCCCGTACGCGCACTACAACGCGCTTTGGCTATTTTCTGCGTGTTCACCCGTGTTGCCGCACGCGTCTGCGTGCTATGCTGCCGTGATAAGGAAGAACGCCGTATGAACATTCGAGAGTTGCCAAATTTCATTCGATGAAACGTTTATTTTTGAGGAAAAGTATGAATATTTTTCCTTGAAATTTTCAGAATCTCCAGGTGAAATTGCAGACAAAATCATCTGAAAAATTTGGAAGAAAATATTCATAAGTTTACCAGAAAATTCGCGTTTTATCAAAGGAAATTTGGCAACGCCTGAAGGTTCATACGGCGTTTTTCTTTAGCACGGCAGTATGGGAAACGCCGCACAAACCCTCAGACGCTGCCAAATTTCCTTCGAGAAAATATGAATTTACTGGGTGAAGTTGTCCATCTTTTCCTTTCAATTTCTCAGACAATTTGGTTCGCAATTTTATCCAAAATATCTGCGGATTTCCAGAAAAAATATGCATAACTTTCCTCAAAAATACATGTTTTCCTGGGAAAATTCGGCAACTCTCGAATGTTAATGCGGCGTTCTTCCTCAGCAGTCTGCAGTGCTAAAGAAAAACGTCGTATGAACATAACAGTTGCCGAATTTCCCATGGCAAAACATGTATTTTAAAGGAAAGTTATTCATATTTTTTTTTGAAATGTTCAGATATTTTAGATCGAATTGCGAACAAAATTGCCTGAAAAGTTTGAAGACAAATATTCAAAATTTTTCCCTCTAAATTCGTTTTTTATTGAAGAAAATGTGATAACATCTGAAGGCTCATACGGTGTTCCTTTCTAGTACGGCAGAGCTAGAGGGTGATATGCCTTCCTGTCAACGCGTCAACAGACGATGAACTTGGAATCAACGCAATGCACTTTGCAGTGCCAAACACTATTGGCGCCAAGCTCAATCTTCAATACACAGGGTTCGTAGGGTGCAACATCCACACTGCGAGAGCGATCTCTACTGGTAGAAATGAGAGTATTGTTCCCTGCTCTCAGTTAGGCCTGCTCAAAAAATGCTCTCAGTTGAACCTGTTGAAAAATGCTCTCAGTTCGAGCTGCAGCTCCTCCAAATTTTTAGGAAAATCATCGTTCTTTTTTGAATATTGGTGACGATTATAGAAACACAGTTTTCACCGTTTTAAGTTTTCAGTGCTGAATTCATCATAATTAGACCCTCTGAAATATCCCTTCAGTTTGAGGTTTCAATTCTTTTGAGGCCATAGATCAATTCAGCGCTTCAAATCATGGGGAAAAGCAATTTATTTGGCAAAATCACCGGGGATTTTTGAGCATTGACGCTAGTTCCTCCACACTCTTACATAAGCTACCTAACCAGTCAAGAGGTTGCCAGTGATAAAAAAAGGCAAAAACTTGAAAAAATAAATCTCAACGCGTTTATTAAACCTGTACCGGTGGCACACAGATTTGCAAGAATAGGCAATGCAGTGGCAATGGTATATCGTCATTTTACAGTCTCAGCGGATACCATGGTTAGTGACAGTGATAAGTCCCCTTCATTCACGTAGATACCACTAATGCCACTCGGCGAGCCTTTTTTGCCTACCTCTCCAGATGAAGGAGAAAGCGTTGACATTAATGCTTTACAAAAGGTACCTCAGCTGAGGTGTTTCGAAATTTCCGCTCTTATTTTTTAAAATAAGGAGACCGAAGGAACATCATGGCTTGTGGTTTTCACAGAGTATTCTTTACAAATAGATGGAATTCACTGACATTTTAAAGAAATGACGTTCTGTGGTTTTCCACGTAGAAAATAAAACACGATTGGAAGTCTGAAATTCTGCAAACCAAGAAACCAATTTCTGAAGTTTCACCATCAATATATCCAGCAGAATCCTGCTCGATTCAAGCAATTTCATTTCCAAGTCAAGAGGAAATTGTCTCAGTGGCAAAGACTTTTTCTGTATCACCTTCCGGCCAAAGTATCTTAAGCGCCATACGACGTTCAAAAGTTTTCACCGCCATTTTATTTTTTTTACAGAGACATTCCTCAACGACGACGTCCGAAAATTTCATTGAATTTCCTTCGTGCTACCGATACAATTCAGTGAAATTTCTGAACAGATTCAATCAATTATTGAGGCACTGGATGCGAAAAGGGCACTTCTCGGTTGCAGTGTTTCAGGGTCTCCTCTTATATTTCATTCATATTCATTGTAAGGAAAATGAATGTATCAGTTTCACTAAAAATTTCAACGGACATTCCTAATGATGCTACAATTTTCTATGGAAAGAATTCTGGAAAAATTATCTATTAAATTCTTCTCCAACGGATTCACAAACAACAGAGGTTCTGAAACACCACAATCGAGAAGTGCCCTTTTTACATCAATTTATCTGTACAATAATAAAATGGCGGCGGAAATTTTGCAACGTCGCATATAGCTTGTGATACTTTGGCCGATTCGCTATTTCCCTCTAAAATCCGGTAGGAAGGCAACCGCGGAGCCACTGGGGTGGTTTCGACATCGGTGGCTGTTGGAGCGTTCGGGAGAGCGTTCGACGAGGACATGGAAGACTCTTGTGAGCGAGGTCCTAGACTCGCGGGAATGGAGGAAATTCTGGGGCTATTTTCGGCGCCGACTGCGCGCTCTCAGCTGTGTCGCGAGGCGCGGGGCGGCTCGTCGGGCGAGAAAAATTGTCACCTCAAAATAAAAATAAACCGCCGTGTTCCAGCCGGATCAAAAAACTGTTGCCCTACCCAAGTGTCGCTTTCGGGATTTAAGCTCCGCCGCGCGCCGCCCCGGCCGCCTTGAGTGCGCCTAACAGTTGGCGACGACAGGAGAATGTGGCGCGCGCCGCTTCGTCGGAAAAACCGCTAATTCAATGTAAAAGTACTATATGTCACACCAAAAGACAAGATTCTTTTATACATAGACGCATCATTTTAATCTTTTAGTCGGGGTGACTCGAGGAGACTCAATACGAGGTACTAAAAAATCTAAATCCAAGGCAATTTAAAGATGATGACTCGCAAAACCAAAAAGGGTTCTATAACTCTTGGATAGAGCTCTTATTTGCGCCTGAAATTTGAAATCGAAGCACATTTTAAGCTATAAAATTTTTCAAGAAACACGATGTTTTTTTTTTTTTTTTTTTTTTTTTTTTATCCAGGACATTCCCCTTCTAACTTTATTCAACAATTTACATAATATAAGTTCTTATAGTAATTAATATGAGGCAAAAGATAGAAATTAGTCACAAAAAAGAAATAGAGATAATTTACATATAATGTTGAAAGGGACAAGAAACACGATGGTGACACTTTTTTTCTCTGAAACGAATCCCTCAGCTCAAGAACTTTTCACGCGATGAACTTTCCAAAGTCCTCTCTCGAATACCGGAAATTTTGACATTCGGATTGAAAAACTTTCAAGGATGTCACTTTTGTTACCGACCCCCCGCCCATATTTTTGGAAAATGCGTCATGTATACAAGCGAGCAATCAAAAGGAATCGTTGAATAGAATCATGTTGGAATGGCATCACCATGGTCATGCATGGATGTATATTTTTAAGGGGCTCAGGACTTATGTCACAACGGAAATAAAAATTAAAATACGTCCATATATTCACATGAATTCTGACGCGTGTCAGCAATATCCGGTTAAATTCGTTCAATGATCCATTCAAATGATCATCATGCCGTCTTCAGGCTAATTTCTGCTTCAAAAAATAGACTGAATTTAAATTTGCAAGATTTCTAATAAAGCAGTAGTGATAAGTGGCACTTAATTCGGCCTTAACTTTGAAAGAAAAAATTGAGGCAAAACTTTACAGAGAGCGTAGAAATCAAGTTTTGAAATTTTAGTGACTCAGGCCAAATGTAATCACAGAATACAAAAAACAACAGCGCGACAAGTGTGAAAAAACAGAGCTTTGAATAAAAAAAACTGCGCTCGTACTTTTTTTTTACGTGACATGAATCGTATGCATGTCAGAAGTCTAGACAGTGAATGAAAGGTTTTTGCTTCTTTTTTTTTACCTATATTTCCGTTCGGTTTTGACTAGTGTTCTGGGTAAAAAAAAGCTATCCTCGTCTTTTCAGCGACAAAATCGTCAAAGAAATTCGTTCATTATCAGATTTTTCCACACACGTAAGAGCCTATTTTTACAGCACCCCGGCGCTCTGCAACGCTTGACCGACTCAGTCCCCGATTTTCCGAAAGCTCCTTCGAGGGTTGACATTCCCTCATTTCATGTACTCGCACAACCCCCGGTAGCAGTCCTTCCTCTGGGCGTTCCCCAGTCTCGGAGTTTTTCTTTTTTTCTTGTCACGTGGAGGATGTTAAGGAGAATCAGTCAGCTGAGGATACCCAATTTGAGGTTAGGTGTACGTCAGCTTCGCGTCTTACTGATTGTGAGTCCTGCTGATGGCGACGGTTACTACAAATAAAAGCAAGAGAGAAGCAAAAGAAAAAGGTAAAACAAAGAGAAGGGGAGAAGAAAAAAACGAAAGAAGAAAGAACGTCATTCAAAATAGGGGATGAGAAGTTTATTATCACACGGGTGTCTCACGAGGATGGGGGGGAGGGGGTCTAAAAGTCGGCCAAAATAGCTCACGTAACACTTGAACATTCTTTAAGTGAAAGGACCCCTCTCTTGCTCCCTATTTCACCATCCTTATTGTCATACGCCAATGCACAACGTCCCAACCCTGGAAAAAAATACCAAAATGCTTGATTTTTCCCCAGCTTTAAGTCAAGTTTTCATATGCTCATAAAAAACTAAGGCTTAAGAAGTAAGTGCAAGTTGTTGGTTGAGGAAAATATTCCGACGTCTGGATTTTAAAATGTATTCAACAGTCACCGGATTTCTGATAGCAAAATTCATTGTCGTCTCTCATATTCTGAGCCCTCACATGTCGGTGAAAGTATTCAATTGTACGTCGCGTTAAGAGATTTAAGGCAAGACGCGAACTTTTCCGCACGATGATGATGGCGGGAATTTGCCATTCTTTATCAACTGTATACCAACGTAGGCTATATAAGGGGAACTGTGTGTTTTTCGAGACAGATACTGCTCAGTACTTTCAGAACGAAAACAGGGGTTCTGGAGGTGAAAAAAGGCGATTTCATGACAAGTGTCCTCGCTTTTTACAGTCGCGACGACTGAAGTTTACCCTTCCACGCTGTAAGAATCAGTCAAAATGGCTTATTTAAAGTGGACTTTAGCTGCACTCTCTCTAGTTTTATATAACTCATGGGCCATGCAATCATCTTCAAATCCGAGTTCAAGGAACGTCTCCCGCTCATCTTCGGTGAGTTCATACGTCTCCAGCAGAATTGAGTATTAAAAAAAACCCACAACTTTCTAGACTCATAACTTTGACTAACCCTTAAAAAACTGCTCAAAAAGTACAAAGGAGGGAAGAGAGTTGTTTTTTTTTCAACCGCTCATCTTCGGTGAGTTCATACGTCTCCAGCAGAATTGAGTATTAAAAAAAATCCACAACTTTCTAGACTCATAACTTTGACTAACCCTTAAAAAACTGCTCAAAAAGTACAAAGGAGGGAAGAGAGTTGTTTTTTTTTCAATTTTTTTAAAATTTAATTATTATTATTATAATAGGTATTTCCTTTCAAACATGATATTCTTCAGGATATTCTTCAGGTATATTTTTATACGTCAAACTCAGTCCACTTAACTGAAATCAATCTCTCAATAAATGTGAAAGTGTAAACCGGGCATTTTAAGTCGAATCTATTGCATAGATCTGGAGATTCAAGTTGATGAATGATATAAAAAAATAGATTACTTCATTTTTTGCGAATGGCCCTGTATTTGACTTTCATTTTTCTGTAAACTTGCTAGAATGGGAAGTAGGAAAAACATAAAAAATAAGAAAGCTTTAATACAGTATGAAAAAAGGCAAAGCAGCCTGATAATTTATGCAAAAAAGGCCTTCGACGAAAATAACATTAAATTTTAACCAACTTGTGTTTCTTTCTTGCCTTTTCAACAGCTTCTCTTCAAGTTATTCCGACGTTTTTAAATTGTAAGTTTTTCCTTTTTTTAAAGAAGCTGTCTCTAAAATAGGGTGAGTCGAAAAAAGTTTTTTGCTTAGAATCGTTTGGGGCTAATGGGGATATTTATATAGTAAAAAAGATGAACATTCACCCAAATCGCATTTGAAAAAAAATAATCTTCTGAGGTCTGAACTGAGCTTTTTTATTTTTGTTCCTTTTAATTTGTCCGTTTTTCGTCAACGTTACATCGTAATTTTTTGTGGACGGAATATTTTTGTGATGGCTTAGTGAGAATACCTGAGTTCGACACAAAAGGGGATTACTTTCGTTGCTGACATTACATTGTATGGCTAAACACATGCATGAATTGAACCGCTCGGCAACAAACATTCTACATTTTTTTGAAACTGACGAGTGTAGTAAGATCATCAACTCGCAAGTCCTGATTAGCGCTGAGGAGCCCGGGTGCTGACGGGCACAAGAGGCTCGCTTGCGAATTGCATACTCTCCAAATTGAAGGCATTTCACGTTTCCCAAAATATGAACGTCTCATTTAAAGGCACGACTTCCCCGCCGTCCCAGCCCCCACGGTCATTTGAATCAGTGAGTTCGAAAACACACCAACTCGGGTTTTTTTTTTTTCGATTTTCACTTTTTTACGGTTTAGTAACACTTGTGGACAGAAGCATCTGCACGCAAAAGGACATTTCGAAATTGCAATCGGAAGTGCTCGAAACAGTGACGGAAAAAGGGAAAAATCGAAGTATTTAATTGGAAATACCAATTTTTGGCCATTTCAAGGGAAACGAGTGACCATCCGATTTTGCGGTTTTCTTTTTTCGGTTCAGTATACCTTGTGCCAACAAGTCATATAAATATTCAAGCGTTATTCAGGTCGAAAAATATACATTTTTCAGGGCAGACTATGAAAAATCAGTATCTGAAAGTCGGTGAACACACGAACGAAACACACGTAGAAAACACACCAACTCGGAAATTTTTAAAAGCTTAATTCTCTGTTATCAAACATGGTGCATCGATTTCAACTTGGTGCTTTACAAAGTCTCTAAGTACTTGTTCTTTGGCACCAAAAAGGTTTTTCTCAAACTAACTTCTTCGCCCGCTGCGCAACTTCAGGTGTTTCCTGAACACTTTTTTCCCCCGAGTTGGTGTGTTTTTGAACTTACTGATTCAATTGTGATTTGATGCTTGATTCCTGTAGACTGGCTAAAAATAATAGGAGCTAGCCAAATCGCAACTTTCTACGTTCAATATTAATCTAGATATCGCCCTTTCATGAGTCGGGTTTTTAACATCATCCACCGCGGTGGTGACACCCTTGGTTTTCCTCCACCTTGGTTCCATCCGCGTTTCACGTAGAGTAACCAGTGCTAAGGTTTTTTTTTTTTTTTTTTTTTTTTTTTTTTTATCCAGGACATTCCCCCTCTAACTTTATTCAACAATTTACATAATATAAGTTCTTATAGTAATTAATATGAGACAAAAGATAGAAATTAGTTACAAAAAAAAAGAGATAATTTATATATAGTGTTGAAAGGGGCGGAAATATCTGTAGATATGACTATCGCCCAGGTTAGGTTTAAAATTATTATAAGTCATAAATAAAATGTACAAAGATATAAGATTGCCTAAAGAAATTATTGCTTAAAATTTATGAGGGTCCGGAGGAGGGGACCCAGTGCTAAGGTGTGTATCCCTGACTGATGGAAGCAAGGTGAAAGAAACCAAGGGTGTCACGGTGGATGATGTCAAAAACCCGACTCTTCAAAGGGCGATATCTAGATTAATATTGAGCGTGGAAAGTTGCGGTTTGGACTGATCTTAATATTTTTAGCTAATCAACAAGCATCAAGCATCAAAACACGATTCTGTGACCAGCGCAACTGACCCATTCACATTCATTCTTACGGCTCTCAACTAACGAGCACACTCCTCCTCTCCCACCAGTTTCTGGTTCCGGTTAGCATAACTGCGTCCAACTTTAGGCCCTGTCCACACGAGCGCAGTTCGCGGAACTTATTCCTCGAACTGCTCAGTTCCCGGAACTTGTTCCTTGAAACGAGGCATGCTGTCCACACGAGTTCGCCCGAACTGGAACCTGAACTTCAATAAAACTGTACAATTATTGCAAAATAATAGATTATTACGGCCGCCAAAGTAACAACAATCAATGTCAAGATACGTAAAGGACGTAAAAAACAAAAACAAACGAATTCACATCAAATGAAACATACGTAGAAGCTCGGAGTACAGGGGAAGTCCCGGGTTTTGGAGGAATAAGTTTTAGCTCAGCTAAAAACTTGTCCCTGGAACAAGTTCCTCGAACTAAGTTCCGCGAACCGCGCTCGTGTGGACACGGCCGAAAGCTGGATTTGTTGGAGTGAATCTCTGTTCGTCTGTTGGCAGCTGATGTCGAGTCTGAGTTTCGGCTCGCGGAGTGGGGAGCCGGCAGCGGCCACCGAGGACGAGAACATCGAGCGGGTGATGAGGGTGATCGACGACGACCCTTGCTATCAGTTCCAGCTGCAGAAGCAAAGACTCAAGGAGGAAGAAGAGGAGGCCCAGGCGGCAGGAACCAGCCGGAGCACAACCCGCGCCCGCAGCTCCCGCTCAAGCGAGTCCATCTCCCCGAACAAAGCCCAGGCCTTGCACGCCTGCGCCACCGCCGTCAACGCCTTCATGGCCCTCGGCGACGACCTCAAGAGGAACTGCAAGACGGCCACAGCCTCCGACTGCAGGCTCATCGACGGCGACCTCAAATGCTCCGTCATACTCACCAAGACTTTGCTCGGGTGTTTCCCGCAGAGCACGAGCCTCTCGCTCTTCAAATGCGCCAAGGAGGCTCTCGCCCAGAGGGAACGATATCACAGGAACCTGAGGGAGGTAGAGGACTTCCACCGATCACTTTCCAGTCTGTCGGAAAGGGCCCGGCAGACGGATTACGCTTTCTCGAAGAACGACCCCCGTCCGTCGATGCGGAATCGTGGACGGGGAGCTGGCGCTGGAGCTGGCGCTGGAGCTGGCGCTGGAGCTGGCGCTGGAGCTGGCGCTGGAGCTGGCGCTGGAGCTGGCGCTGGAGCTGGCGCTGGAGCTGGCGCTGGAGCTGGCGCTAGAGCTGGCGCCAGAGCTAACCCCAATGTTCAGCAAGCCGTTCAGCCGGGAGGGACTCAGTCTGCCTCCGGTCGAGGCTCCGGGGAGATTCAGGCTGCCTCCCGCCACGGATCCGGGGAGATTCGGCCTGCCTCCCGCCAAGGTTCTGGAGAGATTCAGGTTGGCTCTCGACGAGGCTCTCCGGCCTGGCCCAATACTCCCGATCGCGACTTCACTCACCTCGGACGATACGTAGGAGAGAGGTCCGGAGCTTCCTCCAATCCACCACCGCCGCCGCCGGTACCGCACCGCTATGTATAGATCGAATTCGATACATCAAACAGCGGGCTGATTGTTGAAATTGATAGACGAAGCTGTGAAAACTTGACAAGGCTGTAGAGTTTTCAGTTGCGTAGTTACCTCTGTTTGTCCTTTTATTTCATATTTGGTTAAAAATTCACAATACATTTACTTCGATACTGGATTTTTTAAAGCTTCCTTCTGGATTTTTTACTGGATTTTTTGACTGGATTTTCTAAAGCTTCTTTAGAATGACACCGGAAAACAATTCGACGGCGTAAGTCGGCAATCACATAGGTAACTCGGTTTGCGACGTCCCAGACTTCCTGTCATAATTCATTTTTTAATCGGAAAACTACTCAATGGCAATTCATTAAAACTGCCGTGAGTTTTCTTCTCTATGCGAAGAAAATTCTGTATAAACTGCAAGAAATGATGTCAAATGTGTAGAGGTCTCCTTTAAAAAAAAATAACGTAGAGGCGGAGATTTTCAGACACCGTGAACGAGATAATTATGTGATTGCTGACTTACGCCGTCGAATTACGAATTAAAATGAAATGAAGATAAAAATAACTGGACGATTACTCAGTTATCCGTCGGATTAGATGTTAGCTGTTAAAACAATAACAATTGTTTTTGTTGTTTGAAGATTCCATGACGTACTAACTTTTAATTTTCCCTCCTAAACTGTTCACGATTCTTCCCGGGAGAGCGCGCGTTGTGTAAAAATGCGGCGCGACGGCACGAGTTATGTGTTAATGGAAATAACGCCGAGATATTATATTGCAATAAGTTTCAGTAAATGGGGCCCCTTCAAATAGGAGCTAGGCAACATACACAACACTCAGTTGAATAGCAATATTTACATTATGTAATTACTACGTATTGCAACCTGTGCGACTTGGGGCCCCTTTGACGGTCACATCTTCATAGCTGAACTCGAAAAATGCGTTTTCCAGTTTGCGCCGAAAAGTCTCCGATCATGTTTTATTTTTTGAGTGAATATCAACCATAACATACTTATAATCATGTATTTTAAGTAAATCATAGAAAACTTCAAGGAACCATTTTGGTTAGTAATCCTTGCATAGAATAAAACAGATAATCGGAGGTTTTTAAAACGCTTAAACTGAGATACATCTTTTTCACATTTAGCCATCGATACATGACGAGCAGAAATTCAAAACCTGGCGAGCGTCATCAGGTTATTGCTAAAATATGCATGTCGCTCCTCAGCGTAAAATATCCTAAATGCCCCGTCTTCATGAGGAAATTTCCTCTAAATTTGGTCCATTAGAAACTTAGAACATTAGGTATAGCAACACCTGATAACACTTACAAGATTTTGAATTTCTGCTCTGAATATAAAAAAAAAAATTCACAGCTTCTACAGCTTCGTGTTGCTCTCACTTGAAAATTTTAGTTCCGCACGGTTCAATAAGAAGATTCTCAGGTTTTGACGTAACTTATTTATGTTTTTCATGTGTACAGCTAGAAACTAGAAAGCACAACTTGAAAAGGAATGGGGAAACAACTTTTGAAAAGCTCATTTCCACACCACCTTAGGAGAGTCCGATCAGGAAAATGATACGGTACTGCTCCTGGAGGTAGAGCTTTCGGCGCGCTTTTTTTAACGTGGTGTCGCCATGAGCCCTAATCCACGGGGGAGGGGGGGGGGGGACAAAATAGCACACTTACCAACGCTGACGCAGCTCCAGCTTCCTCTGCTCCATGCCGTTTTTGATTCTGCTAAAAAACAGCTCTGCTCGTGAGACGGAAGTAGTGCCCACTAAAACTGATTAACGATTATAACCCTTATCTAGCAATGAGGCGAAATAAAACGGTATCTTACCTTCGGTTGCGGGAACAGCGGCAGCAGCACCTGAAAGAGAAAAAAAAAAAAAAAAAAAAAAAAAAAAAAATCCGACGATCCCGGTACGACGATCCTGGTACGACGATCCTGGCACGACGATCCCGTTACGATGACGGCCTCCCCCAACCCCGGCTTCCGGCCCCCAGGTTCCTTTCCCACCTCCTCCCTTTTTTTTTTTTTTTTTTTTTTTTTTTCCACTCGTGGCTTGCTGAGATCCTCCGGGGCGTAACGCCCCGGAGCCGCCGTCGCCGGCAGGGGCGCCCGCCGGGACCCCATAAGGGTCCGCTGGGCGCCCCCACCCCCAACCCCCCGCGAGGGGGGAAAAAGCCCCCCCTTGCGGGGGGGCAAAGACCCCCCTCGCGGGGGGTCGGGGGCAGGGACGCCCAACGGACCCACGGGGTCCCGGCGAGCGCCCCTGCCGGCGACGGCGGACCCCGGGACGTAACGCCCCGGAGGATCTCAGCAAGCCAGTCGCAGAAAAAAAAAAAAAAAAAAAAAAAAATCCTACGCCTCCCCCCGTGATTCTACACCGCGGCCCCTCCCCCCTGGGAAACCCTACTCCGCGATCCTACTAAAACCCTACGAAAATTCCCCCCTCTCCCCGGGAGCCCCCCTGGGAAACCCTAGCCCGCGATGCCGCACCAACCCCACGTACCCCCCTTTCCCCGGGACTCTCCCCCCTGGGAATCCTCAATCCGCGATACTTCCCAACCCTACGAACCCCCCTTCCCTGGGAACCTCCCCCCTCAGCGATCCCTCCCCCCCAAGCCCGTTTCTTCGGCCGCATCTGAAACAAACAAGGCAAATCAAGAATTATTAGCATGATTAGCAACAGGTGACAAAACTGGCTTCTACGTTTCTATTTAATCCCTCATCCTTGTTGTTAAAAGTTCTGTTCTATGATCATCAGTGGCTTGGCGTGCTTTGCGATATATTGATTGTTATGCCACTTAAACCTATGGAAAAGGATCGATAAACAGGGTGTTCGTAGCGAACACCTTCATAATCGACTCTTTACCATAGGTTTGAATGGCATATCAATCGATATGTCGCAATTCATGCCACGCCACTGATTATTAATCTGGACTTATGGATGCTAAAGAGAACTATTTGCATGCAACATACTTCCTTTTAGCGTGCATAGGTCCGATATCCATTTGTCCATTTATCTCTTGTCAAAATTCTAGTCAAGGCACCATGCCAAAATGTATCAAATTTTAGGTATTACTTTTTCAAATTAAAATTGCCGTTCCGTGTTGCTTTTTGACTATACCATGCAGCGTTAATTGCAGAAAGGTGGTAAAATAGTGCTGCATCCACACTATTTTGCGGGGGAAACGAGGCCAAAGAGAACTTTTTGATTTCTTTTTTTTCGAACTTTTTGGCCTTGTTTTCCCAGCAAAA
Source organism: Bemisia tabaci (assembly GCF_918797505.1). Lineage (NCBI taxonomy): Eukaryota > Metazoa > Arthropoda > Insecta > Hemiptera > Aleyrodidae > Bemisia > Bemisia tabaci. The sequence goes on along the minus strand of NC_092796.1, from coordinate 10,091,080 downwards.
TTGTGTGGACGCAGCACTATTGTACCATTTGGCCTATTTTACTATTGATTACTATTGTACCACCTTCTTACATACTGTCGCCCTTTTGACTTAAAGGCATATCTCAATTTCCACGTGAGCTCTATTTCGCATATAAAACCATGCTTTTTGAGGCTCATGCGGAAATCGAGATACGCCCTTACGCCAGAAGAGCGACAATGCGTTCAATGCTTTGCGGTTTTATTTATCTCGATAATTTCTAGTTTGCATTCATCTGTAGAGTAACTGAACTACATCATGCGAAAAGAAACTAATTTTTCTGGCTCACTTAGAAAAATTTATGGCATTTATGTCTTTGCTACAATAAACCGAAAAAGCTAACTCCTTTCTACATGATTCAGTTAATTACTTTCAGTTGAATGCAGTATTGTTCGATAGTATCACAAGAGAGCCATGCAGAACTGAAAGGAATTGCAAATACTTTTCATCTCGTTCAACAACTGAGGGCATTCAAGTTAAGGATACGATAGAACAAATAGGTGCACATTTTGGAGGGCACTACTTCCGTCTTCAATGGCTCATCATGCGGAGCATTTTCTTCGTTTTTTGCAGGCCTGAAACAAACTAAGAATAAAAAAAAAAGAATGATTAGTTGGAGCTTAACCTAACTTGAAAATAAAAAATTTATTAGAGAATTAGTTTTGTTCATGTAAAATCAGCTAGTGTTTTTTGACTTGTGCCATAGCTCCAATAATGGGGTTCTCATGTACGTAAATATAATAAATAAATAAATAAATAAAATAAATTTGATAAAGCTGATACCCATCTCTTATTCTAATGCAAAATTAATAATTTATTTGGAATGTAATGAAGCTAATTTTTACTTTTGTCTTTTCTTTCGCTATTTGATAATTCGTCGCCTGGCTTACAGAAGGGCGTAACTACACATTGAGATGAGCCCGGAAAAGCATGGAATTGTGTCAGGGTTCACTGCAGAATGTAGTTACGCCCTTATGTCAGGTAGGCGATGATGTAAGCGACTAATAAAAGTCATTTTAAGGTGATTATAAATGATAAAAAAGTGATAAGTGATTAAAAATGTCTTAGTATTTCCTGCTAAATTATGCGAAAATCTATGTTAAGGCGATTCGATGGACGCCATATTTTGTGTCAGAACGGCATGCAATGTATCGCATCAATTGGTTCCATTTTTTCAGCTACTCGTCATTTTTCTCCAATTTTGAGATCGCAATTTTGTTGTCAGGAGACTAAAGCACTCATTTACAAATTTTAACAAAGAAATTCAACGTAATAAAGGCGTGGTTTTTTTCGGAGAGAAAACATCGCATTCGATACTGATGTCGAAACTGCACTCGAATGCGATATTTTCCCTCTAAAAAAACCACGCCTTTATTACGTTGAATTTCTTTGTTAAAATTGGTAAGTGAGTGCTTTAGTCTCCTGACAACAAAATTGCGATCTTGAAATTGGAGAAAAATGACGAGTAGCTGAAAAAATGGAACTAATTGATGCGATATATCGCATGCCGTTCTGACACAAAATATGGCGTCCATCGAATCACCTTAATATTTGCAACACTAAAAATAATGAATGTGAAATTCAATGATCAAAATGCGTGTAAAATTGCTTTCACTGTGAGCGTGCTAAATTATGCGAAAATCTATGTTTATATTTGCAACACTAAAAATAATTAATGTGAAATTCAATAATCAAAATGCGAGTAAAACAGCTTTCACTGTGAGCGCTTCGTTTCTTGCCGATCTGAAAAAAAGATAAACAAAAGAAAATTAGGTAGTTTGAGGTTTACGGAATATAAAACGGAAAATGAAACTAAGCTGAACAGTTTGAAAAACTGTTTTTCCTATCAGTCTGAAGCTATGGAAAAAGAGGAAAAGTAGTTTACAGTATACAAGAAAAAACACTAAATAAAACAAGGTCTTTTTACTGCGTTTGTTTCATACTAATCTGATAAAAAATAAATGAAAGTAAAACACAGAGACTAGAGTTAATACTTTGTAGTTCTCTATATTTTGAATAAAGAAAAAAAAACACACTATAAATTCTGAAAAAACACGTACGTGCATAGGGAAACTAATGGCACATACGTTGTTTTTAAACCGGGCCAGAAATTAAAGTTGCAAATTACAAAATGCAGTCCAATTTTCCTTGTGATTAAAATGCTGAAAATCATCTAACCGCATCTCTCGTAAATTCTGAAAAGATTCATACAAATGAGAAAGAAAAGTAACTGTGAAGCTTTTGAAGAGGGGAAATATACGGCTTAAGGTGATTCGATGGACGCCATATTTTATGCCAGAAGGGCATGCGCTATATCGCATCAATTGGTTCCATTTTTTCAGCTACTAGCTCGTCATTTTTCTCCAATATTGAGATCATATTTCTTCATACTTTTGTAGTAGGCGAAATCTTGAATAAAACTTAAAAAAATTGAGATCGCAATTCTGTTGTCAGGAGACTAATAAAGCACTCACTTACCAATTTTAACAAAGAAATTCAACGTAATAAAGGCGTGGTTTTTTCAGAGGGAAAATATCGCATTCGAGTGCAGTTTCGATATCAGTATCGAATGCGATGTTTTCTCTCCGAAAAAACCACGCCTTTAATACGTTGAATTTCTTTGTTAAAATTGGTAAGCGAGTGCTTTATTAGTCTCCTGACAACAGAATTGCGATCTCAAATTTGGAGAAAAATGACGAGTAGCTGAAAAAGTAGAACCACTTGATGCGATATATCGCATGCCGTTCTGACACGAAATATGGCGTCCATCGAATGACCTTAAGAAGAGTTTAACAGTTAACAGTCTTTACAGTTTAAAAACTTCATTTTCGATTTTTAAAATTTAATTCTTTTTAATTTCAAAAATTTTATCTTTTAAATTTTAGAAATAAAATTTTTACCTTTTAAATTTTAAAATTTTTATTTTTCAATTTGATCTTTATGTTAATGTTTTACATCATTTTTAACAATTTTTTCAGACTCAATAGATCAATGGTGTATATATACTATAAACATAGTAGTAGTGAGTATATAGTGAGTAGTATAGTAAGTAAATCAGTATAGTAAGTACAGTAAGTAAATAAGTATAGTATGAGTAGTAAGTAAGTATATAGTTGTGGTAGTAGTAATATATGTGTACTATTGACCTATTGAGTATGAATAGATTGGAAAAATGATGTGAAACATTAAAATAAAAATCAAATTGAAAAGTTAAAATCTTAAAATTTATAAAGTAAAAATTTAAATCTAAAATTTGAAAGATAAAAATTTTGAAATGAAAAAAAATTAAAAAATAAGTTTTTAAATTGTAGAGGATATATATTTTAAACATTAAATTTTGTGACAGTAGAAGTTATGAATAAGATATCATACCGTGTACTCACGGATTAGAATTTGCAGTAGAAGTGTTGCAATTCCAGTATCCGACTGCGCTACACCACTACACCACTACAACACAACACACTGACCCACTGGCCTGCTCACCCATTGAACTACTTCACTTGCTGAACCCAAACTGACTGAAGTTAGGGGTTGGGGTTTCCCTTTTATAAGCTCGTATCCTGTTTGTCTGTATCCACCACAAACGATCCCACCCCCCCCTCCCTTGCTGACCCCTCTCGCAATTAGGGTGTATTCCAGAAACTTTTTCCTGTTTTCCAGTGGCGGGAAACCCGAACTTTACGGATTTTAGGAAGGGGTGCAGCATCCCATCGTAAACATCATTAGTCAGGTGGTGCGTAGGGAGGGGTCCTTTGTTCCACTGCGAGGTGGATGATGGACCTCACGTGCGTCATTGTAATCAGGACATGGAAATCCCCTGTTTTGTTTCTTTGGCGGTCCGGTCAGGGAACCTCCGGGCTGCGAAACAATGAAAGAGGGTTAACTTTTGTAAACAGGAAAAAGAACACGGAAATAAATTATTTCGGAGACGTCCGTTATAGTGAAACAGCAAAAAATACTGAACTACAAAAAAAGAGGGAGGGGGGGGGGGGCAAAGAACAGAAAAAGTCTCTAAGTGCGAACTGCGTAGTGCGTAGTTCCACGAACGATTAAAATCAGCTTATTGAAAGTGAGGGTGTGCTGAGTTACTGGTTTAAACCATGAAACTATGGTAAGTTCTATCACAAAACGGAATCCATGTGGAAAGATGAGGCCATAGAGGCGCCTTCAAAGTGGAGATTAGACCAACCGACGTGCTGAAATTGGAAGAGGGAGAGACATAATGTCAGCGAGGTAGCTCTGTGACGGATTATCTTAATATTGGAGGTTTGTGATGAGAAATTCGAGTTAACTTTTTGATTTTTTTTTTTACAAAAACTTTAAATCATAAAGTGTACAGTGTTACTAATGGACCACTAGACAATGTACGAATTTCAGCATTCTGATTCATGTTTCTTAACCAAAAGTTTACGTAAAACACGATGCGCACAACGGAAATTATCGAAATCAATACCTTATGAAGATATTTAATGATTCTTAGTGCGTGAATTCAACCATCCGCTCATGAAAACTCAATGCTCTACGTGATTCACATCTGCGCTAAACGTTCATCATGACAGTCTCTGCGATATAAAAATCTGGCAACCTCGATCTTGACGCTTTGGCTCAGCTATATCAAATTGCTTATAGTTTGAACAACACATGGTGGAAAATGAACATTGCTCGATTGAGAAGCTTGCTGAAACCGCTGTAGTGCGCGATTTGACTTACGTAGAGCTTTGAGTTTCTTGTGAGCGGGCAGTTTCGTTTAGCTGTTAAAGTTACCCTGCAAAATAAAAAACAGTGATTGCTAGTGTAATTTCCTTTTGAAGTTGATAGGTATAACTTGAAAAACAGGTTGCTAAATTGCTCCAAGCTAACTTCTTCGCGTATTGCAATCGAGAATTTTTAAGAGGATATTTCATTGCCTCATATGAAAGTACTTGATGAACTGAGCTCACAGTATTATTCACATTTTTTTCTGATACGGGGAATTCGATTGAAACAGATTTGAAACTAAAAAAATTAACACTTGTGACGTGTGACGTTATAGAGGTATTTTAGCAGATTAATTTAAATTTAAATCATCTCCGACACTATTTCTAAAAAAAAGAGAAAAAAATCCATTTAACTTGCTATCTTCTAGCAACCAGGGTGCTATCTTCTAGCAGCCAGGGTTTTTTTTCTTTTCTTTAGTTTTTCCCACCTCTCTTATTATTCTAACTAAAAGTTAGGTTTACTTACCAAAATTTTTCCTGAACTAGTAGTGCTTACAACCTTTTTACTCAATTTATTATCTAAACCGTTAGAGTATTAATTATTTTTCCTTATGTTAGATTGATACCTTTAATTTTAAGGTAGTTGTTATTTATTAATCCTAATTTCTAACCAATCATGTGCAATGTACACACTGGAAAAAAAAAAAAAAAAAAAACACATTGGATCTAGAGCCCAGAGTCTTAAAAACATCGACAAGAAAAAGTACTCTTGATTCAATCAGAATCTAGCTTAATCAAGAATCAAGCCTCTTAATTTAAGCGGATTTCGTTTTGATTCAAGCAAAAATCCGATTGAATCAAGAGTATTTTTTCTTGTCAATGTTTTTAAGAGCCTGGACTCTAGATCCAATGTGTTTTTTTTCCAGTGCATTGTTTTGATAAATAAAGTATATCATTATATATTTAACTCAGTAATAAGGCTGCGTCACTATATATTTACTTCGAGATTGGAGCCATCGAACATCGATGAATCGATTAGTCTAATATAGCTAGAATGACGTAGCCACTAAATCAGTCCATTACAGTCAATCAACCTCTTGATTCAATCAGAATCTAGCTTAATCAAGAATCAAGCCTCTTAACTTAAGCGGATTTCGTTTTGATTCAAGCAAAAATCCGATTGAATCAAGAGTATTTTTTCTTGTCAATGTTTTTCAAGAGTCTGGACTCTAGATCCAATGTGTTTTTTTTCCAGTGCATTGTTTTGATAAATAAAGTATATTATTATATATTTAACTCAGTAATAAGGCTGCATCACTGTATATTTTCTTCGTGATTGGAACCATCGAACTTCGATGAATCGATTAGTCTAATATAGCTAGAATGACGTAGCCACTAAATCAGTCCATTACAGTCAATCAACCTCTTGATTCAATCAGAATCTAGCTTAATCAAGAATCAAGCCTCTTAATTTAAGCGGATTTCGTTTTGATTCAAGCAAAAATCCGATTGAATCATGAGTATTTTTTCTTGTCAATGTTTTTAAGAGTCTGGACTCTAGATCCATTGTGTTTTTTTTCCCCAGTGCATTGTTTTGATAAATAAAGTATATTATTATATATTTAACTCAGTAATAAGGCTGCGTCACTATATATTTACTTCGTGATTGAAACCATCGAACATCGATGAATCGATTAGTCTAATATAGCTAGAATGACGTAGCCACTAAATCAGTCCATTACAGTCAATCAACCTCTGCTCCGCGTGCGGCAACAATGACCTCCCGGGGGGGGGGGGGGGGGTCTGGGGTGCATAGACGCACGTCCGCGGGTAACAAGTGCTCCGATTTAATCAGGAGCTTAGTGGCTGATGCGGCTCTGCTGCCCTGGTCGCTCATTATGGGCTCGAACGTGTCTTTAATCTCTGGAGCGGGTAGGGTGCACTGAGCAGGCGCAGGCACTACGGAGCTCCATCCGTTACGCTGTATGTAGTACCATCATCCTTATTTTGCGATGGAGAAGGATTGAAGTTTAGGGATGAAAACTATGTGCCTTGCTCAGGAAAAACGCCTCAAGAGTTGATAATCCTAGTTTTAAAGATGTAAAAATATTGAGATTTAAGTTCAAATTAAACGTAAAATTATTTTAATATTTAATGGAAAAAAAATTAAACTAATCAAAATAAAATGATTATATGAGCACACAATTTAAATTTAGATTAATAATTATCCATCATTCTTATTTTGCAATGAAGGATTCGAAGTTTTAGGAATTGAACTATGTGCTTGCTCAGGAAATAACGCCTTAAGAGTTGATAATCCTTAGTTTTAAAAGATATGAAAATATGAAGATTTAAGTTCAATTTAATGTAAAATTATTTCAATATTTAATTGAAAAAAAATTAAAACTGATAAAGTAAAATGATTATATGAGTATACAATTTAAAATTAGATAAATAATCAGGCAAATTATTTAGTTTCCAGCTGTTTATCAAAAACATAGTTTAAATGAGAAAACTTTTAAATAAGTTCTGCCCAGTGACAAAGTTTAATAGCTGCAGTTGTTTCGACTGTTGTCACATTTCCATTGGTATAAACACATTTCCTGCAATTTTCGTAGTATTCGCTTACAGTTTTTCAAAAAAAAATTGTTCGCAAGTTGATCTAAATAATCTCAAACTGTTATAGAAAAATATTCATAACTTTCCTTAAAAATATGTACTTTATCGAGAGATATTTGGCAAAATTTGAATGATTCGTATGGCGTTTTTCCGTAGCATGGCAGTGTGTGTCTTTCAATTGATGGACAATTCTTCAAATGTAAGTATTAGGTCATGATTGTCCATGCAAGCAATTTACACATCAATGAATCATATGAACCATCAGCTTAAGGGAGTGACAGTTTGAAAGCGATCTCTATGTTTCTAACTGAGCATTAAAGTCTCTTAGGAGCTGGATCTTATGCTGCCCATGTCCTTACAAGCAATATATGCATTTAGGAATCATATGAAGCAGTATCAGGCTATTAAATTTTGAAAGTGACCTCAATTTTTCTACCTTTACGTTAGAAGCTCCTCGGAATACCCTCTCGTTTTGCCCATTTCCATAGGAAGCGTAGAAACATTCAGAATACAGCCAATTGGTGGATACAACTTAATTAACCTCGGTGTGAGGTTGGATTGCATCGCCAGATTTGAAGGCGAACTATACCTGCGATCTCTTTTCCAAGCGGTGCGGCTTGTCATCAAATTGTACACGGGAAAAAGAAGGCAGGGGTTGTAGAATAAGATGGACATTTCCGATTAATTGTGGCAGTTTCCCAATAAATTAGGTTCCTAACCTAAATGTTGCGGCGCTGCCCCAACTTGAATTGCGCGGTACTACCTACCACAATTAATTGGAAACGCCCATATTATCCAACAAACTGGGGTAATATCGAAATTTTAGGGGATAACCCCAAACATTTTTTCCATATTCCTCTCTGACCGCTGTTTATTTTTCTTCCTCTTTGTTATCTCATTTTTTCCTCTGCCACTCTTGCTCTTTTTTCCATTCTTCCTCTTTCTTCTTCTCCTTCTTCTTCTTCTTCTCCTTCTCCTTCTTCTTCTTCTTCTCCTTCTTTTTCTTCTTATTTATTTTCGCCTTCACCTTCCTCCTCTCCCTTTTTTATTTTACCTGCACAGATACTCGCCTCCATAGATAAGCCAACGATAGTACTTCTTCCAAAAATATAGGAGATCCACAATTTTAGGGGACAACCCCTCGTAACTATTTCTTTTTCCGCGTGCAATGAGACTTCCTCAGCGAGAAATAATTTGATCTTGCACCTCCGCACGGATTCATTGAATGAGCAAAGACGCCACACGGAGCTGGCAACGGCGGGACCCCGGGGGCAGCGGCCCCATCGTCCACCGGTGAGCGCTCCATCGATCCACCATACATCGTCGCGGCTACCAGTTTTTGTTTTCAATCGCCCATCGACCATCGCCCGGCCTCCGCGTCTGTCCGGCTCCTTTTTAATTTCAATCGATTCCTATGTTATGCATTGCCCGCACTCCCCCCCCCCCCCTCCCCCCCGGCCGGCTGTAAGTGCCCCCGATCTACGCCGCAACTCATGTCCAGTATGAGACCGGCTAATCTTCTCGGTGCGTCCCTCTCCCGCGGAGTACCTGCGTGTCTCCCGTGAGCGTTACCCAGCTATACTCCTCCTAGATAATCTCTTCATATTTTCTTGCCCCGCGGCGGGCTGGCGTTTAGGGCCGCGGGTCTGGTCGATCGCCAGGGTTGAGACATGAGCCAGCCTATCGCCGTGATTGGATGGACGCACGGAGTGCACGGCACCAGTCGACATTGCGTTTAGCGTTCGAGCGGGACGCAGGGTCGAATAAAGACCCAAAGAGAGGAAACCTTTACTTCTTTGGAATTTCTTTAAGGCCTGGATACACGCTCAATTTCCGTCAATTTCCTATCAAAATGATGACAAAAATGGCGGTCGAGAGTTATTTAAGTTGTTATCTAAATTTAATTAAAACATCGTGTTGGTGAAATAAGCATGAAATAAGCACGGTTGTGTGGAAATCAGATGACGGATGAGACCCAAAATTCCATCATCTACCATCAAATTTTTGCAGGACGTAAAAAATTGATGGTAGATGGTGCGCATCAGTCACGATTTGATCGGAAATTGCTGGAAATTTGAGCGTGTATCCAGGCCTTTACTTGGACGGTTATCTACCTGATTGTTGGCTCTCGAGCACCCTCAAGCAAATTTTCGCATCCAATTGAATAGATGGTATAAGATGTCAGGAGATGAGTAACCCGCTCAATGGACCACAGAGCACGAGAAGGCAGACTGAACTAGAGGGATGATTCGGAAGAAACTTGAGAAAAGTCTACTTGCACAACGTGATTAAGTTTGATTACCATATAACTACGCGACTTCATTGCTACCGATGCGGCGCGGCGCGAGGCGGAAAACTGGAATCGCTATTTTTAGGATTCCTCGTTGCCTCTAGTTTTTTCAGTTTTGATTTTTCATTCTTTTACATCCCCATCCTTTTTTCCATCCAGTTTTGCTTCCTGAAATTCCGGTCGGCCCTGCTGATGAACCTGACGTCACGCTAAACTCTGCCTGGGACCGTGGCTTTTGTAGAAAAGACTTTAACGCGGGTGAGGAAAGTATGAACCCTTACCGCAGGAACATTCACCAGAGATCATCGACAGCTTTTTTTGGTGAAACTTGAACCTTATCAAAATTTTGATAAATAAAGTTTTCTAGGGATTATTTGGCACCCTTTCGTAATGAGGATGTCTGTTTGCACTCTGAATACACCTGAGTATTTAAAGGCATGATTTTTATCAAGATATTGATGAAAAAGTCTATTGGATAGCGTTTCAAATTTGGAGATCCCTCTATGTCAAGGGGTATGCCCCAATCTAATTTGATTTAATCTAAAGGAGGAAGAATCTTATCAGAATTTTGATGTTCCAAAAATGAGCGAAAAATTAGCGGAAGGGTTGTTTTTCTGATCGGAGGAGGAGGTGGGGGGGCGCATGGGTGGCTGGCGTGTCTCGTGCGGCGAGGCTCGCGTTACGCCCGAAGCCGAAGCCGTCCTTTTAATGGGCAGCTTCTGTGCACCGCAGTTGCGCGCCACCGCCGCACCGCGCGCCACCTTTGCGCACTAGCCCCGGCCCCATCCACTGCAGGAGCAGCGAGCAATTATCCGGAGCACAGGTGAAACTGTGCTGCCAGATTCATCCGGAAAAAAATAGGCACATGGAGACGAAGAGGACGCCCAGTGGAACACTGGAAAAAAGTTACGGGCTATATAGACATACCGTCCGTTCCGGGCTCAGAGGCCGAAAGTTCTGGATGCTGGAGCCATAGCTTCGAGTGCTCCGGGTGCTACGCCGGAACTTTCGGTCTCTGAGCCTGGAACGCGGACGGTATGTCTATATAGCCCGTAAGTACGGCTTCCATGGCCGGACTTTTTTTTCAGTGAGGGGTGGCGATTGGGGGTTTTAGAGGAAACGAGGGAGTGCAAACTTCTGAAGGGCTCTGGGAGGATAGAGAACTTTGACGGCTGGGTGTCGGCAGAGCGCCAAAGAGCGCTGTGATAGCGGCTTGTATATGACACCTAAAATGCAGAACTTACAAAATACTGCTATGCACTTAGGAGCGCATCGAGACCGAAATTGAAATTATGAGAAAATGGACCTGGAAGTGCCCGCACGAAGAGTATAACTTTGGATATACGAACAAAGTTGTTTAGTGGACGCTTATTTAGCTCACAGGACCGAGCCACGGTCTATTCAAAAAATCAAAACCTCCTCTTGTCCTTGATTGGTAAAGGATAATGATATAAAGACTAAATGGACGTATTCCTATCAAACAGAGCTATGTGCAGGTGAGAAATATGGAGTGTCCTCTATGAATTTAGCAAAGAGAATTATGTGCCAACTGATTGCGGGATTGGCACGAGAGCGTTGTAGACAGGGCTCATGAGTTAAAGCGCACGAGGAGCCGCGTCGACGGCATCTATTTCCGTTGACGTCACTGGCGCTTTATTATTCTCATTCACTCTTACGGCCAGAGAACTGACGAGCACACCCCATATTTCTCACCTGCACATAAATCTGTTTCATAGAAATACGTCCAAATATATGTGATATTTCACGGAAAAGCGTATACCCTATTGATAGAGTGGACGTATGTCCACTGATGAATGATCGGGAAACAGGTTGTAGAGCTATTCTAGTCCTAACCTTCAAACCTGAAAATAATACGGGATTTGACGTTATTAAAACAAAGAATTTGACTAATTACTTTACACGGTCCACTCGATTGGTACTACGTTGGATATCTTATGACACATTTCCATATGGATCTATCTAGATTTAAATATAAGGTTCCGAAAAAGTATAATTTTATGAAGTACCTCGAGATCACCGTCACAAACCGCCTTGACCGAACTTTTGCTCCTGATTGGGCACAAAACTGATCCTCGATGGAAAATAGGGTCAGCCAATCTACAGTCTTAGTATCATTGAGATGGATCCTTGGCTACCGTCAGAGGTGGTAAAACTTATGCTCATCTTCTGACATCGACAACAGCGCTTGCAAGAAGTAGAATTCAGCAGAGAGCACTTAGCGCTCAAGCCAGGCAGCTTTTTGCAGGCCGAGTATAGCAAGGGCGATCGAGGGGGTACAATCAGTCGGGGGAGGGGGGTGGTTGGGAAGAGGAGGGGGGCAATCATAACAGTCCGAATTATTATTCACGACAGTCCGGTTTCATAACTCCAAGTTGATTACTATTATCGCCCCGCGCTTTTATAACGTGTTTGCAATATATTTAATCAGCCGCACTCGAACACAGCTCACAATGTCGATGCGGTGTCGCCGGATCTCTGCGCGGAACGATCCGTTCGGGCAGACGAGGGAATTACAGAATTTGTGCGCACGGCTTGGCAACTCTCCAAGTCTTTGGTCTCTGTGCAGGATTCATGAGCCCTTTTTGAAACTGGCGTCTCGACAACGAATCGATTGTTTCCTATTGAAGTTTCGAAAGCTTTAGGGCATGGAAGAAATACGGAGGACGCGGTTAAGAGGGAATATATTTGGGGCAAAAGCTCGAACTTTTTAGGATTTCGACGAAAACAGCAATCTTTGTCTAAAGCATCATTTCTTGTGTTTTATGCTTCTTTGATACTCATGGCATTTTGACGCTGAAAGGAAGTACCTACAATTTTAAGAGGAAAAGATAACGAGAAAGACCGAAAAGAGGAAGACAAACCGTCTGAATGATGTGACTGCAATAATTTAATTCATGCTTTTGATGAACACAGATGCAAAAAAAAAAAAAAAACTATTTACTTTCTTTTAACATTCAGAGCTCCTGCTAATCCTTCCCCTTCCCTCTGTGACAGTGGAAACTTATTTTTTAAGCATTTTTGGTTTTTAATAGTTGTTGATAGTTTAGTCAAATCCTCTCGTGATTCAGTTATGACGCTTTAAATCCTACACGTCGCGTATAAATTCGGTTCCTTTGTGAGATGAAAAAATTTCCTTCAATCCAAACGGCTGCAACACGCTCAACAGTTCTCTCCGGTTTCAAATCTGGCTCTGTAGACTGGCCTGAGTACCAACGAATATCGTCCGGAATTCCGGATTCATGTAAAAGAAGAAAAAACCTTTTAACGTTGGATCTTAGAATTGCAGTTTGATGATCAGAGCAATTGGCCTATTTTACCTGATAGTCGGTCTATGAACTGTTGAATTCAGTTGAATAAGTGAATGAATGGAGGATTGCTGAGAGACTTTAACGCAGAGGTAGAAAAATAATCTTTGTTGTTTGAAAATTATATGAAGCAAACTAAAGACCGTGATGCCATTTTAAATTGACGCTTGTGAAAAATGGGTTATACGGACGATATGGTCGACCTCACTATGCACTTACGTGCATTTGTCACAAAAAAGACGCACCCGAACCTCGCAGCTGGCATTTTATTTGAGTTCGGAACTTCCGATTTAGTGACTGACAAATCGCAACCAATGTTAATGCGTGATTTTGGTACTGCCTCGCAAGGTGGTCCTATATATTTTCGATCTATTAAAAACCAAAGGGTTTGATTGGTCAAATCTGTTAGCAACAGTTTACTCAATGTTGTTGATTGAAGAGACTGAACCGGGCGGAATTTTCCAATGAGGTTCGGAAATTTAAAATAAAATTGCAGCCTGATTGATTTAACGTAGGTGGAAGGATGGTGGTGTGAGGTAGGGTGGACAAACATGATTGCAGTTTAAAATTTTTACGATATTTTACATCACGCATGTATAAATGATGGTGTCGAAATTAAAGGACGTCATAGACGATATGAGAGATCGTTGCCTCCTGTGAAATCTGTAAACATGCAAAACAGTTGATTGCCAAGAAAAAACATCGTGTAATATCGCAAAATATCGTAAAAATTTCAAACTGTGATTGTGTTTATGTTTCAATTTTTATAAATGCTCTGATGGCGTAAGCCGAAAAGTACTTTAGTACTTTAATTATACACTGGAAAAAAAACGCATTGGATCTAGAGTGCAGACTCTTAAAAATATCGACAAGAAAAAGTACTCTTGATTCAATCAGAATCTAGATTAAATCAAGAACCAAGCCTCTTAATTAAGCGGACTTCGTTTTGATTCAAGCAAAAATCCGATTGAATCAAGAGTATTTTCTCTTGTCAATGTTTTCAAGAGTCCGGGCTCTAGATACAATCTGTTTTTTTTTCCAGTGTAGAATTATGTCCACAATACCTTTGTTTTATTTATCACCCTCATTCCAAGATTTTGGTTACTTTTTCTTGTGCAGGTTTTATTATCCGTGTAACACGTTGAATCCCGAAAAAATGAATAATACCCACCAACCACACACATCATTCGTGAGACAGACAAAAACACATATAAGTCGAATCCGAACTGGAAACCCGTCAGGTCTGTGTGCGCCTCGTCACCTCGGATCGAGACAAAATCCGGCTAAATAACACATATCATCGGTTGTGGCACAAGCCGTGCGTGAAATACCCGCAATCCGTCGCCCCTAACACGCAACCACCCATCTCCAACCCCACGTGAGCCTCGCAAAGCAAAGATCCTTACGGCCAACAGGGCTCATCCTCGAATTCTACTGCGTCGTGGAGCGACGAATGGAGTCGTCTTTCGGAATTGAGACGAAACTCATCCCGGTCCGGATAATGAGCAGGTGTCTGGCAAAGGCCGCGTGCACTGCCCGCCGCCGCAGTCTCACCTGCAGCCCAGATTCCAGCGCTCTCCACCAAAACCACTTATCTCCGTGGGATTTCTCATCGGAGTTGAGTGGTTTTTACTCGGGAGGGTAGAATGTATGTATACTTTTAGTGAGCACCGGGCCCTTGCCTCGCAGACAGGACTCTGATCCATAAAAAAGTGCATATTTACGGGGGTCGATTTGATCGTCTCAGTGGCGTGGCGCGAATGCACGATTATCGAAATTTCTCCATTTGAAGCTATGGTAAAGAATCGATTATTAAGGTGTTCCCTGTTTATCGATCCTTTTCTACAGGTTTGGATGATAGATCTATCGATATATCGCAAAGCACGCCACGCCACTGGATCGTCTCATGAAACGGGTTTCCAGGCAACAGGCCAGAATTTTTCGGTGTGATCCCTCTCGGAAGTCTAGAGTGTTTTTTACGAGAGGTTAAAGAGCATGATGAGCGTTCAACTATCACTAGTTGTTTAAAATATGTCATGTGTTATATATACTTGCATATTGTCTGGCGTCTTTATTGAAGATGATATGGGAAGAGAGAAAATGGAAGCACCACAAGTTATGTATTTTCACGGAAATTTCATGCTGACCTCGTTAAATTTGTTGTGGGTGCCCAAAATCAGCTTCTGAGCTTGGCTGCGATAGGATTGCGCGAATGCAGCCTTTTTTTACCTTTTTGGAGATGCGTGGGATTGCGTGAATTTGGTACTGAAAATTCACATGTTTGGGCGAATATTCAATATTCAACGAGAAAGTGTTAATCTGGCAACCTTGGTAGTATGTGGTAGATAATACGGCATCGTGGAAGACTGTTCATCCCATCCTCACTTACGGGCATGTCGCTCATCGATGGATAGCCCTCGAAGCACGAATGGCCCAGAGAGCTTTCATAGACATTTAAAAAGTAAACTAGGGGCCTGTGGCCGCTACGCGACCGCTGAAAAAAACGACACTTAAAAATCGTATAACAACCATGTTCAAGTATTTTAAGGGATGAATGGATTCAAAACCCGAAAGAAAGCGTATAGTTATCTCTGATTGCAACGTTATGTACCACTCTCATGTTTAATTTTTGATAAATGTTTATAAAAAGCTACACACAGTTTTTCTGAGAAGTTTCCGCGAATTTACGTAAATGATCTCGAATAAAAGTATCGACAATTTTGACGCGATATTTCCGATCGTTCTTTTTCTTTTGAAGTAACTAAAAAGAAAAATTAAATATCATCCGAGTTTCTGAATCGTTGCAATAAGGATACATATTTTCCCTTTAATTACACTGAAAAAAATGTTTCCTAAATACAAGGCGAAGCCGTCTTAGACCAAGTAAACTGGATACTTAAAAAGTATCGACAAGAAACGGAGGTTTGAACTAAGACAACGGAGTTACCTTGGATCAAGAAATAGCGTTTTCTCAATCCAACGCTCCACGTCCCCTTAAAAGAAGAAAGCGTTTACTTAAAAAAAGGAAACATTCCATGCCGTGAAAATATTTCCTAAATTTAAGAAATTATCGTTGGTTTGAAGTGAGTATCCGTCGTATTGATCTAGGTAAACTGTTTACTTAGAAATAGGAAACAGTTGCGTAACTCCCACGTGCATTTACTGGCTTCAAGTTAATGGTTTGTTTAAAATTAGTAAACGGCGTGTTGGACGGGAATGCGCGTTTATTGTATTGAAACCAACTGTTGTCTTAGAATTAGTAAACGGGGACGCCCGGCATGAATGGATGTTGCCTAACTCCCAGGCGTGTTTACTTATTTCTAGCCAATTGTTGTTTTAAATTTAGTAAATAGTCACTGCAGGTATGCACACTGCACCCATATCATATGTATTATTATTGATCAATAATAGCAAAAAATGGTTTAATTTATCGAATTTTTGATGAAAAAAATTTTCAATTGTATATCTGCAAGTATCGAAGACTCGACATGGCAAGTACCGACTTGCAAATTTTGGCCTACCTATCGGGATTTGAACCTGGGACCTACAGTTTACGAACCTAACACCCTACCTACTTAGCCATCGGGGCTTATGTCTACGTCGGCCGAATTTACACTATATAAGTCATTGACTTAGGCTCTCACCATTATTGTGATAGTGAATATGCGTGAGACCTGATGGGTTAAGATTTTTTGAACCCGAAAAGATTAATTTGGAGCAAAAAAGAAATACGCGTGTTACTGTTGTCACTTTTTTTACGTTTATTTTTGTTTCTTTCCCATCTTATATTAATTTTTAATCTCTTTAAAAAGAATTTAAAGCAATGCGCCTTTTTTAAAATTTTCTCTCTTCATTTTTTCTTGAAGAATCGCTGACTTTAAAAAAATAAGAATAAAGAATGAAACTCTTCGAAAATGTTTGTAACACAATAACTTTTTATTTTTGATGACTGAGATTGTTACATTTTTTAAATATTACTAGTTCTATTCAATTCGATTATAATATTCAAGACTATTCTGGACCATTTATTAGACTTTTCTATTTCAATTAGAATATTAATAGTTCTATTCAATAGTTCTAATTAATTCACATCGGGCGGAAAAGGAAGAATGTGAGCACTATAAAAGAAACATTAATAGTTCTAATTCCTTACTTTAAAAAATAAGATTTGAAAAATAAGCTTTGAGATTTTCTGGATTAAGGCATCTTTTTCCGTGGACAGTCACAATTTATTCATAAAAAAGTTCAATCTTCGATTACTCTTATATTTTACTCAGTTTACATAATCACACGCGTGACGTTCTAATATTTTATTGTATAGCTGCACTTCATTTTCGTTACACTCTCTAAAGTTGATAGGAAGGTGGTAAAGAAGTGCTGGATCCACCCTATTTTGCAGGGAAACAAGGTAAAAAGGGTCAAATGCTTCAATTACGGTAACAAATGTTGAGCTCTTATGAGTATCCGTACAAGACTGTGGAGGGAGGGGGGGCGGAAAGATCGGTCCCGACAGGCCCTTCGACCCAAAATTTCCCCGGACACAAATGAATCAAAGTTTTAAATATCAACAATTTTGCACTCGCAAATTCCTTTCGAAAATACAGAAAAAACTGTATTTTGTTTTCGATCCACTCCATCGTTGCGTTCATAAATCAAAGGGACCCGGAAAATCGATATTGAACAGTGTAAACACTACGTAGCAGCAGAGTTATTCGATTATCTTCATCTGTCAACTTGGTGGGTGACATGCTGAAAAGTATGATTCTCTCCACATTTTTTAATTTCTTCCTCGGCCCTTAGCATAAGCATGCATTTTATTTGACCCTTTTTAATTCTATCTGCGAGGGATCTTTCATTCATCAGGACAGGAAAAGTAAGGAAGAAAATAAGTAAAAAAAATTGCGATTTTTTAGTGTGAGGAAATACATTGTCCGATGAAACTGAACTGAGGCAATGCAAAAAACTCCCGGCTTCAATCTACTTAAGTATTTAAGTCCTCCTTATGAGGCCCCCTTCATTTAAAAATAAAAATTAAAACTTCAAATGCACAGTGCCGATCTATTTAAAACAACGCAAATATTTCCTCTTCCTCTCCTTCTTTACTTCTTTATTTATTTAATTTTTTGTCGACGCCGAGCATATGAGTGATTTCTCAAAGGACACATTAAATGAATTTCTCCCTAAAGAACAATTATTTTGTAGACAAATATAATGGGCATCTTGATTTTTTAACTTCCGTCTCCTTTTATTCCGTCATAAATGGTGTTGGTTTAAGCAGATGCTAACGGCATCTGGTAGCAATTGCATGTATCATTCTCATAGGAGGCGTCACCATCCGGTTTACTAATTTTAAGGAAACTGGTTTCTTCTTCGAAGCAAAATGTTATATTGAAAGTAGGCAACCGCACATGTCCCATGCCGCATCCGTTCCCCGCGGAAGGGACTCACTCCGTTTACTACTTTTAAGGTAACTGGTTTCTTCTTCTGACGTACCGTGTTTTCTTTCATCAAACAAGCTGTTGGGTTATTAAAAGGCAACAGCGTCCGGCTTATTGCATCCTCCCCCGCTGAGGGCGTTCGCCCCGTTTACTAATTCTAAGGAAACCGTTTTCTTCTTTCGACACAACGTGTTTTCTTCTACCAAGCAAGCTGTTGGGTTAAAAGAAGGCAACAGCGTCTGGCTTATTGCATCCTCCCCCGCTGAGGGCGTTCGCCCCGTTTACTAATTCTGAGGAAACCGTTTTCTTCTTTCGACACAACGTGTTTTCTTCTACCAAGCAAGCTGTTGGGTTAAAAGAAGGCAACAGCGTCTGGCTTATTGCATCCTCCCCCGCTGAGGGCGTTCGCCCCGTTTACTAATTCTGAGGAAACCGTTTTCTTCTTTCGACACAACGTGTTTTCTTCTACCAAGCAAGCTGTTGGGTTAAAAGAAGGCAACAGCGTCTGGCTTATTGCATCCTCCCCCGCTGAGGGCGTTCGCCCCGTTTACTAATTTTGAGGAAACCGGTTTCTTCTTTAAACGCAACGTGTTTCACTGTACCAAGCAAACTGTTGAATTGTAAAAAATCAACGGGCGTATTGCTAATTGCATCCGGTCGCCTCGAAAGGAGTTAGCCCCGTTTACTAATTTTGAGGAAACCGGTTTCTTCTTTCGACACAACGTATTTTCTTCTACCAAGCATGCTGTTGACTTAAAAAGAGGCAACGGCCGGACTCAGAAGGCGTTCACCCCGTTTACTAATTTTAAAGAAACTGGTTTCTTCATTCAAGCAAAAGTTGGCTTATTTTAAAACAACGTTTATTTTACTTAAGAAAACACGATTCGCTTGTTTCAAGCGAATCATGTTGTCTTACATTAAGAAAACCGTTAGTTTCTTCCAAGTCAAACCCGTTTTGAAATAAGTAAAAAATCCAAGTAGACGCGTTTACTTAAATTCAGGAAATCTTTTTTTTCCGTGTATGGTAAAAACTGGAGCAGAAAGTCGAGAATGATGGCACGCAGTCCTACAGCATGTCTTCAGTCTTGTAGGTGCTAATATGCGTTTCACGCCAACTGACAGACTGCACTGCGTTTGATGCAATGCGAGAAGTATTCATGCAGTCTTGTAGGCGCCAATACGAACCTCACGCCGACCGCACTGTTTGGCGCAATGCGTGAAGTATTCCGAAGGTTTTGCAGGCGCTTATATACGTTTATCGTCGAGCCGGCCGCACTGTGTTTGGCACGATTATTCGAACTCGCGTTAGAATAATCGCGGCATCGATTAATCGTGCTTCAGAGGCCCATGTTGTGTTCGACGCTGTATGAGCATTCCAACGTTTCTTCGTTTCTCCCGATTGGATATTTTTTCCGAGAAAAGTTGGAAAAATTCTTTATACCCGCGACCATTATTCAATCTTCTCACTCCATTTATCATCAGAAGGTAAGACATCGATGACTTGTCAACAAAGTAACCTAAACAAGCATTAACATAAAAGTGCGTTTAATTCCCAGCTGTGCCCTGTTTTGCCAAACTTCTACCTTAAATCAACTTCATTTAAAATTCGCGCATCTCTGTAGCAAATATAAAGGTTTCTATTCGCGCAATCTTTGTGCCTTTTTTGCGCAATCCTCGTGTATTTTCTTGGACCTTCCGCGCAATCCTGGATTACCGCTGAGCTTACCGTAAGTTTGTAATTTATATTAGGACCATTCAATTTAAACTTCTGCCCCCTGGAAAACCAAAACCGTCAGTGGGGTAGTTACCGCTCCGCACGCCACGCTTGGTGAACTCTCCCTGTTTTCTTCCTCGAGCAATCGTTTCATCCGAGACCGATGCCACTATTCGGCCACGTGGGAGCTCGGGTTGCCTACACTGAAAACTGAAGACTGTCTGATAATGAGTTAAAGTCAGATCTAATACGTTATAAAAGGTTTTCCCTCATGCTAAAAACCCTCTTCAAGTTTCTAGATGCCTTGATTTTTCTCGTCAAATTTTACGTCTAACGGTTAAAGATGTTCAAAAAAATACTCACGTGGGAGCTTGGAGTCTGTTTTCCTAGGGGTTTCCCATACCTCCAGCCTCCCTGCCCTCGAGTTGAGCCCGGGCCTCATAGAGGTGCATGCCATTCGGGTCCTATTCCACAGGTCTGGTCATGCATATTGCATACTGCGAAAAAATAAATAAGAACCTTGGAGACTTAAACGAATGGGTAGGAAGACAAGAGCTCCGTAAATTTCTCATTAAACTATCGCTACGCCACTTCATGTGCCCATACTTCTGAGAACAAGTTTTAATAGTATCTGTAAATCAATTAAATTATATTAAATTGGATTAATCAAAAATATTGAATTGAATTAATCAAAAATATTAAATTTTAGATTTTTTATAAAATATTTTTACTCCATGTCTTAATGCGTCTGCAGATATAATTATTTAGACAAGGTCTAAACTTTAAAAAAAATAAAAGAAAAGTAAATGATTAAAATAAACTTTCATAATTTTCCTTCTAAGGTAGCAAAACAATATCGAAAATTTTATTCTGATCGAGTCATCAACAAACAGTTTTAACGCAGGTGACCGGTGTGAATCGGAAACACCAAAACTTCGTTTAGGAGTTGGTTCTGAAACATCCTGTTTAGTAATTCGTTTCCCTCGTAAAATTTGAAAACAAAACACGAGTAATTTAATTCATAGCTTAGCTAGAGGTTTATTATAAATTATGCATTAGGACGCTGGATTTCCTACCCAATTTCGGTTCATTGTGGAATCTTCCTTGTTGAAGGTCATGTCCGAGGAATCTCAGCCCTGCAAGGATTCACGCTTGCAGTCTGCACGTGATGCAAAGCTGTAATTTTCGCGTGGCCGAAGCGTGAGGAGCCAGACTCCGTAGGTCCAGATGCTGGATCTGCGCATGCGCGCACGCCTGGCCCCAATAGATCTCGCGCATGCGCCTGGCGCTTCAGCGTCGGCCGCCACGGCGTCACACAGAGGATCGAGTCAAATAGAGAGGTTGGACATGAAATTTTTGACTGAAACTGCAAATTTTGATGTTTATTTCGTCAAATTTGAAATTTCAAGGGGTGCTGATAGATGAAAATTTCACGAGAAAACCAACAGAGCCACTTATAGAACCTCAAAGTTTTGTACTAACGGAGTTATAAGCGTTTAAAGTTTCCAAATGTTGTCCGACCTCTCCTATTGACTCGATGCACTGTGCGTCAGCCCCCGGTGAGAGACGACGCCTGAACCTGGCGCGATGACTGATTTTCGGTTCAGTTCGTGCACGCATCCAACCAGTCGCATAGCCCCAGATACACGATCAGCACGGAAAAAAATGCATTGCTGATTTAACAATTAAATTGTCAAAAAATACGTCCGACATGTTTCAAATGTACGTTTTACAATAATGGAAAGCTAATATAACCACGGGAGTGCTTAAATTAGCATTTCTTTTTTGTAAAATCTACATTGAAACGTGCACTTTATTTAACCACAAAATTGTTAAATCAGCAATTTCATATTTTTCGTGAGCCTGAGCTTCAGTCTGGCGTCGGTTTAAGCACTTGCTCAACGATTGAATTTCTCAGATTTGATCGTTTTCAACGAAAACAGAATTTGAACAGATAAAGGGTAAGAGGACAAGTGGAATTCGTCTAATTCAGAACGTTGAACGTTGATCAGCATTTTGCGGTCCGCAGAATGCTGACGCTCACCAAACATCATGCAGACTCGTCAAACCTACGCCGGACTAGCTGAAGCTCAGGCTGATCGCGTATTTACGGCTCCTGAAATCGTCCATAATACTGAAGCGTTCCCTGCCTTTTAACTGGGAATCACTTCACCTTCAAAATATTCTGGATGACATTTTATTGCGAGGTTTAGAAATTCGGAGAACGGCCTGTTTATTTTTTTCAATGCGATGAAAAGCGAAATGTAAACACCTATTCAATGTTTTTTTTTTTATAAATTGTTTTAACAAATTTATTGGACTACCTTTTCTGTAACGAGGCTACTATTTCTGGCTCTCTTACAGAAACACCCACCTGCATAGGGAGTCTAATGGCACATATGTTGTTTCTAAAATGTGTCAGGAATACCAATTCCTTCTTATAAAATGTAATCCCTGTAATGTCGTATTTCAACTAAAAAAGTCCGTCAACCAACTAGAGATACGACCCTTTCCCCAAAATATTTCGTCCCTACGTCGATCTATCTCGATTATTTGTTAATACCCTCACAGGTGCATTAACGATCGAATTTTTCGCAGGGGTTTATCATGCATCTCAAATTACTTTCGAGGGAGGTGAAAGGAGAGGGGGCGTGAACTCTTCTCTCGTCGAGCCCCCCCCCCCCCCCCCCGAACGAGCCGCGGTCTTGCACCCGAAATTAAGTGCTCCTCTGGACCCGCTAATTTTGTTGAAATAAAAAGCCACTACCCGTCTTACCGCACGCGTTACGAGCGAACACGTCGGTTCGTAAAGATATCAAACCACGACCGTTTTATTTCGGGGAAAATCCGTAGAGCCTGCGATTTGGCAACCCTTCTCCTGAGATTACAGACAAAAGTAATTTGCGGTCTGCAGTGTGTGCTCTGAGTGCCTCCCCCCGTCCCCGGGTTTTTTAACCCCTCACCGCGCCGGGGCAGTTACGCGGCTCGTGAATTTTGGGGAGCAAATTCGTAGGCCAAAAAAGTGATCCGGGGACCGTAATTGCGGGCATTAGGGAGGTGCGCTGCGCACAAATTCCTGAGTTGCCAGTTCTCGCTGAAACATGAGAAACACTTCGTCGGCATTATTGGATGCTACCGCATCAAATCCGAATTGATTCTGCTGTTCCAAGCAGAAACGCCGTAACTCCACTCAAAATCTTGTATTTTTTTTGAGCACGTACTGCTCTATTACAAGAAAATTCAATTGCCATAAGGCTTCATTTATTCATTTTTAGTTCGAACGCTACGGCGGAGGTGTATCGAAAAATGAAGGATGAATATTTGTTAGGTTTTTTGTGAAGCAATATTTTGAGATATCGCTGTACACAGATTTGGGGGACGCCGGACGGACGGACACACATTTTTTCAAGTATGGTTATTTTGACTCCTGGGACCTTAAAACGTATAGAAATGATGATATTTCAACTTTTTTTTCCTTTGGAGGATGACAATACTTCCTCTACCCTAGGGAAGCGAGAGAGTAAAAAGTGTTGAATGAAGATGTGGCGTTTTGTCGGCGTTTACTTGGACGGCGTATTTCTTCAGCGCGAGTGTCATCGGTAGAGTTATGTTCCCAGGATCAAAATGAGACATCCATGCGACTATTGAGGCGTTGCCCATCAAAGTCAAGAGGCCCCTCTTCTTTTGATCGAATAAATATTTTTGATATTCTCTGTTTTGGATTTATGTTGGTAGGAGAGTGACTCAAGGGCTCCGTTTCTACAATTAAAATGAGACATTGATGCGACTGTTGAGTATTTCCCATCAAAATTAAGACCACCACGAATCCCGAACTGAGTGTCAAAAGTTGTTTATTCGATCAAAAATTCAGGCGCACCTCTTAATTCTGATGGGCAACACTCAACAGTCGCATCGATGTCTCATTTTGGTCTTGAAAACGTAGCTCCTAGGTCGCGTAATGCTCAGATGAGCTTTTTGCAAATCAGTTTTTTTTGTTAGCGGATCACCGGTAACTTACTTATTAGTTCCTCCTCAGCATGAAAACGTAAAAGTTATTTCCACCGATTAGGAATCATATTTAATTTGATCAAGTGTAAGACCTAGGAAGTTTGGCCTCCTGGCAGGTATAATTTTTTGTAAATTAATACAATATACATGTGGAGCGAATGCTTAATGAATATAGTTTAATTGGCTTTAATGGAAACTTTCTGAGCTGACGGTAGATCTGTCAGTGTGGTGATAAGATATGAATAGCTTGGTGGTCAAATTGTGATAATATTTGTAAATGTTTTTAGAACAAAATCAATGCGAATGTGAGTATGAGACTATGAGAAACCTCACGAGAAGCTTTTTTTGTCAAAAATCACCCACAGGTTTGCTGATTCATACCTAATTTATTTCCTTGGTAATACAGAATCAGTGGGAGTTGACAGAAAACCCACCTCCTCTAGCTAACAACTCCTGTTCTTCTGCATCCGCACCACGTATTTTATTTCTATTACACATTTGTAGTTGAGTCCTCCTAAGGACCATCAGACTTAGCTGAACTGGTGTATGTCTTGCCCTGAATGAACTGAAATTCCTCTGCCTAGTGAACTTATCACTTGCCTATTTATGCTCTAAATTGCGTGATTATCATTTAAGAACAAGAATTATTACTTTTTAGGTCATTAAAATATTCTTTAAATGAGAAAAATGGTTCCAAAATATTCGCTGATAGCGTGACGGTACTTAAAATTTCTTGAACTTTCACTCTTCTTTTACAGAATTAATTACACTATTTGAGTAAAAAAGTCTTTGACGTAGGAATTGCCCCAAAAATTGCGCCACGAATCACTTCAAAGGAGGTAAATATAAATATGTATCCAAAATCCAAGATGGGGCTCAGAAAACAGAAAAAATACCAACGTATAAATCTGCGTCGAAGAAGAAGATACAATACGGAAATTTTCAACTTACGCAATTTTCATATCAATTAAAAAGTTTCTTTTGATCCCATAAGTGTTAGTTTTCTTTAATTTCATCAGCTCGAAAGTCGGTCTACTGCTTTAAAGAGGCAACAGTGTTGGTGACCAACCTGCCGTTTTGAGATTTCGTTTAATTTTTACGAGCTATGGAATTACAGGAAGTGGCTAATTTGACATCGTGAAAACCACCTGAGTCGTGAAAAAAACACTTTGTGGCTTTTGCGTCCGCTTAAAATGTCCCCGGTGTTAAGTGCGCTGAAAATTGAGCCGTTTTAGAGCGTTTGAGAAGTCTATAATTTTCTCTTTTTTCGCTCCCTAATTATTAAGCTCGAGTTCATAAGCGGGCATAATCATTTAAAAGACGCTTTAAAGTGAGTGTTATGACCGACAGGTGAAAACTGAGCTTCTGGTGAATCCTGAAGGCAAAATTGGAGCATAGGGTCATCGTAATACTTTTCGTCCAATGTGCAAAAACTGAGATGTTTTTGCTTGCCTTTTAGTTAGGGCAAGATCAGGAGCAAGGGTTCCTTAATAGGAGAGTTTTTGACCGAATAAGGGGCTTGGAGGACAAGGCGCATAAGTGCATTTTTTGCTAATTCGAGAAGTACGTGTTTGAGGTTTCGAAATTACATGGATTTTCATGGCGGAAAGAACGTTTTAACTGACTTTTTGATGCTTATAAATTGGAAGGGAGGAAATTTTTCACAGATTATGCATTAAGACTAGTTTTACTATCTTAAATCCCAATTCTCAAAAACTGCACTTATGAGCCTTGTCCTCCAAGCCCCTCAAATCATCTAAGAGGAAAATCATCTCAGTACATCGTTTCAGGAGAAAAACAAGGGGGAAACGGGAAACAAAGCTAAAATACAACACTAGAAACTCGAGACGTTTCGACTCAAAACTGAGTCATTTTCGGTCGGCAAATAGATTAAAAATTAAGAATATCGAAGAATTATTTAATTTTAATTTTATTTTTCATTTATTTTCCGGGTGATAATGACTCAGTTTTGAGTCTAAACGTCTCGGGTTTTTCGTGTTGTATTTTAGCCCTGTTTCCCGTTTTCCCCCCTTGTTTTTCTCCCGTTACCATTGTCGTGTTTGCTTCGTACAAATTTGTATCCCCGTACACGGTTTCACTACACTGGCGTGCTAAGGAAAAATGACGTATGAACCTTCAGGCGTTGCCAAATTCTCTTCGATAAAATGCGCATTCATCCGGAAAGTTGTGCTTATTATTCTTCCAATTTTTCAGATAATTTTGTTCGCAGTATAATCTAAAATGTCTGAGCATTTAAAAAGAAAATATTTATAACTTTCTTTAAAAATACATGTTTTCTAGGGTCATCTAGAGCAATTTGGCAACTCTCGAATGTTCATACGGCGTTCTTCCTTGGCGCGCACCACATTTTGATGAACTTTTTGAAATGTTCTCGGAGAGAAGTGGCAACAGTTATTTTCCCCGCGGCGCGGCGGCGGATTTTTCGAAGCTGCCCGAGTTCAAAGGGAACGCGGGAAAGGACAAGTAGCCGAAGATAGCCGATGAAAAGTGGTCTGACGGAGAGCTTGTATCCGAGAGGAAGCCGTGTTCCCCGGGACAATTTCTCCCCGCCCTCGGCCCCGGCTCCTTCTCTACAAAGTGTACAAAGTGTACGAAGTGTACAAAGTAGCCGTCGCCTGAGAAATTGAAATGGTTCATAATTATGAAAGAAAGATTTGATCTCGGCAATAAAAAGCTACCTGTCTCACGCATATTGGCCGCCGAGCGATGGATGTGCCCGCTCCGACACCTACACGCTGCTCGCACACGCAAACCTACACGGGCTACATGCACCCACACAGAGACGGACAGACCATTCAAGAACTCAATTCGGACCACGGCGTGGCGGCCGTCGTTGCCGGATAAGGATTACGATCCGCCAATGAGGGGAGAGAGTCAAAACATCGTAAGTGCTGTACTGCCGTGCTAAGGAAAAACGTCGTATGAGCCATCAGGTGTCCCCAAATTTCCCCTGGGAAATCACTGATTTTCAGGAAATTTTTTGAATGTATTTCAATGTATTGTATGTATTTTTGAATGACCAATTTCTCAGATAAATTTGTTTGTGATTTGATATAAAACGTCTGAAAATTTTAAGGTAAAGTATTCATAATATTCCTAAAAAATAAACACTTTATCGAATGAAATTTGGCAACTCTCGAATGTTCTTACGGCGTTTTTCCTTAGCACGGCAGTGTAAGGGTTGCTACGCACCCCATAAAGAGATGGGAGAGTATCAGTTACAGTTTGTTGTAGTGAAATTAGACTGCATTTTTGGAAAAGGTACTATCGTTGGCTCATCTATAGAAGCTCATGGCTGTGGGGAAATATAAAAGGGAGGAGAAGAAGGATAGGTAGAAAATAAGGGAGAAAAGGAAGAAGAAAAAACAAAGAAGAATGGAAAACAAGAAGAATGGTAGAATGGAATGGACATCCGTCGCGCAGATTTCTCATGATATCTTGAAAGGAAAAAAATGTTGGTTGCAACTCATGCTTTAAATAGGTATGCTACTGAGATCAGGGCCGGATTTAGGGGTGGCCACATGGACCGTGGCCCATGGCGGCAAATTTAGGGGGCGGCAAAGTTGAAGTCGGATTCAGAAAAAAAATTACTAACGAGAAAAGGCGATAAAATCTCTCATTTCCTAATTTTGTCTTCTTTCGGGGATACAAGAGACGGCTCCTTTAATTCGTCGAATTAAGATAAAAACCAAACACGCAATTTGGCCTGGAACGGCGCGGCGCAGAGATCAATGATGACGAGGACTTGAGATGAAAAGGAGAAGCCCTCGGCGCGGCGGTCAACATCTAACACATATAAGCGCCTACGAGACTGCATGAATACTTCACGCATTGCGTCAGACATAGCAGCAGCGGCGGCAGCGGTTGACGTGAAACGCAAAGCGCCTACAAGACTGCATGAAAACTTCATGCATTGCGCCAAATATAGTGCGCTCAGCGCGGCGCGGCGGCGGAAATTAAAAGTATTAAACCACATTTATGTTTGCTTTTTCATAATTTTTTCGTTCAATACTTATAAGTGGAAGGCCTTGTCCACACAGAGATAGGTTTACGAAACTTAACTTTCGCGCAAAGTTCCGTGATTTTTTACTAGGAGTTTTGACAGGGCTTCCGCAAAAAATGTGCCCAACACGAGTAAACGCGTCTTATGCACCCCTCCCCCTTCGGCACGTTCATTTGATGGTTTTTATTGATGTTACAAAACGAATGAGAGGGGGGCGGCAAAATACAGGCGGCCCATGGGCGGCAAGTAGGTGAATCCGGCCCTGATTGAAATAGACAATTTTGATGCGAATCAATTTAGCTTGTGCAACGCTGTAGAATTT
This sequence comes from Bemisia tabaci, assembly GCF_918797505.1. Lineage (NCBI taxonomy): Eukaryota > Metazoa > Arthropoda > Insecta > Hemiptera > Aleyrodidae > Bemisia > Bemisia tabaci. The sequence goes on along the minus strand of NC_092796.1, from coordinate 10,062,624 downwards.
CAGCCAGTTTTGAACTCAAGCTAAAACTCATACAAAAATCTTGTCCTTTTTATAAGCTTTAATTTTAGCGACATATTATAGATTAATTTCACACTCCCTTCGAAGGGCCCGAAAAAGACCTTTATTTACTTTGGAGATTTTTTTGGATCCGTATCACATTCAAACATAAAAGTCATTTCACAGCGCTCTATGGCGCTCTGCGACGCCTAACCGCCACAAAACTCGATCTCCCCACAGCTCGTCAGGGTGTTCACCGAAAAAAAAATTGATGCTGATTTAACATACTGGATGTAGAAGAAGGTGCGACAACTCACAAAATGCTAAATTAACTGCCACAGCAGTTAGCTTTACATCTTGACATTGCCAAAGTAACTGTTGCAGCGATTAATTCAGTGTTTTGTCGGTTATCACACACTTTTTTTACACCCTGAATGTCAAATCAGTATCACCTTTTTTTCGCGGTGTTGGCACTCCATCATTTTATTGAAACCCTCCTGTCGTCACCCTTTCACTGAGCGTCCCTGGATATGTACTCAATGTTTGACTTTCCTACGTTATTTTAAGTGTCTGTGATTTTATTTCCATCCTTATTGAGGGGTAATGTTAGCCTTGGACATAAAGATATGAGAGGAGACCCCGCACGGAGGAAAGGAAGGTGAAGAGGCGATGCAGACATTTCGGATGCCATCCCACCGCGGCTGATCCCTTGCGTGTTAGCACTCGGATTATAGATGATTTGTTCAATGTTTCTCTTTCTCCGCTGCTCCCAACAGATAGAGATGTAAATGTTTTTGATTGAAGAGATCCGATTCCGTGCATGATTTGAATCCGAGCGGCCGCCTCTGTGCTACCGTGAGCCCTGTTGCCGATCCAATCACAACTCTCCATTTCCTCACTTTACATGGACAGAGTTGAGCGAGAGGAAACCATTTTTTATGGAAATTCGGGCTGTTTGTTGAAATTGATAGACAAAGCTATAGACAAAGAGGACAAACGGGATGTTTTCATGCTAAAAAGAACTATGTGCATAGGGTTCTCGTGGGACGCAGTTTCCTTTAGCATATAAGGACCAGTGGCGTGGCGTGCTTTGCCATATATCGATTGATCTGCCATTTAAACCTGTGGAAAAGTATCGATAAACAGGGTGTTCGCAGCAAACATCTTAATAATCGATTAATTACCACAGCTACAAATGGGGAAATATCGATTGATCGAAAAGCACGCCACGCCACTGATAAGGACATCCAAATTGAGGAGTCACTTTCGAGTGAAATGTAGTTCGTTTGATACTGTTATTCTAATGCAGCAGTGGGTTCATTGTTGAAGTTAATAGACAAAGCTATAGACAAAGAAAACAAACGGGATATTTTCATGCTGAAAAGAACTATATGTATAGGGTTCGAATGGGACGCAGTTCCTTTTAGCAGAAGGACATCTAAATTGAGGAGTCACTTTCAAATGAGAGATGCAGTTCGTTTGGTACTGTTATTTTAATGCAGCAGTGGGCTGATTGTTGAAATTGTTAGAAAGAGCTATAGACAAAGAAAACAAACGGGATATGGAGGGATCCTATTGGTAGAAGCAGGTCGTTGCGATGGACAAAGAAGGTGTAGGACAACCCACTAGAGCCCCTATAGTTAGAGCCCATCATTTTCTTCCTTAGTCTATAGGAACAACCATTTCTACAATTAGGGCCGCTTCATACTCCCTATGTCTTCTTTGTCTATAGCTTTGTCTAATAATTTCTAAAATCAGCCCGCAGGAGAGGTATCCTCGTTTGAAACACTGCGTCACTGGATAAGATACGAATTTGACCACTTTGATGCATGTTCCATTCTCAAAATTTCACTTAGAACATGATTTACTAAACAAAAATAACTGATATTAACACTAAATCAAGACGATAACTTTATTTATTCAGCATTGGTTATAAAAAATTTGAAATTATCCTTCATAAGAAAAAGAAGTGCGTCTGCTTGTACTTGAATCAAATCGCGCACCACAGCGGGTGTGGTAGGCTTCTCAATCGCGCATAGTTCCTTTCCCATCCTTGATCAAAGTGAGTAAACAACATGCAATAGCTGAGGTGAAGTGCTGAGATTTAGGTTGTCATATTTACATACCGCAGAGGTTGTCATGGTGACGTTCATTGTGCGATAACTAAAGGAGATCATGGTTTTTTATGAGCGTGGGAAGTTTGAATTTATTTACGAAAAGTTTTCTTGAAAACGTTACTTGCAGTTATTTTCGTTATGTACGAATCGTGTTTTTGGTGGAATTTTGATTAGAATACATGGATAATGTTGATTGAATTCGCACGTCGTCCGATGGTCCACTGCTAAAAGCTCATATTCACACTCGTGAAGAACTCTTTTAGGGTCAACATTAATTGTGGACCTCTTTAATGAAACATCATACATTTTTATGTTAACGTCGCTGAACACCAATATGAACATTATTGTTTGATCTTTTCATAAAATACGTGCGAAGAATGAAGGAAACTCACAATCAGGGCCGGATGAAGCGGGTGGCCGCATGGGCCGCGGCCCATGGCGCCAAATTTTGCAATCTTTTTGAATGTAGGTATCAAAAAAAGAGAAAAAAAAATTGGATTCAGAAAATAAATTACAAACGAGAAAAGACGACAAAATCTCTCATTTCCTCAGAGTAAAAGTATATAGTAATTTCTAATTCTGTCGTCTCTCGGTGATACATGAGACAACGCACCTTCAATTAGTCGAGTTTAGAGAGAAACCAAACACGCAATTCGACCTGGAACGGAGCGGCGCGGCGGTCAGCATGCAACGCACAGCGCCTACAAGACTGTATGAATACTTCGCGCATTGCATCAAACACACTGCGGTCAGCAGCGGTCGGCGTGAAATGCACAGCGCCTACAAGACTGCATGAATACTTCACGCATTGCGCCAACACAGTGCGGTCGGCGCGGCGGTGGAAGTTAAAATTTTGAACCACATTTATGTTTGTTCGTTTTTTAAAATGGAAGGCCTTGTCCAAACAAGGATGGGTTTACGGAACTGAACATTTGTTAGTGTCGACAGGGCTTTCACAATAAATGTACCCAATACGAGTAAACGCGTCTCATACACCCCTCCCGTTTGTGACATCCATGAGCCGCGTTGTCTTAACTCTCTCTATAAAGGGACTCCAGCAAACATCTGGCAATCTAGTATGAGCTCATACAACATAATTACTCGATAATCTACCGACCCGCTGCCAAATTTGACCGGTATGAGGACCAGCGCCGGAGGCTTTTGATTTCCTCACTATTTGACAATCTTGATCTAGATTACCCGCTTGGACGCTCGGTAATTAGTCTGAGATGCGTTTCCCTTGAGAGAAAAAAGGAGATAAGTTATATTTACTTGGAGGTAGGTAATACGTGTTGGCTGATGATTTCAAGGATGCCCCGGCGGGGCGGTCGGAGTTTTGACACGCGACGACCGTCAAGTCCTTGAGGTGAACCCTCGCGTATGCACCTGCCAAATCAGTGCTAGCTCTTTATGCACAACTCAACGATGCTGGAGTTGTCTGAGTCCGAGTAAAAAAATTGCGTGCATTTTCATTGAAGAGGCGTCTGTGCCGAAGGAGCACTCATATAAGGACCATCATTCCTTATTATTTAAACTATAGTATCTAGCCATATCAAGGGTATAATAGGACTGCATCTTGCAATTGGGAACTATAAATTCTGGCTCTTGGCACTTATGTACATAAGGAAACTAATGGCACATACGTCGTTTTTAGACCGGGCTAGAATTTATAGTTCCAAATTGCAAAATGTACTCCAATAAGTCCGCAACCACGTACCTCGCTTGCAGTGTTTGAAAATCTCCACTCCTATTTGGACTAAATTTTGCAATTTGGAACTATAAATTCTAGCCCGGTTTAAAAACAACGTATGTGCCATTAGTTTCCCTATGCACATAAGTGTTTTTCAAGGAGAGCCAGTATTTATAGTCCCAAATTTCAAAATGCAGTCCATTTTATCTTTTGAAGGAGAACAAATGGACATCATTCCGGTGGCCAGACACTTTACCCAATTTTGTTTGTTCCAAAGTTTTTATGGTTCATTTATAAAGTTCGTCCAATTGTTTTTTTGTGCAATGTTTATTGAACTAATAATTTACTTTAGTCCGGTTACAAGTAATGATATAGGTGCTGAGATTCCGCCAAATACTGAAATAAAACCCTTAGACGCCAAAGCCGAGTCAAAGTGACCGGAGCATCGCTAAAAAAACGTTCCCCGCGGGTTTAATGGAGCCGGTACATACGAACTTTAGTCGTAGGTCACAAATACATTTTAAAAAAAAGAATAAGACATCAAATTGAAAAAAAGAAAAAATCAAATATCAATACAGCCGATCAGCCGAAAATAGGAGTGGTGCTTTTGGGTATATTTTTTTTAACTTTTCTCCCCAATCAAAGCGACAATTCATCGGCAGCATAGAACAAAACATCGCTAGCTCGCACCCCGCGCCATTGCGCCTTCACTTTTGCAGATACAACACGGACATCCATCAAGCACGAATAGTTGTATCTCTGCACCGTCATCAAAGCGAGCCCTTTCTTCTTTAGGCCTGATGTTGCTTACGATGTTTCGAAATTTTTGACTTGATGTTTCCGCAATGAGCCAAAAAATCACGATTTAAAATGGCAAGCAAAGTGTAGGCAAAGTATATCAGTGGAGTAAACAAGGAGGAAAAACGGGAAACAAGGCTAAAAATACACAATCAATAAAACTCGAGACGTTCCGACTCAAAACCGAGTCATTTTCAATCGGAAACAATAAAAATTTAAAAAAAAAAACGATAAAAAACCTGAGCCCTACATGGTGGTGGCCGGGATTTGAGAAAAAGAGAAAATTGATAACCATAAGGGGCATTGTTTGTTATCAATATTCTCTTTTCCTCAGATCCCGGCCACCACCATGTAGGGCTCAGGTTTTTTATCGTTTTTTTAAAATTTTTATTGTTTTCGACTAAAAATGACTCAGTTTTGAGTCGAAACGTCTTGGGTTTTATCGATTGTGTATTTTTAGCCTTGTTTCCCGTTTTTCCTCCTTGTTTTTTCCACTGTTATCATTGTCTCGGGCTGCTCTTAAAAAATTGTATCTCAGCAAAGTATACAGTTTTCGTTGGAAAAAGCGCAGTTTTGAGTAGACTGTTCTACATTCATATGAGAGTTGGCTGTGATACTACGGGTGGCAGGTAGATTCCCAGGGATTTATCACGCTCTGCGCTGCGCATATGCTTGTATACATATCGTACTCATAAGCTTTCTCATATTAATTTGCGGTTGTTTCATTAAAAATGGATTCTCCGTGAGATTCACTCTGCCTCACAGACTAATTACATGGATATGTTCTAGTATGCATAGCGCCTCCTTGGCGGGTGGCGGTGGCTGACGTTTCATTCCACCCGCAATTTACGGCAGGCAGCCATTCCTCTGATGAATTGTAAAACCGAGAGCTTTACAGTGATGGCTAAAGTCGGAAATGCGTTCGTATATCCATTGCGATGTTCCAGAATCTCAGATCGCGTATTATTTTTTTCACACATCCAACCGAAATATCGAATTATATATACAGAAAGTCGATCCTACAACGCACTCTGGTGCGACACCCAAACGCCACATATGCCTGTCCTCCCAGAATATATCGAGCAACTGACACCGCAACATCTCTTCGTCAACATCCTGCCGCCAACCCTTTACGGGACGTCCCCGAAATCTATCCGTCGAGATTATATCGAAATCAAAATATCTTGAACTAGACCACATTTTGTATTTGGAACGATACAATTCCTAGCCCAGTTTAGGTGCCACGTTTGTGTCATCAGTTTCCCTATGCGCCTTAAATGTTTTCACGGATGAGCCAGAAATTTTAGTTCTTAATTTCAAAACGTACTTCAACTGATCTATGAACAAAGTATTTGAAATAATGAGGAAAATAAAGAGGAAAATGCATGTTAGAAATAGACTTTTCTTGTTGCCTCTTGTAAAAGTAATTTTAAATTTAGGAACTTGACGTTCGACACAGAATATGAATATTTTATTAAATCGTCAGAAATCAAATATTTATGATGGATTCAATTCGATTTAATTGATTTAAAGATACTTTATAAGCTTGTTCTGGCAAAAATGTGCACATGATGTAGCAAAGTTTGATTCCAATGGGAAATGCACAAAGCTCCTTTTTTCCTACCCATTCGTTTAAGTCTCCGGAGTTAACTGTTTGTTTTCTTCGCTGCATATTCCAAAACCTACATATTGAACCATGTTTGAGCCTGTAGATGAAATGATAAAGACAAGTCCAAACTCCGGTCTCTATGCATGGAATACTTATTGCAAGTAAGTTCTCTCATTGGGTTCAATAGTTCTGGCAATTCCACTGTGACTTACAGCAGGAAGGACTTTTTTGTGGAATCCAACTTTCAGGTACCTCTATATTTATCGAGGGTAATTTGGCAACGTCTGATGGCTCATACGACGTTCTTCTTTAGCACGACAGAGAAGAGATCGAACGAATGTGGCCAATAAAACACGGGACAATGAGATGAAACGACCACGATGACGACTGTCGGATACGACGCCGACACCGAATTCGGCTGGGCAAAGGAAGCGACGAGACAGGATTAGTGCGGACCGAGATGGGATAATGAGTAGCAGCCAGATTACGCGCATGCAACGTTGCCATATTCCGCGTTTAAAGGAGTGAGATAGGAGAGAACTTACCTGTAATTTCGAGAGGGAGCAGTTGGATACGAATGAAATGGATGCATTAAAAATAATTCGGTCGATGATAAAACCTAACATTTGTCCAAACAATTTAAAAATAAGGATCTTTTCCTTTTCAGATTGGAGAAATACTGCAGTCTCCAAGGAACCGCACACCGAAACAAAAGTGATGAAACATTTTTAATGTAAAGAATGTGGGCGAGAACTTGTAAAATGCTGAGTTTCCCCGCCACAGCAGTTAGTTTTACATCTTGGCATTGCTAGAGTAACTGATGTAGCGGGTAATTCAGCGTTTTATAAGTTCTCGCGCATTTTGTATACATCCAGAATGTTAAATCAACTTTACTTTTTTATCAGTGCATTTTTTCAAGATTCGGAAAAATATCAAACATTCACTCGAGGGAACACAGAACAGTGTGCAATTTTATATGAATAAATGTTTGTGGCTACCTTTTTACCCGTCTTTGCACAGTCAAAGGTTTGAGTTAAAGAATAAAAGCCCGGTTGATACTCAATAATCTCCTGTAATTTTGCTTGTTTTCCATGAACTGTAGCAGGATCTTCACGTTCCTTCACATCTGCGTGTTCGTTAAGCCACAAAAGCAAACTGAATGAAAATATTACCCTGCTGAAAACATACTTGTAGGTGCAATGTTGAGATCATGTTGCCATGTCGAAAACAACAAGGTATCAACATGGCACCAACTAGGTCGTAACGTTGTTCCATGTTGGTACCATTTTTGTCACTGTTGGGTGATCTGACCAGTTTGGCACTATATTCCATTCACCAATATGGTCTTTCTTAGGAAGACAGAGTTTACGAAGGACAAAATAGTTCCCTCAATGTATTTGTGGCAATTGATATCAGTGGCGTGGTGTGCTTTACGATTTATCGACTGATATACCATTCAAACTTAAGGAAAAGGATCGATAAACAGGGTGTTCGCAACGAACACCTCGGTAATCGATTTTTTACGATAGCTTCAAATGGGGAAATATCGTAAATCGATAATTTACGCCTCGCCATCGATTAATATCATATTTTGCGTTGTCACTTAGTCCGGGTAAATTCCAACTCTCCGAATTGTCGAACGACAAAATGTCTATTAGCTCGCACAATCCGGCAACATCGCGGGCAGATCAATGAACCGGCTACCGACTCCCTGAAGACGAGTAGACCTGCCCCTGAAGCCGAATCCCGGTCCCATTCGATGTATCGAAGGAATTAGTCGCTCTTGGTTAGCTGGGGTTGTTTCAGGGATTGGCGAAGAATCGAAATAATTGAATGGATGGAGCGGGAGCGGGTCTTTAATCCCGGTTGGCGTACGTGTTTATACGACATGGTAAATATATGTCCGAGCGGAGGCTCGTCAAACTCCGAGGTGCTTTTTCAGTAGCAACAGCTCCGGGGTCCTTCGCCAGTCGTTAAGAAGTGAGAATGGATCCGCGGCCCTGCCTTCGTCGCGTTGCCGTTGTCACAGAGAAAAAAAAGAAAGTAGTAGTAGTAGTAAAATAATTTTATTTTAAAGCGGTGCTTTAGCATCTAAGGCCATTTACACCTCTGAAGAGGGCAATAACAATAATAAATTTACATGGAAATATCAGTAAAAATACAAAAGGGTTGAGGGAAAGGTTAAATTTTGAGATTAGTGGAGCCCATAAATTCAAGAGGCAGAAAGAAAGAAAGAAAGAAAGTAGTAGTAGTAAAATAATTTTATTTTAAAGCGGTGCTTTAGCATCTAAGGCCATTTACACCTCTAAAGAGGGCAGTAACAATAATAAATTTACATGGAAATATCAGTAAAAATACAAAAGGGTTGAGGGAAAGGTTAAATTTTGAGATTAGTGGAGCGCATAAATTCAAGAGGCAGAAAGAAAGAAAGAAAGAAAGTAGTAGTAGTAAAATAATTTTATTTTAAAGCGGTGCTTTAAAGAAAGAAAGAAAGTAGTAGTAGTAAAATAATTTTATTTTAAAGCGGTGCTTTAGCATCTAAGGCCATTTACACCTCTAAAGAGGGCAGTAACAATAATAAATTTACATGGAAATATCAGTAATAATACAAAAGGGTTGAAGGGAAAAGTTAAATTTTAAGAAAGAAAGAAAAAAAGAAAGAGAGGAAGTAAGCAGTAGTAGTAGAATAAGTATATTTTAAAGCGGTGCTTTAGCATCTAAGGCCATTTACACCTCTATATGTTTACATGAAAATCAAGGTTACATCAGTGAAAATACAAAAGGGTTGAGGGGGAAGGTTAAATATTAAGTTTAATGAAGCGCATAAATTCAAAAAGTTTTACAGGATAAAGAAAGAAAAAAGGAGAGAAAGTAAGTAGTAGTAGTAATATAAGTTTATTTTAAAGCGGTGCTTTAGCATCTAAGGCCATTTACACCTCTGTGTGTTTACATGGAAATCAAGGTTAAAGAGAGAAAGAAGAGAAGAAAAGAAGTAAAGAAGGGATTAACTCGATAAATAAGATAATAAATAAATAATAGTCATTAATTAATAATAATAATTAGTATGTTTTTCTTGTTAAAAAATGAATAAATAAAAATTAAATACAAATCGAATACCCTTCATTCTGTTCTTCATCCTCCGACTCATTTTTATTTCTTACATTCTTACCAAACTTCTTTTTCTTCAAGAAACTCTCCTCCTTCTTTATAATCTTCGCTTTTTCACTGTATCTCCTCTTCCTCATCCTTTTCAATCCAACCATTATTATTCTCGTCTCCTTTTCCTCTTCTTCCTTTTTCTCCCTCTTTATTTTCCGTCCTCTCATTCTCCTTCAACACTTTCTTCCTCTTCCACTCGTTTCCATCACCCACTTCTTCTTCAACAAGTTCTTTCTTATTCACTCCTCGTTTATTTTTTCTCCATCCCTATTTTCTACATATTTATTAACTCTTTGCTCATCATTTTCCTCTTTATGATCATCTGTTGCCTTATTTGCTTCTACCTCAGCCTCTGCGACTTCCTTCAACCAATGTAATTCTTGTTTAGAAATCCGTCACTCATTTTGTAACACGTCTGTATGTATGGAAACTTTAGAAAAAACCTTGACTTGAGCCTACCCCTACAGCGGTCCTCTGGCTGTGTCATGTTTTTTTGCTGCTCGGCCTTCCATGCCCATGACCAAGTTTGAGCATTGAAAACAACAGGGCATCATTTAAGGAAGAGTACAATTAGATAAAATGTATTGTAGAGACCCCAAACTGCTATTTCCGATTTAGGAAGAAAAACTGGTTATACGAGGAACAGAGACCATCAACGTCACTGAAAAAAAACACCAAGAAAGACTGCTGGGGAAACATTTATATCGATGGCCATGAACTAACACGAGGCCGTCTTTGAATGACGTCGGGCTATTTTTCCTATCCTTATTCCTCACCCTTTCTCTGAAGAGGGTTTGTTAGGGCCTCTTCTCTTAAGTACTTGACGCGTTTATGGACGGCAATGAAAATTTTTCGGCCATTAATGTTAGGGATCGGGAAGAGACTAACCTTATTCCAGGAGACTTTAACGCAGCGTATACAAAGTTTGCAATTGGACGTATTTCTGCCAAACGGAACTATGTGCATTAAGACATGGTCTCTGAGACCCACAAGAATATGCGCATAACAGAGCTTAAACGTTTTAATGCACATAGTTCCGTTTGATGAAAATACGTCCAATTGGCACATTGATGAAACCAGAGTTTATACATTTCAAATATCCACACCGATATCTTCCTCATAGTGTAGAAGTTACTTTCAGCAACGCTCAGATTTGTATTATGATGATAGATGACCAAGAAGTCGATCAATTCGATTAGCGATTCTACCCTTTGTACAGGCAGGAGCTCACCCTGCGAAGTGCTAACCCCAACATTGATCAATTATTGTAAGGCGAATAATATTTAATTAACATAAACTTCACTGTTAGTCCTCGGCTCTAAGACTCGTATAAGAATACATGGACCACATTTTGCAATAAGGAACCACTGTTTCTGCCTCATTTTAGAAACAACATATGTCCCATCGGTTTCCCTGCAGGATGGTGCTTTAACGGAAGAGACAGGGAGTGGTTCCTTATTGCAAAATGCAATCCACATGTACTCCTGGGCAAGATGGTCAGGGCCGGATTAAGGGGGTGCCCACATGGGCCGTGGCCCATGGCGGCAAATCTAGGGGGCGGCAAATTTTGCAATTATTTTTTAAATGTAGGTATAAAAATATCGGATTTAGAAAAAAAATTACAAACGAAAAAAGGCGACGAAATCTCTCATTTCCTAAGAGTATAGTAATTTCTAATTTTGTCGTCTTTCAGTGATACAAGTGACAGCACCTTTAATTAGTCGAGTTAAGAGAGAAACCAAACACGCAATTTGGCCTGGAACGGCGCGACTTGGAGAGAAATGATGACGAGGACTTGAGATGAAAAGGAGAAGCCTCGGCGCGGCGATCGATCGGCATGTAACACATATTAGCGCCTACAAGACTGCACGAATACTCACGCATTGCATCAAACATAGTGCGTCACTGTGGTCAGCGTGAAACGGATAGCGCCTGCAAAATGCTGAATCTTCACGCATTGCTCAACACGTGCTCAGCGGTCGCTGAAACTAGCCTCAGACTGCGAATGCTTCACGCATGCATCAAACAGTGCGTCACTGGTCCGTGAACGGATAGCGCTGCAAAATGCATGAATACTTCACGCATTGCGTCAAACAGTGCGTTCAGCAGCGGTCGGCCTGAAAATCATAGTACCTACAAGACTGTCGGAATACTTCACGCATTGCGCCAAACACGGTGCGGTCTGCGCGGAGCGGCGGAAGTTAAAATCATTAAACCACATTTATGTTTGTTCTTTCATAATTTCATCGTTCATTTCTTATGAATGGAAGGCCTTGTCCACAAAGAGATAGGTTTACGAAACATAAATTTCGCGCAAAGTTCCGTGAACTTTTGCCAGTAGTGTTGACAGGGCTTTCCCGAAAAATTTGTCCAACACGAGTAAACTCGTCTTATGCACCCCTCCCCCGCTGGCACGTTCACTTGATGGTTTTTATTGATGTTTCGAAACGAATGAGAAGGGGGCGGCAAAATACAGGTAGCCCATGGGCGGCATGGTTTCTTTTCGTTTGACTACGTCCAACTGATTCCATGAACAAACACTTTCCTCATTGAATTTTCCGTTGTAAATGGACCACTTATATATGACCGTGTCAAGCTCTGATCTTCAGGGAGCAACTGCCGATGGACCATCATCCAGGACTGCGCAGACTCCGTCCTGGATCGGCGCGGCATCAGCGCGATGCGGCACGGGCAGCACGCAATAGCGCGCGGCGTCTACCTGTAAATCCTAGCGAAGATCAATTAAACCGGTAGCTCCGATCGCTATCCGTCGCGGCGTGCCATTGGTCGGCCGCGCGCGACCCCGCGCCCCCATTGGCTAGCCCCTTCAAGACGCCGCGCCCACTTTCTTGGACTCACCTCTCGCGGCCGGGCCGGCAGGTGCCGAGGAGGGGGCCCGCCTGGCTCTGCCCACGTGTTCGCCTTGCACTTGTCTTATCTCGGGTACCCGCGGATCAGTGGCTACTGACTCGTCTGCCTACAAGGTCACCTCGCGCTCTGCGCCGCTCAAGGTCAACTTTGTTTACGTCCGGAGCTTTCGGCGACCGCGCAGCTTTCCGCGAAAGTTCGGCGGCCTCTGCGCCCAGTCCGGGGTGTTTCGCTCTTTGGACCACGTGGTTCAAGCGAGTCCTTCGTCGTGCCACCCTCGTGGCCCGGGTATTTTCTCGAGGGTCCAAAAGTTTCGAGCTTTGGCTTACTAGACTTTCCGGTTCTTTTCGCGTGTCGTGTTCTTGTAGTGTTTGCAGATTTCAAGTGCAAACCAGTTGCAGGTGCATTGTTTCGTTGCGTTATTTTTTTTTTGGCCAAACTGAATATTTCGCTTGTGCGTTTGAGTTTTGCGTTATTTACTACTACTACTGAGCATTATTTACTACTGAAATCGCTGAGAGCAATGTCGCGGTGTTGTGTGGTTCGTGTGAAGGAAGTTGGGTATTTCCGTTGAAGTGAAACTTTTGAGATTTTGTTTGTTGACTCAGAAAATCCTCGTTGAGCGTGATGGAAACTTGTGTGTTGATCCCTCAGGAGTTGTCGCTTGTGCTTAGCTCGCGGTTTGAGCCCAGTGTCCGGTCGGTGAAGAAGACTCCGGACACCAAAGTGACCGTGTGGACGAACGCCCCTATTCCCCAGGGAACTCTCATCTATCCCTTCCAAGGCACCATTCGTCTGGATAAGCTTGAAGTCTACAATTACCTCGACGAAAATGATGTAAGTCAATTAAAAAGTAACTCACATTGAAAAAAAAGTATGGTAACATCTATTATAAGTCTACTTGTTTTTTACACAGTGATATCATGTAGTGAAGATAACCAGAATTATGGTATTATTCACAAGAACTTTGCTGATACTTACCATAATGTGGTAAATGCTACCATCGAGTCTGGTGTTTAATACCATTCCCGTATCACTATGTCAGAGTTTTGTAAAATCTACCATATTTTTTTTTCAGTGTACACGGAAAAAAACGGATCGCTGATTTAACAATTAAAGTGTTAAAAAATATGTCCGACATGTCGTTAAGTGTAAATTTTACAATATTGAAAAGCTAATTTTACTCCGCATTTATTTGTTGTAAAATCTACATTGGAACATGTCAGACAGTTTTTTTTAAACTATAGAATTGTTAGGTCAGCAATTTCATTTTTTCCGTGTATATAGATTTTTTCTAGTACCATTTCGCCCATTGTCTGTAGACTTTAGGTAAGTTTTTAATTTTCTTAAATTAAATTAGCTACTGCCCATAGTATGGTCATTCAGTACGGAGGGTTTGATTAAGTATGTCGAGTTTAGTTATTGATAAACTGATAAAATTATAAAATATTGAAAGAGGGGCAGTCGATTACGCATGGCTGATTGCCCCTCCTCCCATCCTCGCTTCTAGAAAAAATACGCCATAGATAGATTTTTCATAGATTTTCATATAGATTCATAGTTTTTTTATTTTTTTTTTTATAAGCTTATAGAATTTTTCTCATTCTGGTCTATTTTTCAGAATTTGTTTACTCCTATATCTCTCCGCTAAATGGTTTAAAAATTTCCATCGACCGGAGGTACACCTTAGAACCCTTATCCTACACCTGCTACACTTTATCTAGCAATGTCTTAATCAAAAGATAAATCGCTCTGTTCAGAGAAATTTTTTTAGATTGTTTTGTGGCGTATTAGATTTTCTTGCAATATGCTTTGGAATGATACAATATCAGGAGAATTTTTTTAAAGTAAAAGTCACATAGAAATTACTGTTTATCTTTGTTTCACCCCTTCATTGGATGTATTAATGCTGAAAAGAACTATGTGCATAAGGGTTGCGCGCAACATAGCTCCTTTAAGCATAAATACATCGAATGTACGTATATGACCAGAACAGCCGAGCTGCATTTTGACCGCATTTGCAAATGGCTAATCCGTAAAAAAACTTAAGGACATAAGAAAATTAATGGTGCATACGTTGTTTCTAAACTGAGCCGGAAATTCTAAATACTAATTATGCACAAATCAGTCCACTGTTTTTTCCCCCTTTTTTTCCATGGAAACTTAGAATTACAGCGCCTTGAAGTTTTTCATGGGTTTTCGCTATTTTACGGAGATAATACTCTCAAAATTCCAAGATAGACGTTTGCTTATTTTCTGTAAAAAAAACGGTTCTTTCAAAATAATGTGAGATGGAATCACACAAAGAGCGATGTAGTCAGGCTACTTCTGTGTGAGAGAGAAGCAAGCAGCCAGATGTTTGGAATATCTTGTTTGTTGAACCGAGGATTGTTCTGAAAATGCCATTCTAGGTGTAGCCCATTTCGGTAAATCAGTGTAATAAAACAAGAAGAAATTAATTCAAGAACTCGAGTTTTTTGAGGTGCCTTTGGGTTCGCGTCGCTTTTAAGACGTACTTTAAGCACAGCGAGAGTATTCGTGCTCAAAAGACAGTTTCGGCCGTACAGTTGTCTTCACCATCCGGGAATTTTAATTTCTTAAATAACATTTTGAGACAACCGGAGATTGGGGACGATATGAAATAATTATGCTTAGAGAAATTCCTCTTTAATTGAAGAGTTATAATTCACTACGTTCGGCGTAAGCTTTCTCACTTTTTGCGAGCAGGTTGTGCAATATCTAAGTTTAACATTTTTTAGAGATCATTTATCATCTTCGGTGACAAATATAAAGAAGTAAACCAGTACAGAGGCTATGTATCAAGAACGTTATAGAGGATACTGAACAATTATGAAATGCGTTTAGAGGGTCCGGTAAGAAGTAAAGATAAAAGTCAAGTCAGAAAAATAATTAGGGGGGCGGGGGTGTTAAAGAATGACAAAAATCTTTATCATTACCTGGTAAGTTTAGTCTGCGTGCACTACTAGAATAAAAAACTGTTGAAAAATCATGAAATTATGGAAAATCTCAGACTAATGTTATCGAGTCTTATATATTATATAGGGAAAACCTGAATTTCTCCTCAAAATTATTAGCTCAAAATGATTTCCTTTACGAAATTAGGTTCAGTCGACGAAATAAATACACGGAGGAAAATACCCGAGAGTGGAAATTGCGTTCAAAATTTTTCATGCTACCTATTCTCATAGGTGAGAAGAAAAACAAAGAAATAAGGAATCGAATGTCCTTCATTTTGTTGTAGCTTTGTGTCCGCATCTTGGAGCTCGGTTGCAAATGAGGATAATGATGACCTTTCAAGCTCAAAGAAAATTTACCCTACAGATTCGATAACAATGTAAGTAAGAATATTTCCGAGAGCAGAAAAAATATTGAAAATGTCGTGCCGATTTAAGTAATTGGTTCGCTGCTTGAAAAACGTTGATCAGTGCGATGTCTCTCAGAGCGTTTAAACTTTATCGAGAGAATCGTGAAATTGCTGAATGTAATAAAATGTGCGATGATAAGTTCATTCAGTGCTCCCGGCTTAACAGGGTTCTCGAAAATACTTGACTCAACTTCTTGTAAACTTCCGGGAAAAGATTTAAATCTTTCTCTCTTTTCTTCGAGGAAAATAACAGGCGTCATTATGCTCTGATATATTTTTATACAGGTCTCGCACAGCACGTCATCGCTAATTTTCCGATCGTCGCGACAATTTGCAAGGAATTGTTTTTAGATTTTTCATCGCGACCATGCTATTTGAAGAGGTGAGATCCGTTCAAGCGTATCGCAATTTTGAAAAGTTTTACGTGACAGTGCAGAATACACTTTTACAATTTTACTTTTTTTTACAAGTTTACAAAAATTATTATGTATATACATTTCATATAAATTTCATATAAGCTATTTTTAACTGCTCCTATGGCTCATATAATTGGCAAGAGCTCGTTGAAAAATTGTGTGTTAAAGAGGAGTATTTAGACTATCTTTTCACGTCAATGATGGTTATACCAAAGCACTGATGCTAGCATATTCAGTTAAGTATTTGTAAAATGGCAAGATGAAGGCTATATACGGTCATCTGCAATATCATGCTCGCTTGTCAACTATTTAAAAAATTGGTTTTTTTAAAGGTGCATTTTAAAAGCTTTTTAAAAAGATAAGTAGTTCTCTTCATAAAGTCATCCAATAAAAATGTAACATATTTAACTATCCCCGCTCTTGAATTATTTGTATTTTTCACAAAAATTGGTGCCATCGGGAGAAACACATTCTCGTATACTTGTAAAGAGAATGGGTCGATTAATATTATGATGATAGACATTTTTATCAGTTTCTGCGGTTCAGTAAGCAGCTTCAGGGCCCATTACGACGGTGAAATGTTCCGAAGCTCAGGAATAAAATATCTCACGGTAAAATAAAACTTCACAAAACACAGAACTCGCGGCAAAAAATCAGCAACATTCAATCTCCACTCAGGAAATTCGTCATGGGTCCATGACCGCAAGGAGCCTCGGCTCTGCCAGTTGTCGAATGAGATAATCTGAACGTCGAGATACCAGGTGAATGTTCGGAAGCCGCAATTATTATACGAAAAAACACGGGAAAGGAACGTCTATAAGTATACGCAATATACTATAATTAACTTTAAGTATACGCACGGCCATATTGTACAAATATCACTAATGAAGACGATAACGCACAGTCTGGAGTATCCCCGGAAACTTTTAAAACTGCTTTACGGATAATATAAATCGAAATGGACAAATGAAAAATGCACAAATAGAACATTTTGGTAGGGCCCAAAAATGGCCATGAGCATTATGATAGAGCCGCGATTCATTTTTTTCTTTTATTAGATAGAATACCATGCCTCACCTATTCAGTAATCGGTCATATTTTGAGTTATCCTCATGTTGAAATAGACTATACCATGTTTTTCTATTAATCTGGAGGTTAGACCTCTGCGCACAGTGGATAGAGTCAATTAGAGAGGTCGGACATGAAATTTGTGACTGCTCAACAAATACTGTATTGATAACTATGACCCGTATTATAACTATAACAGGATCTTTGAGCACAAACTCAGGAAAGTGAGTCATGAGGAATACGAGATGGATGTAATGTACTATCATTTTGAGCTTTGGAGATGAAATATTGAAAAGTTCCTCTTAAATTTTTGCAAAAAATGCTTGACTTCTCATAATTGTACTTCTAAATGTAGTGAACGTATTTTAATATTGTCTCTCCAACACGAGAAAAATCTGAAAATTCTCTAGTGTTGAGTTTTATTTTACCAAAAACTTATGAAGGTACTACAAGTATCAAAATTAATTGATGACTTCCCAAACGTCCTCTTGCCTTTTCCCTTCAACAATCACAGCTAAATAGTGAAGACAAAAAACTAATATAACCAGAGCAGAACGATTTAGAATAATTTTTGAAGTGAGTCATAATGAAAATCTCATGTAGTCAGAGAATGTGCGACGGCTCGCTGGAAAAACACCTCAGTCAGTATTAAGAGGCAACATTTTCAGGAGAGTGGTTTTCATCGGGTTGGGTAAAAAAATTGGAATTTGGGGCTTCAACGGGAAACGCCCTGTGGTATCTTAAAGCATGAGATCGAAGTTTAGTTCATTTTTGTGCCCATAGAGGGTGTTGATTGCATTTTATTTCGACTTCGAGCCCCACCTATGGCAGAGTAAAATTTCATGTTTCTCACGAGACTGCATTTTTTGAACTGCAAACTCCAGACGACTGTAACTTCGGTTTGGTTTGAAATTGTAGGTGTTTTCCATGCCAAAATTTGTGTGAGACACACCTCCAAGCAAAACTACTGTTCTTGCAACTGGGCTAGAAACGTGTACCCTTTACACGTGTGTAAATCGAATCGAAAAATTAAACACGAAATCGTCTCCTTCCAGCCAAAGTATCACAAGCGCCATGCGACGCTTCAAAATTTACGACGTGATTTTATTTTTTTACAGAGAAATTGTTCAACTAAGCTGTCCAAAAACTTCACTGAATTTTCTTTGTGCTGTCGACAAAACTCAGTGAAATTTTCAAACAGATTCAACCAATAATTAATTTCTCTATGAAAAAATGAAACGGCGGCGGAAATTTTGAAACGTCGCATGGCGCTTGTGATACTTTGGCCGGAAGGCGACGAAATAACGATCTACCTCGGGGAAAAATTGTACGGTATAGAGAAAAGAAGGCATTATCGGATTCATGCAAGTTTTGACAAGGTCGAACCATCGTTTAACCACCTCGCCAATATTAAGATTCATGATCGAAAGTAGATTGTTGAAAAACATTATTTCATTTTCCCCCTTTTCCTTTTGTTTTGATCCATGCTGCCGGCTGAAGGTCACGAGGGGCACCTAAAAGGCGCTCGACTCGTGAGGGGTGAGTGGTCGCGAATCGTGATGACAGATTTAGAACAGAACTGGTGCGTGGAGAAATGGACTGGGCACTCGGCATGGCCCGAATGCAAATTGTCCGCATTACTGATTTCGCGGATCCAGTAATTCTCGGGCCCTTCCACTGGAGTTGACGATCATTCTTCGCGCGAAAGATAGAAGCGCGTATCTTCATCCTCGTATGAAACGTATGAAAGAATGGCGATTTATACGCTCATGGTTTTATTAAAGAGTGCGGTTGTGCGGTTTCATCAGCGGAGTGACGCGTGTACAGACTTCCTATGGCCGATCCGCGGTTATGAAAATATCCCGCTTTGTCTCAGGCCTCGGAATATGACTCGATAGTCGGTAGACCACACTTCTTGGGTGGTCATCTGATACCATGTGGGAAGCATCTTTTTCAGTATCTGAACAGACATTTCTAGATTATCTGCTTTATTTGGTTTTTTTGTGGGTACTAAAATGAAATAATGCTAGAAGTAAGTGTGACTTGGTGAAGAATGATCCACGGGGAACATGGGGGAAATACTGATGCGCTTTTATCATCTGATAAAAATCGTTAAAATTGTATCATGTTTTAAGGTGAAGATACATTATTTGTATGAAACTAGCGTTTTAACAAATACTGATATAGTGTAACTAATCTTTACTGTATGTGAAACACGAATAATAATTATTTATTCCCCAAGACAATATCACATTTAAAATTGCAGAAGTGCCAAAACAGTTGATTGAATGGTAAACATTTTCGAGTACCTTGACTTTTGTCGTTCTAATGAAGCATTCAAGAATAAAACGGCATACATATAACTTTTACCTACTATTGATTCCAAAGTCAACTTAAAAGTATACCAAAAAGTCTTGTCATTAAGCGGACGGGTAAAAGAAGAAATTATTTCTCATTATTTTTAAGGGGAGATCAATTCATCATTCAAAATTCTTCATTTAGTTTTCCTCAGAATTTTTTTAGCACAGAGAGGAAAACCACAGTATACAGAAAATCACAGTATAGTTCTTCGATTAAAAAAATAAAGTATGATAGGTAATCTGCAAGGTTGCAGACCGAAATACGTGGTTCAGGAGATTCACCGTTGACATACACCGTGACGACTTTTTAAAGTCTATGATCTCGTAACAAAATACAAAGAAATTGCGTTTAAGTTTTTTGATAATGAAATTCAATTCTCAAATTTCGTTTCTTTCTTTATTTACGTAAATTTATATTATTCCATCAAGAGACAGACCTAATTTTATAGAGGTTTCATCGGGTGTCAGTGTGCTACATAGGCCCTTCATTAAAAGGTGAAAAATTTAGCATACACCAATGGCTCATGCTATGATGCGCCGTCCCGCGGCTAAACGCAACCAGTTCAACACCGAACTACACGCCTGCCATCAACGTCAGCGAGCGGGTTTCCCTTGTGACGCGTATGTCGCTCGGATTTTTGCTCGGATGTCTTTGGGCTCACATTCTGTCCATAAATAAGCAGCCACGGTAACAGTCGCTGATTCCGAGAAAGTATGTTGAGCACAGATGAGTTATGACTGATGGAATGACGGATGCGTAGCGGTTTCCGATCAGCTCCGCGTGAGACTGACTCACAATCAGCTTCGCACATTCGGATCGACCGTGAATTAGATTTGAAAGGACTTCCCGTAAATCGCCGTACTTTTAATCATCCAGTTTATTTTACATCTCGGTATAAAGATTCTGACCATCAGTAGTAATTTTTATCACTTTCAGAAGAGAGTTATACACTTTACGTGCTTTTGAAACAATTTCAACCACTTAAAACTTTTACACTCAGAGAATATAGATTTCCAGTACCAGATTACTGAGAAGCCACCTAGTACGTTTCAGTGCAGAAATTCTTTGCTCACAAATGAACGACTGATTTGTATGGACTAGTCAGCTTCATGAATCTTAGTTACGGAAAAATGGACGGATTCTGAAAGAATATCAGCGCTGAGCAAGTTACCATCTTTCACGGCATCTCCGTCTCTAGATGAAGTAATAGAGCATTCAAATTTCTTAATGCAAATTTCTCCTATTTGCAAGTCGTATTGTTGATATTGCGTCTCAATTCGATAATGACCCTGTTCGATTTAATGCACGGCATTGTCGAAGGCAATTTACTGGACGTTTGATCGACATTTCGCATGCAACATCGAGTTCCCCTATTCCAGGACTTGACGCAGTGCAGGAACTGATCGCACGGGGTCCTGCTCGGACATTTGACGTTTTGATCAAATTTTCCCGCGATAGACTACGCATCAGGAAAGTTCCACCCCTTCTTCCAGGAGACTCAAACGCAGCGCAGGAAAGTGGCGATCGGGAACCAGTGGGCACCTGCCCGGGACGACACGCGGATTTCCATTTTTCCATAGCGCGGCTGAAATTCACGACTGATGAACGGTGCGGGGCTACCGAGAGGGGGGGGGGGGTAGCAGACGTGCCGCGCAGGCGCAGTCCCATTGTGCCCTGTCCTTGCGCGACCCATTGTGGCCAGATTAACGCGTGTCTCATACCTACCGGATTGCCCCTCCCCCCCCCCCCCCGCTAATCCGGAACCGAAGCGCATCATCCGTCGCGGTGCGATGCGACGCCCGACGCGGTGACAGTAACTGCTCCTCGCGATTTTATGGATGTTACGCCGCCTCGGTCCGGTCCGGTCCGGTCCGCGCTGGGTTGAAGCGAAGTTATGCACGAAGAAAGAACTGCGGTTCGTATAGCACATACAAGTTTTTGGTGTGACCGACCGGATTTCCCGATCATGAGCTCCAAACTTCTGTTCCAGTTGCCGAGCTATTGCCAGATACAAGAGACCCTCCACTCGTATCTCGGCTATTGTGGAAGCTTTTACTTTCGGGACATCAACATTAAACTGTTGACTTACCTACATGGTTGATGTTTAACAACGTGTTGGCAGTTTTGTTTTGCAAACAAGCCAAAACAAGCCGTAGTTTGGGAAACATGTTTGACTCATGACGTCACCCGAAGCTCATCATCCACCATGTAGGTAGGTCAACAGCCGAAATTAGGGTGATGACTGTTGCTCCCTAATAATTGTCCATAAGGAATTGTTGGAACCCCGAGAGTAAAAGCTTCCACCTGTCGTTAGGAGGCCAGTGGAGGGTCTCTTGTCTCTGTGACAAGTCATCGATGCCTTACCTTCTGATGATAAATGAAGTGAAAAGATTGAATAATAGTCGTGGGTGTAAAGAACTTTCCTAACTTTTCTCGGAAAAAAATATCTTATCGGGAGAAACGAGGCAACGTTGGAATGCTCATAACGGCGTCGCAACACAACATGGGCCTTTTGAGCTCTATTATTCGATGGCGCGATTATTCTAACGCGAGTTAGAATAATCGCGCCGAACACAGTACGGCCGGCGTTAACGTGTATTAGCGCCTGCAAGACTTTAGAAATACTTCACGCATTGCGCCAAACAGTGCGGTCGGCGTCAAGCCCATATTAGCGCCTACAAGACTGCATGAATACTTCTCGCATTGCGCCAAACGCTCGCTGATTGCTCCCTAATAATTGTCCATAAGGGAGTGTTGAATCCCCGAAAGTAAAAGCTTCCACCTGTCGCCAAGAGGCCAGTGGAGTGTCTCATGTCTCTGGCTATTGCTTCCATTTCTCGGAACTACTACTAACTTTCGGAACTTTTGACATTCAACCAACAATATCTCCGTAAAAAATAAACTGGCGGCAGGAATTTTTAAACGTTGCACGGCGCTTGTGATACTTTGGCCGGAAGGTGGCGATTTCATAAACGGTCCCTATGACTCAACATCACCGACTCGAAATCCTTATCCGTGTTGATAAAGAATGGGCAGTCTGGCTCTTTTCAACCTGCAAGGATTCAACGATTAAACCGAGCGCGCTTGTAAGGTGACGACATACTGAGACACTTTAAAGCCACTGGATTTAGTTACCGGAGAGCACCGGTAGCTTTATAGCTACTTCGACACTGACCAGTAGAGCCACGTGAACCGCTCACACTGTGCTCCTGTGCTAGGCAAGAACCGCATAACAGTGGTTATCGCTATTTTTCAATTCAACGCTGCGGCAAAGAATCGATTTTTAAGGTGTCCGGGAAACACCCCACTGATCGATCCTTTTCCATAAGTTCAAATGGCAGATGAATCGATTTATCGCAAAGCACTCATAGAAAACCGTAATTAGATGCGTGTTTTTTCCTGTGCGCAGTCGCGAACGAACGCAATGGACCCAGGACATCAAAGGCCGCATGCGGTCACTAAGAGGCAGCAACGTGCAAAAGCACGAGCGGTAGTTTCACAATTTTTTTTCATGAATTATTCGCCGAGTCGGGCCGATGCCGAGCGGGGCAGCTAGAACGACGCTAATTAATTAATCAGCCTTAAACCGCGCGACACGTGAATTGAGGCTCGTTATGCAATCCGCATTGCTCGTCCGTCCATACCTTCACGCCGCTCAAGGGACCCACATGCAGACTTTTCGAACAAATGCAAGTGGCAATACTGCCGTGCTAAGTGAAAACGCCGTAAGAGCATTCGAATGTTGCCAAATTTCCTCCCAGAAAATATGTATTTTTGAAGAAAGTTATGAATATTTTTCCTTGAAATTTTCAGACTTTTTAGATCAAATAACGAAAAAAATCCTTTGAAAAATCAAAAGAGAAATACTCACAAATTTACTTGAAAATTCGCGTTTTATCGAAGGAAATTTGACAACGACTGAAGGCTCATACGAGCGTTCTTCCGTAGCATGGCAACGTAGGGATTGTTGTCTACTGAGGTGAATCTTGACATGGAGGGATTTTTTTTCAAATATGGGTCGAAAGAAAGTTCTGGGTTCCTTTGAAAGGTTTGATGCTTTCTTTTCTGAGTGTGAATTGGATTGCATTTCGTACTAAGGAACTACCATCTCTAGCTCCCATAAAAGCACAAATCTGCATAGGGAAACCAATGGCATGTATATTGTTCTCTAAAACGGGTTAGAAATAGTGGTTCCTTATTGAAAAATGTAATTCAATTCAATTATTCCAGCGAGTCGATTGTCGAATCCTTATCGAATGACCTTGCTCGATGTACAGCATTGCTAAGATAGGGAGTTTTCGATCAAACTCATTCGATAACGATTCAAGAATCAACCCGCTGGTTCAGTTACTCATTAGGTCGGGCCTCTCGTGCGAGATGAGGCCATGGCGCTCCACTCGTTGCGTCGGAGAGCTGAGATGGAGGAAGCTGAGGCAAGCTCACCTTTGCACAAATGCACGCGGAACATTCCGCAAGTCCTCCTGCGTTATTTACGCCGACGTTTGCATGACAATAATTGATTAAAATTAAGCAATAGTCAATAGGAAAAGTAACAGACTATTCCTGACCTATGACAGCGCGCCATTATGGCTACAGTGGTAATCTATGATGCGCACTTGAGAGCAAAATTCTTATTTCATGGCTTATTATCACATATTTTTATTTATTATGAGTTTTAAGAGGGGTTTATGAAGAAAATATCTGGTTCTTAAAATTAACTAGATCACAGTACGAATACCAAATTTTTAACGCATTAATTTACTAAAGTTTTTTTACACGGAGAAAAATACTTCGTGCGTGGGACCCGAAGTCGAGGCCGTATGGATCTCTAAAGTTTTCGGATCGCGCATCCGAAAACTTAAGGTCCAGCTGCCGAAGTTCAAGTCAAGCATCTGAAGCACTTCAGTACATACCAAAGTACTTCAGATGTGTGAACCGAACCCTTCGGTAAGTACCGCAGTACTTCAGATGTTTGATCCGAACTTCGGAAGCTGGACCTCAAGTTTTTAGGTACGTGATCCGAAAACTTCAGAGATCCATAAGACCTCAACTTCGGGTCCCACGCACGAATTTTTTTTCTCCGTGTATGAGTTTTCAGAAGGGTTTATAAAGAAAATATCCGGTCCCTAAAATTAACTAGATCACAGTACAACTATCAAATTCTTCAATTCAGGTCAAATTCTTAACACGTTAATTTACTAAAGTTTCTTTACCAAGCTCGCAATCATTAAAACTGCCAAGAATATTTATATTTTTACTGATTTTCTTTGGCGGCACAGTCAAGATGTGCAATTTTTGGCGCAATTTTGACATGTTTAACTAACTCCATAATGAGATGTTTTGACTAGCAATGACATCGGTGAACTATTGAGGAGCTTGCAACGAAAACGCGTTCAAAAATGGAAGGAGACATAGCTAAAAACTTTGAATTTATCACTACGTTGCAAAGTTTGACTTGGATACCTACTTAGTCACTTAAGGTCGATTTCAGACCTTCCCTAATTTTTCATGAATTCTGATTGTATTTCCACAGCGCATCAATCAATGAAGATATGATAGATGCTCTGCAGCCCGTGACAAGAGATCATACAATAGCAAAACTTTACTTCACTCAAACCGTGGTACCAAGGCTATTTCACATGGATTTTTTTCACAAAATCCATAAACGTTTCGGCTGATAAATTCAGCCATCCTCAGTTGGATAAATCCAAATATAAAATGGTTAAGAATAGTTAAGAATAAACAAGCCGTCGAGTGAAACCCAGCAACATTGCAACGCAATGGAGCCTCCCTCATTCCGACCCCCTCAATGGAGGTTGAAAGCGTGAGTAGACGTAACTTTCAGTCCGAAATGAAACGCACGCAAACGCATAAAAAACCAAGTAGTGGGATGATAGACGAAGTCGGGTCGAGAGAGTAGTGCCAAGCGAGTCCGTTCAAATTCCATAAAGTAACTCATCCTGCCGAGGGCAACACGGGGGCCGCGGGGATTCGGAAAGAGTTCAACAAACAATTAAGTGAGAATCTCAGTTTCCGTGAGGTTATTGTAGTTAAGGGAAAGTGAGAACTGCCTCTAATTAAGCTTCGGTGTCGGGCCGACCGGACTGAATGTAAAATGCATATTTAGAACAATTAACCACTTGTGGCGTGCGAAATCCAGCGGGAGGTTAATACGCCGAGCGCTGTTTATTTTTTTCCCACCCGTTAAAACGCCTCGCCCCCGCGATTAGAATACAATTAAAAGTAGCTCATAAGTGCGGGCGGAGCGTATCTGGATGACAAATTGAACGACCTGAGCTTTTCCCTCCCGACTTTCGTTCGCCGGGCGGATTCATTTCGCTTTCTTCTCCGCTCTAGTGTTTTACATAGAGTATTTCACGTAGAGAGCTTTCATATCGAGAGTGCGTTCGGTTGCGTTTCCGTTGCTCATTGGTTGCACCGAAGTACGATTTCATCGCACGCTTTAGAATGTAAAGGAGGAGTACCACCGCGTCCTAGGTGGCATGAAACGTAGGAAAAAATGAAATGTCGGAAATTTCACGAGGCTGTGACTTACTTCATGAAATTTCACGAGGCTGTGAAATATTTCATGAAATTTCACGAGGCTGTGAAATATTTCATGAAATTTCACAAGACTGTGAAATATTTCATGAAATTTCACGAGGCTGTGAAATATTTCATGAAATTTCACGAGGCTTTGAAATATTTCATATTTTTCAGGGGTTAGAGTATGCAACCCGCACTCAACACACACAAACAAAGAAGAAATTCACAATTTTTACATTTTGCGAACCATGGAAAGGAACCGGTATTTTTCAATCTTTCAGAATTTTTGAAATTTCAAGAAATATTTCAATTGAAATTTCAAGATTTTATTTTTCATGAACTTTTGCCGTCCTGCCGAGGTATAAACCTTGATGATACGAAGTTATATGTTCAGTCGGCTCTATAACCAGTGTTCATCCAGGGCTGGGCCGCGCATAGCCTCCTGGTTCATTTCCAGAACTCAAAAATACATTGGGAGAATCTTCCTCTCTCATACGACTCATAAAACACACAGAAATCCCTAAGAATTCAAAACGGCAACGCCTAAGCGTCATCAGCGGATCCACCGTTGGACGCCTCGCACACGTCCCGGAAAATTGTCGTCGGGAGTGACACGACCGGATTAAATGGACTCGCTGAGCATTTTATCCTCGATTATCCCTGCTTTTTGTCCGCTCCGGCACAGTGCCCACACACTGTGAACGGGGCTTTTTTCCTCCAAACCGTCCAATTTAAATAGATTATCTCCCACCGATCCGAGTGTAATGATTCTATTATCCGGGCACACCTCGTTATCTCGGGATAAGTTGGTTTTTCCGTCATTTGTTACAAATTGGGAAACCCGTTGTGCCGTGGCCGGCATTGGATTTTCAACTTTTTTTCCCTGCGCTCTATTTTTATTTTCTTTTTTTTTCGACTAGTTCGCTTGAATTACCGGTGATTGGACGAGGATGTGCGTGATTTGACGTTGATCTCACGCAAAAACGATCACGTCCAATGCACCGGCTCCTCATTACGCCTTGACAATTCTTTTACTTTGCGAGCAAGCTGCCGTGTGTATCAAGTGGTTGTTTGGGTCAATCGCCTCCCATCACTGAAAAAAAAATTCGGTCACGTGAACCGAACGTTCGGTGTTCCATATCATCTCAAATATTCGGTTTGTCAAACTGAACTTCGTTCTGTAACCGAACATTCGGCATTCATGACCAAACTTTGTTCGTCAGTTCACTTTACCGCACACGTTCGGTTTGACGCACCGAAAGTTCGGTTTGACAAACCAAAAGTTCAGTTTGACGAACCGAATTAGTTGGGATGATATTGAACACTGCACTTCGGTACATACGACCGAACTTTTTTTTTAGTGATGCACATTTCGAGAATGGGACGGCTCATGCCAGGTCACGATCTCGAGGAAAAAATGAACTGCATCATACGATTCTTTACGTTTTTAATCATGAATATTTGAGTAATAGAAAAACAATCCCAAAATTCCTCGCGAAGCAACGCTATTTCAACGTGCATGCAGAAAACGCCGGTTTATGTTGATCAAACTTTCGGACCTGCGGACTGATTGTTAAAATTGATAGATAAAACTATAGACAAAGAAGACACGGACTATAGAGCGATCCTATTGGTTGAAATGGTTGGATCCTATCGACCAAGGGAGAAAATAAATGATGGACTATCTATAGGGTCTCTTGCGGGTTGCCGTTAGTTAGTCTATTACCTTCTTTGTCCATTGTAACCACCCGCTTCCACTATTAGGATCCCTCCATATCCATTTTGTCGTCTTTGTCTATAGCTTTGTCTATCAATTTCAACAATCAGCCCGCTGCTGCAGTAGAATACCAGTATCACCCAAACTGCATTTCACTTGAAAGTGACTCCTCCATTTGGATGTACTTATACTGCAAAAGGAACTGCGTCCAACGCGAACCCTATGCTCATAGTTCTTTTCAGCAAAAAATCCGCTTCAACTCGACTCGAAAACGAGGACTCATTAAACATCGCTCGGTTCGAAAGAGAGTCATCGATTGTGGAAATGAGTTTTCCGAACCGAACAATCGGCGATGCGACGGGGAGAAAAAAGAAAACCTGATCTCCCGAACAATTAAAATCCAACGCGAGAAAATGTCTTTTTTCTTCGGGTGCTCCTTTTTCAAGCGAGGCGGACTCCGGCCGGTCGGACCGTTGCTGCACCGGTCGGTCGCGTACTGGTAAATTATGCGGGTGGATGCGCATAAAAACCGTGAAATGTTGTTGGCCCGATTACGAGGCTCTCGCGCTGATTGGACGAGGGAGATCGACGCCTCCTCTCCGGGAAAACGAGACGAAAAACAGAAGGAATACCCGATGGAGATGAAACTTCCCTATTTTTGTTCTCGCTCGAATCGTAGTCATTCGGAGAGTTGGCCTAGTATAGTCTACAAGCGATGAAATAAACCGGAATACTTTTCCTGATTCTCATTCTAATTTGAATGGAAATAAGCAAACGGGACCTCTCTACATTTAGCCTATTTGAAAATAACTTACATTTCGTATTTACCGATTGAGATTTGCCCTAATTTAGTAGTGTGGAGATCGGCTCTTGGGAGATTCTATTGTCAAGCCTTTCTGCGACTTGAAGACTATGTTAAAAAAACTGAGCCTAGAGTTATCGTTCTGTTTGTAAGATAGGAAAGCTGCGTTACGAGAATTACACCACCGTGTTCGGGTTCAACGAGTGGTTGCTTTAAGATAAAAAAGGAACACAAAAGTATGATAACTAAGATCGCAGGTTTTTTTGCAATATGGCACGTGTATCTTACGACCAAAATGTCAAATAAACCCAACGCATTGTTCAGAGGAGACTTAGTTTGAATAGTATATGCTTTAAAAAGCTTTTTAAAGCATGCAAAGAACTTTTTTCTTCGAAATTTTTTGCCGATTTGACGGTTTTGCTCAAATGGTGTGTACGCAAACACGACATTTAATAATACGTAACACCGTACAGGAGCACTTAAGAAGCTTTGAATAAGTACTTAAGAGGCTTTGGAGTCTCACGGAGCTTTGGATGTTTTTTTCGATGCTCCCCTGCTAGTGTGTTGCCTGTGTTTTCGACTCAGTAGATTAAACTCGTCAGTGCGATAAGTTAATTGATAATCATCGTTCGTCTGAAGTTTGCGATCAATTTTAGCGCGTGTGCAACAGACATACAGGTGATCGCGAATAGTTATCTATTTGAAAAACATACATCTATCTTCCTCACTAAACTCTCTTAATATAAAGCCCACAGGCAACTATGCATGAACTGTATGGCAGTCCGCGTCCACTGAAGGTCTGCCTTCAATTTAGCCGCATAGGCAACAATACATAGCGTGGAGCTCGAATAGTTATCTATTTGAAAATGTACAGTTACCCTGCTGCAGCATACTGTGACTTGGTCAATAGATAATATGTAATTATTTAATGTTCGCAGAAATCGCCGCCAATATAGATAGATCCTAGTGCTCCCATTCCCCGGAATTCACTGAATTTTGGAACTTTGGAGATTTTCCTGAATTTTTCCGAAATCTCTGATTCGCTGCATTTTCCGGAACTTTCTTGGAACTTTTGAAAAAATCGTAAAAGAATCCCGGAACTTTTGAAATTTCTGAAATGTACCAGATCTTTCGCATTTTCCGGAACTTTCTCGGAACTTTTGAAAAAGTCTAAAAAGAATCCCGGAACTTTTGACGGCCATGGAGTGGGAGAAATTGGAACGAAAAAGTTTCGAATTCCGGAACTTTTGACGGTCATGGAATGGAGCACTGATAGATCCACATCGCAGAATGACGTCTACTTGTGTCTACTTTTTCAAGAGTGCGCAGCGGTGTGAATCCGATTCCGAAATCGGGGTGTCGAGCATCGGAGCTGGTGCGCGAGGTGCTGGCGATCGCTCTCGGATCACGCCTCCTTGACGCACCGCTGGCTCTGCTCCCCGCTCCGGGGTCCGGACCCGGCACCCGGCTCCGCTAAATGGTTTCGACCGGCTTCGTGCCATCGTTCATGTCCATTGAGCACTTGATCTACTTCCATCTCCGCCCCCGCAACCCACCCCCGCCCACCCCCGGCACACGAGCCCGCTCCTGTGCAAACACGACTCCGAGCCGCGCGTTCGACCTGCTCCATTTTATTCGCGGTCACCGAATTCGAGAAGCAGGTGCCCCGGAGTTTTTCGAGATTGCCAATGGGTGTGTTGAAAACTTCAGCCAAAGCCAAAGGAAGAGTTGTTTTTTTACAGAAATGGCTCAAAATCACGATGAGCGCATCGAGGAAGTTCGAAATACACTCTTAACTTCAGAATCTGCGTAATAAATGGACGTATCTCTGTCGAACGGAATTATGTGCATCATGACATGTACAGGAAAAAGAAAACACATTGGATCTAGAGTCCAGACTCTTGAAAACATTCATAAGAAAAAATACTCTTGATTCAATCAGATTTTCGCTTAAATCAAAAGGAAATCCGCCCAAATTAAGAGGCTTGGTTCTTGATTTAAGCAAAAATCCGATTGAATTAAGAGTATTTTTTCTTGATTTTAATTTCCGCCTCTGCGCCAACTGCAGTGTTTGGCGCAGTGCGTGAGGTATCCATACAGTCTTGTAGGGCGCCATGCGTTTCACGCCGACCGCTGCTGACCGCACTGTTTTTGACGCAATGCGTGAAGTATTCATGCAGTCTTGTAGGCGCCAACCGCTGCTGACTGTATTACGTTTGACGCAATGCGTAAAGTATTCATGGAGTCTTGTAGGCGCTAACATGTGTTTTCATGCTGACCGGCGCGCCGAGGGCCTCTTCTTTCCATCTCAAGTCCTCGTCATCATTGCTCTCTGCGCCGCGCCGCTCCAGGCCAAATTGCGTGTTTGGTTTCTCTCTCAACTAGACTAATGAAAGGCGCTGTCTCTTGTATCACCGAAAGACGAACAAATTAGAAATTACTATACTTTATCTCTTAGGAAATGAGAGATTTTTTCGCCTTTTCTCGTTTGTAATTTTTTTTCTGAATCAGATTCTTTCCTCGATACCTACATTTGGAAAAATCACATTTGCCGCCATGGGCCGCGGCCCATGTGGTCACCTCCTAAATCCGGCCCTGGACACTATTGTTTAAAACTTAGAGGTCCCATGATTATTATTAAAGAACGAGCCAATATGGTAGACGCGGTTGGTATTAGGGCAGGTAAACGGACCTTTCTCAGTTGTTGTTTGTAGGTAGTCACGCGTGGATTGATGTCTCGTGAGATGACGTCACACTTGCCCGGTCTATTGTGCTTTGACGATGGTCAGATTTTTAATCGGAGCGATACCGGTGGAATATCATAGCGTGGCTGAGCAGCTTACGTAGTCAGAATCCTCGAGGAATTTTCACGCACGACTTGGGATCGAGTTGCTTTGGGAGCAGAGCCATGTTTCAAGGTGTCCCACTTGGTGCCCAGCTCCCCCTCCCCCTCCATTTCCACGAGGGGGCAAACAGTAAGGTGCCCTGACGTCTCCTCTCTGAAAATATATGATTCCGGCTGGTTATGAAATTATGTACATTCGAGAGATACTTTCTTGGCTGAAATATCTATGATTTACACGTCGATTCCAAATGGAAGGGATCCTTATTGCATTGTCTGAAAAATTGAGCACAATTTTATTTTATATTTTAATGCCAAATTTGGCTGCCCAAGCAGTGGCGTAAGTACCATACCTGGGTGGGGTCTTTTTAACTAGAGTTGTTTTTTATGGTGAAACCAAAAATCCTTCCTGTAACAATTATATTTGTATAGCGATTTAAAATTTCCATTTCTTCTTTGTTTTTCCAAAGGGGACCAACCAATGTTTTTTGATGCAATTTTTGATGATTTTTTTCTTGATAAATAAATAAAGATCCATTTTACATATTAAATACTACAGGCACATTGAAGCTCAAAAATGTGTGCACAACAGTTGTCCGGGTTCCATTTACTTCCCAAACTAATAGTTCCAATCAGTGAAATTAGGATTAACGCGCGTTCAATGTTTCAAAAGTTTTTATTTAATTAAATTCATTTGGCGTAATTTATTTTGCAATACCTATGCGTGGCTATTGAGAAATTCCAATCAATGAAAGTTGAATACACAATCTAGATAATCTGATAAGATAATTCAATCTATTTCCATGAAATTATTCTTGCTGTGAGCAAATAAAATTTTGTCCGAATGAGAGCCGATGTTTTAATATCTTACTCGAAACATGAAAGGAGGGCAAGGAAGAGACGGTCTAAATTTCTCAATTTATTGACTAGCATTCAGATCTGAGCTTGTAAAATAAACAGACTCGTAAACATTAATCCGCTGAACTCGTTCATCAACGAAATAAAATATTATTTCGGTGCGGTCTTCGAGGAAGCATAAACATTTTTGTGCAGCTTTATTTGTAACATTTTTATTTGGCTTAGTGTCCGTTACAGTTTGACGGAAGACAGGACATTGAATAAACTGGATTGATTTTTTCACTGCTAATTTCCCAGAACATTAATAGAAGTTTACATACTCTTCTTCATGAGCATTTTGTTTTGTGATTTCTTGGCAAGATTTGCTTTTATATTTGTGTTGTAAAGTCGTTTAAGTGGGATTACCTTTAGGCAACTTTAAGAGCTGCACTGGTGAAGGCAATATCACTGGAATTTCTTGTATTAAAATATTTCATTCTTTCTTGCTGAGTTCATCAAATTAACAGTAACTTAATTGCATCGTTTCGCTTCTTAAATTTTTACTTCCTGTAAGAGCTGATTTACTCGAGAACGATTTTTCAAAAGTATATACTTTGTTGCTCTAAAACTGCAATTTTGACAGGCGCTGGTGAAGGACATCTGAAAAATTCAATCTCTTGATGAGTCGTGGGGGTCAATGATTTGGCAGATAACTTCAAAAATGCCAGCAGGTATGAAAATCCAGAGATTCTAACGTGGATTTTTTTCATCAAGCTTGGAGAAAAAAGAAAAAAAATATTGTTCTTTTGAATGTGTCCATGCTGAAGGCCTAAGGAATAATTCTCTAAGTCGTATGATGTTTGCAAATATTTATCTCTGCTTTTATTGAGTGTCTTATATGGCTCACTAGATGAGAAGTAATAATTTACAAATTACTTTAAATTTAGTGGACAGCTGCATCGCATCAAAACAGCTTCTTCTCAAACATAATCCTATTAAACAATGTAATCGTGCGTCAAAAACGCTTCACAGGTAGAATTAAGACACGAGGAATCCATTTCTGATCGGCTACCGTTTGAGGCTTAAACACTGTCAAAAATCTTTGCATTGAGTCACTTTTAAGAAGGTTTCATAGGGAACGGATAATCGTGTCAACCTTGTAATTTTTTAAGCAGTTTGTGGCAAAAGGGCCCACAATATTTCCAATCTGCATACAGAAGGACCCTAGTCACTATTTCCTATGAGATTCTACAATTCTGTTCCTCCATTGTGCTTTTCAAATTGAGTGAAAAATGCACACTAATGTACGATGACCAGGCAACAACTAAAAACCGAGTCACTGATGGTTGAGGACTGGATGGGTGCAAGCCGACCAAATAAAGAGTGTTTATAAATATAACGCATTGTCGCTGACCTTCAATCAAAATACACCCCCATTATCCGGCTACGAAAAGCCAGATTGATGTGGCAACGTCGGAAATCATAATTTCGACGGGAGAGGACATTATTCGGGAGCAGTCCACCTATGGATTAGGTTAAAATTTTTTTGAGCTGCACTCATCAGTAGGCGGGAGGGGAGGGGTCCAAGGCACGGGGGGGGGGGGGGGGGCTGTAAAAAACGATCTCTTGTCATCCGAAATTCAGATCCGGAGGAATGCTGCCGCCGCGGCACCGCGAATTACGTGTCGAGGACTGCTCCGATGAAGAAAAAGGAAAAACAAATATGACGACCGCGAGAGTTAAAAAATCGAGCGAAAATGGACGAGAGGAATTCTTGGGATCACTCGCACGTTGGCGAAAATAATCCGGACTCCGGAGGAATGGTGCGCTAACGAAATTAGACCTTTGAAAAAACCGCCGAATACAGATCCTCGACCCGGCGGACGGACGAAAGCAGACCGCAGAAATCCTGTCGAAAATCGTTCTTGAACGTAAAAAAACACACATTCATGTCCGAAGAATATCTTTCACAAAAACATCCGAGACGCGATGATCAAAATTTCCGGCTTGAAAAACCGGAAATCACTAATCGATTGAATATACATTGTCTTTGCCGTCAAAAAACTTACAATGAAAGGTAACGTTCCTGAAGAACGAACTGAGTTTTTCTTGCTGACGAAATTACTTGCTGTGTCGAAAAACAAGTCAATAATCACGCCAAGTCAATTCTTCTTGTGATACTAAAAGTTCCCACTTTGTGAATGTGATTAGTTTTCCCAGGCTACCACAGCCAGAGAAATCGCATAACACGATTTAAATTTCGTTGTCAAACTAGAATTTCATTCCGCATAACAGGTGATTTCCCAAGACGGCAGAACAAGAATATTTCCTCCTCAGTACGAAGAGAAACAACCTATTTTATAAGATTATGAATACCTGGGAAAAATATTATTTTCCAGCAATAGTTCGATCCCTATAAATATTTTTTTGTATCATCAGCGTCCTCCATTAAATAAAATAAATATGATAAAATGAGTTAAAAATTAATCGAGGTATTTTTTAATTTTCTTCCAAGTAACCAGAATTTGCCAGGACTCGAGACCCGGAACCGTTCGGTGGCACTCGGTGGCTTCCTTGATGGAGTCGATGACTTTCAGTATACGCTACATTATTTCTTCTGCTCGTGATGCAGCCTAACATGCTGAAGTTCTCTAATAAAATAACCCAACTAACCGACGCTATAATTTTTTATACGATGCATCGACGAAAACTCGGCGCTCACGGGGCTAGGAGTCGGTCGGTACAAACATAACGGTAACTTGAAGTATTCCACGGAAGAGGCATACTGTGCGACTGAGCGACGGAGGGCAGCGCTCGGAATCATAAATCGAGACAATGGAAGAAGTGGGTAATGCGCGATCAGGGACAACTTGAGAGAGAAAGGAAACGACGGATCAGAACTGGAGTGAAATTAGTGCGAAAGCTGCACACGCGGTCAGACGCCGCGCCGCGCGTCACACCGCTCGCCGCACGCCCGCCGCCGCCGCGACGCTGACTGATGGATTGCCGCGCGTTACAGGGTCATCGCGCGACCGACCACGCGGTAGTCGCCGCTTTGCGGCACCGGGCACCGGTACCGGTACCCGCAAAGCGAATTTTATTTCGTCTCGGTCAGAGAGAACGGACCATCATACGAGAATTTAGTAGAGTTTGGTTTAGCAATACCCTTAGATGTATTTGGATTAAGCCGAGGTGTTGGATTGTGATACAAATAATAAAGTATTTCTTATGAAAACATGTATCCGTGCGTATTATTCATCTGACGCATTTCGACACCCTGCTGACTCTTTCAGACGATGGGGGAAAATGATGGACTAACCATAGGTTCTCTCATGGGTTGCCGTTAGTCTATCAGGTACTCCCTCCTCTGGTCTAATTGTAGCTACCCGCCTCCACCAACAGGATTGCTCCATTTCCCCTGTGTCTCCTTTGTCTATAACTTTGTCTATCAGTTTCGATAATCAGCCCGCAGTTTAGCTTGGAGCAGTGTCGATATGCCAATAAAACAGTTACATTTTCTGCTCGATCTCTGATTTTAGTAGAAGAATTAGCTGAAGTCAGTTGAGACCCATAGAAATCTGTTTTATTGGCGTTTCGACACTGTTCTCTGGTCATTTTAGTCAAGAATTTGATCGCCGATAACCTTTTGAAAACGCTGGGTATTCATGAATTGGTGTCTTTCTCATTAATTGATTTCAACCAGAACTTTTAACGCCTACAGGTTGATTTCGGAAGTTTTCTGAAGTGGTCAGTGTGTTCTGCATGAGCTTAATTACTTTGGAAACATGTCTTATTTATGCCTACAGAGGTTATCTCATTCCATGAAGATCATTGACTCTTAAAGTAGAGGCTAGGAAAACAGGACTCTGTCCCTATTCAAAAGGGGAGGGGATGATGAAGAAGGAGAAACATGTCTTGCGATGCCTTAAGTCTGAGCCTGTCTAGAGGCTTATTCCTGTAAATTTGACAGCGTAGTATGTCAAAAGAGAAAAAACCAACGACCGATCAGTTTAACCGACGTTTTGTTGGTTAACAGTCCCCTCTTGGCAGAAGGAAGACTTTCTGGAAGTAGGCGGAGGATGTATGATATATCACCAATTTTAACTTTTCCAATTCCTGACTCCCTTCGAAAAAATCGGAGGAAATAGAGTAGGGGTTCACCTTAAAATGCGACAAAAAATTTACATAATTACAATGTCGGGGATAAAATATTGTCCTACGAGTTGGCAACGTCGGCGAGCGGGTTGCAGAGGCGTCCGCTCGATCAACGCATGTCAACCGGTGGATTGGCGTTGCTCACCGAAGTTGGCCGATCGAGCTGGGGTACTCCTGGCTCCCCATTCATTCGAACGGAAAATAGGCGAATTCTGCAGCATGACCTGGAAACAGCGATGCTCGCACTTATGACAGTCCGGATCCCTTGGTCGGCGGCCAGGTCGTCGGATTTGCCTATCGCCCGTGATCAAGCGTCTTTGACGGGTCTCGCACCTTCCGACGTCATATTCGCGCCGTTCTCGGAATTGAGCGGGGCACCCGCCAGTTGGCCATCGTGAGCTATGGAGAACGCCGATTGCTCGAAGGGAGGGGGGACCCAGGAGGAATGGACATCTCTCCTGGTCGATAATTATTGGATGGATGTAAAACAGGAATTCGCCGTCGGAGGCGAAGGATTGCCGTTTTTATGTGTTGCGAATACACTGTGCTTTGAAACGAAACTTTGAGGATAATCATCGAACGATTTCAGCTTCTTTTAGGGCCTTTAAAAATTTCCGGGGGCCCAAACCTTTTTTTTTTTGAAATGACAACCTCCTCTTATACGCCTTTTCCGTATCTCAAAGAGAATACTTATCAAAGTTCACGAGCTTTTAAATTCAGTCTGATTTGTGCCGGACGCTAACTTTCTTAACCTAGCGTTTAAGTCTCTGGCTATATCATATAGAGTATCCCAAAAATCCGGTCCAACCCCTGTAAAATTTATCTGATTCGTATTTTGAAACGAGACTTCGTGGATGTTTATTGATCATAAGCTACTTTTAGAACCTCCCAATATTTCCAGGGGACCCCACAAAGGGGAAGGGGGGGGTGCTAGTCCTCAATTTTTTTTCCAAAAGTTAATCTCTTCTTATACGTCTCTTGCGTTCCGCGAAAAGAACTACTCAAAGTCTGCGAGCTTTTATAATACGTGTGATTTGTGTCGATTGCTTGCTTTCTTAACCGTGCGTTTAAGTCTCTGGCCTTATATACAGAGTGTCCTAAAAGCCTGGTCCACCCTCTGTAAAATTTTATCTAATTCATATCTTGAACGAAACTTTGGGGATATTCATCGATCAATATAGGCTTCTTTTAGAGCCCCCCGAAATTTCCGGGGATCCTCAACAAGGGGAGGAGGTGCAGGTTCATAAAACTGATTTTCGGTGGTGAAAAGCATCCGGCCTCAAGTCGCCTGCCCTGTTTTGCATCTGCCCGTGTCCTCGGTTCCGGCGATTCCGGGCACTTGGGCACGATTGATGACGACACAGATCCTGTAAAAAAAGAAGAAAAAAGGACGAGCGTGTGGACGGAATAATGAGGTGTGAAATGATCGCTGCGCCTAGATGGACTATGCGGTGGCCGCGATGGTGGTGAGGTGTGGAGTGTGGACAGACCGGGAGGCTGCGCGGCTCGCGCTACAGCTCGAGTTACCCGCGGGCTGTCCTCTTAGAGCAGGAACCGCGTATCTGATACAGGGTTGCCATAAGAGTTATGTTCTTCTTTCTCAGCAGGGCAGCGAGGCTGTGCTGCTCCGGGCTTGTGCTGCCCGAGCTGCCTGTTGTCAAACCGCGTGGAAACCCCCCGGAAAATGGGCCACTAGACAAGAAATTAATAAAAGCACAACGCAATTTGAACCCTCACTGGAAAAAAAAAAAACACATTGGATCTAGAGTCCAGACTCTTGAAAACATTGACATGAAAAGATACTCTTGATTCAATCAGATTTTTGCTTAGATCGAAAGGAAATCCTCTCAAATCAAGAGGCTTGGTTCTTGATTTAAGCTTAAATCCGATTGAATCAAGGGTATTTTTTCTTGTCGAGTTTTTAAGAGTCTAGACTCTAG
The DNA here is from genome assembly GCF_918797505.1 of Bemisia tabaci. Lineage (NCBI taxonomy): Eukaryota > Metazoa > Arthropoda > Insecta > Hemiptera > Aleyrodidae > Bemisia > Bemisia tabaci. The sequence goes on along the minus strand of NC_092796.1, from coordinate 10,024,317 downwards.
ATCCAATGTAATTTTTTCCAGTGCTCTTTGTATTTAAAGATGAATATGAACCAAACAATGGAGAATTCAGAAGTTTACTTAAAAAAGTTACTACTGAACATGACAAGATATAGGGGTCGGAAATTTGAAAGCCTAGAGCATGGATGTGCCAACCTCGCGATGATGGCTACGGACACTAAGTAGAATTTCTTGATGGCTGTAAGTTTCGAGTCGGAATATAAGCAGATAAATCAACTATGATAAAAAGTATGGGTGTTCACAATTGACATTGGTTTAATGGGAAAAGTACAAATGATGGCGTTTGTACAATTTAACTTCCGTTTCAACTGTGTGTTGTAAATGCATGTTGAAATATCGTTCAGGAGTTGATTACCGAACATTTCGTGGTGTGAATAGTTTTCTACTTGAGAGTTTGAAGAGGAAACATGTGACTTTTTGTATTTAATTCAGGCCTTGTTGTGCTCAAAGTCGAAAGTGAAATGATTAATTTTGCAGACGACCATTGGTTGAGCAGTAGCGGCGATTAGCATTCGCGAAACATGAATGATCAATTATCGATATTTTCCTACTTAAAGCTATAATAAAATATCGATTATTAAGGTTTTTGTTGTGAACATCCTGTTCATCGATCCTTTTCCATATGAGTAAATCACAGATCAATCGATTATCGCAAAGTAAACCACGGCACTGGCGATTAGGTATCGCAGAGCACTGCGAGAGACACTTCTGAGTATGAATATACTTTGTCTGAGAGGACAGCGAGCCAAAGAACGAGCAACAGTGGACAGGAGATGGAGAATGACTCGGACACGAGACAGGACAGTGGGACTTGCGGCCGGATCGAATGATGGCGCGATATTGAAACATTTGAAATGCGATCACCACACCGCACCGCAGCCGCCGCCGCTGAAATCAGATCATCGATCATAATCAAACCCTGGTTGACGATTCGCACCGAAAACCACTCATTTTTAGATATCAGGGCTAGGCGCGTCATCTATACTGGGGTTGATACGCCATTCCGCTCACTGCACTGAAAAAAAAGTTCGGTCGTATATAGGTGTTCCATATCATCCCAACTAATACGGTTCGTCAAACTGAATTTTCGGTTTGTCAAACAGAACTTGTGCGGTAAAACGACCTGACGAACAAAGTTTGGTTATATTTGCCGAACTTTCGGTCACACGAACCGAAAGTTCAGTTTGACGAACCGAATATTTGAGATGACATGGAGCACCGAGCCTTCATACCATCAAGTTCACATAACCGAGCTTTACCCAGCAAGGAACAAAAATCCTCTTTATGTTGTAGAGGACCCCGGGCTAATAAAGTAAATGGATCAACCTTTTACTAGAAAAAAAATAGTAAAAAAATAGATGTGCACATCGAAGTTTTGGTGAGAACATCAAATAGAAAAGAACCCTTAAAAATGTATAAAACTTTCGTAAAAACTCTAGGAAATATACCCTCAAAGCAGGAAACGGAACCCGGACAGGTTTTCTCCCAAAAATAATGAGCATGAGTGATAATTTTCACCATGCTATTCCAAGAATCCCCTTAAAACTCTCATAATCATAATACTTTAAGCCGCGTGGGATCTTTCAAGGAGAGAGGGTGTTTAAAGAGTAAGGCCCTAAGTTTATCTTAGGCGATCGGGATATTTTCGAGATTTCTGGCATCGTAGATCGAATGCAAAACTGACGGTCGATTCGTATGCGCGTCCTTCCTTCGATCCGATGGGCGCATCAAAAGGCGAATGGAAATAGCTTTCGCGGTTCGCGGAAAACGACATCGGACCCCCGATCCATCACCGAGACGGTCCTCGCTCGATTTCATTCGTCTGTCCCCTCTATGGCCGTAGCGATCGTGGCATGCTGTGCGAGAACCGCATAACTCAAATGGAAATGCTGTATGCAGATACGCGGTTTTTGCTTGTAGTAGTGCGTGGACATTCCGTTGCCACCGGTTTATCCCGATCCGGCGTCGCGGGGTTTTCCGCGAACCGATTTAGTCATCAGGCTCGAGAAAAAAATCGCCCCAAATCGATGGTAAGAGTCATAGAGCACCAATTTCAATACCTAACGTTGCAGATTTATCATCAAATTTTATTTTTCTAAATAACGAAAGATTCCATGTATTGAGCTTGTAAATGAAAATAGTATTATATTAATTATAAAAACTGATGATCAATTTATAATTGCTTTACGGTGATTCGTCAAGCTCAAGTGACGTGGTCGAACTGGCATGCGATCCATCGCATCGGTTAGGTCAAAAATCTCGGCAGATTTCGAATTTTAAGTATGAAAAAGGACGATATCCCCTGCGCATAGCCTAAAGAACCATTCTAAACCAAAAAATCGGCAAAATTCAGAACAATTAAAGCAGAATAGTGTTTGAAAAAACCGCGCATTCAATTCAGCTACCGATTACTGTTTCGGATGCGAGGTTTTTCCCCAAACATTATTCTGCTTTCAATTCTCTAAATATGTATGTATAAGCCGCTCTTACGGCGCCTTAGGGCGTTCTGCGACGCCTACTCTCCACAGGAATCTGTCATAGTAGAGACCCTCCGGAAGCTGGCATCTCTCCATTTCCTCACAGACGCCCTCTACTCACTTCTCAATTCTCTAAATTTTGCCGATTTTTGAGTTTAGAATGATTCTTTAGGCTTATGCGCAGGAGCTATCGTCCCTTTTTTTCACTAAACATTCAAAATCTGCCAAGATTTTTGACCTAATCGATGTGATAAATCGCATACCAGTTCGACCACGTCTCTTGAATCACATTGAAAAAAATGAAACGATTTTCTTATTCTTTTTTCAATTTAATTTTAACATTTTTCTCTTCATCATATGAGGAAAACATACAAGAGTCACTTTTTTAGCGCTCTCTGGCGCCTTGAGGCACAATACATATAAAATACAAAATCTCACTAATCTTTTAATAAAAGAGAGACTTTTTTGGTTAGAGCTTCAAGTCTGATATTTCGACCCAACTTGAGGGAAGATCACTTTTTTTAAAAAAAAACTTGTCCCCTTCAAATCATGCGTCATTTCGGATCACACATGTTCAATGTCTCTGATTCCCTAAGTATCATTCATTAGTTTCCTATCCTCACAGCTCATCAAGACACTTTCAGATTCTCATACTCGCTCTTAGTGCGTGACGCATTTTGATAAATCAATCTTGATGCAATACCTGAACGCCTTTCACGATTCGGAGCGGGGCACCTTCCCGACGGAGGTTAAAATCGGCAACTATGGAAGTCGGCACGAAGGACAGAGTGGACCGGATTTTTCGGTATGATACTGGATCTTGGGCCTCTAATAAAAGCGAGACCCTTAGCTGGTTATTCTTCTTTTTCTGGACGAAATTCAGTTTCCAGTAAGGCGCGCGGTGACCGGTAAATTCCCGCTGGATGCCTCAGCTCCACTCGGGAAAAAGGAGAAAAAACGAAGAAAAAGAAGTCGAAACCAGCTTCGTCGCCGCTCGAAGGATGACTCTTAGCCATGACGTAATTCTAACGTGAGATTTTGTCAGGCGTTCCCGAGTAAGAGTTCACGCATAACCTACACCCTCTCGGGACAGGGTCGCAAAGTTTCATAAAAAATAAAATCATGAAATTTCACGTGAAATATTTCATGAAATTTCATATATGAAAGATATTGAAAAATATAGATTCCGTTTCATGGTTCGCGAAATGTAAAAATTGTGATTTTCGTCTACTTTTATGTGTTTGAGTGTGCGGGTTGCATACTCTAACCCCTGGAAAATATGAAATATTTTACAGTCTCGTGAAATTTCAAGAGAAATACTTAATGAAATTTCAAAAATTCTGAAAGATGGAAAAATACAGATTCCTTTTAATGATTCGCGGAATGTAAAAATTGTGATTTTCGTCTACTTTTATGTGTTTGAGTGCGGGTTGCATACTCGAGTCCCTGAAAAATATGAAAAATTTCACAGCCTCGTGAAATTTGATGAAATATTTCACTGAAATTTCCAATCATTTATTTTTTTCTTACGTTTCATGCCACCCTGTCTCGGGATCAAGAAGAGCACCTAAGAGTGTTCGGATGTTGAAAAATTTCCCTCGATAAAATATTGCTTCCCAGGGAGATTTATGAAAAATTTTCTTTCAATTTTTTAAAGAATTTTATCCACAGTCTGATCCAATACTGTGATATTCGAGGAAAAATATGCATCACTTTCCCCGAAAATCTATTGGGTGAATTTTAGTGATGTTCCATTGATCAATGGTCATATGTCATTTTTCCTCAGCAAAGCGGTCTCGTCAGGAAAATTTTCTATGGGAAGTTCTTATTCTCAAGGAAAAGAGACTTATAAAATTTCTGGTTTCGTTCGAAATTGTTCTTCATGGAATTAATTCTATTTTCTTCTGAATGTTCCATATCATCTTTTTGACAATATGATCCAATTTATCGTGAAGTTTCAAGGAAAACTTTCTCTAGAAAAATAATTTTTCATTACGAAAAGTAAAAAAGAACCGCGAAAAAAATAGTAAAATAAGCTTATTGAAGGGATAAAAGTAATGAACACACAATGAATATAAAAAATCACATAATTTATTTCAGCTCGTAAATAGATGTCTCCATACAACACTAAACTATTTTTGACCAAGTCCCGCGCTTTCCCAATGATTATGACATGCGAGGGTCGCTGGGATTGTGGATGTTTCATCACGGATGTTATTTGTAAAAAATAGTTAAAGGCCTTTATGAAGAGATTGTCAAATTGGAGCGCTCTAATTTCAACGGAATTCTTGTTCTTTAGGCAAGAAATCGTGTTGCTCTTATTTGTGTCCAAAAGCTGGAGCTTACCTTTGCGAAAATATTTGGAGGAGGTGCAGAAAACGGAATGCTGCAGATGCTTCCGTTTCTGGCAGATTACTGTGCACAGTCTACTGTCAAATTAGTGATTCTCCAAAAAGGCCCGCTGTCCGACGATATCATAAATCCTTGACGATTTTGGGCAACCGCTCTGAAAATCTGTCCCCGCGTGGCTTTTAAACCAGTTCAAGCTACTCAGGAGAACTACCTCAAAACGGCCGGTACAATCCACAACCAAAGAGAAACAAAAATGCTAGTGGCCTATAAAATATCCTCACAAAGTTATTCTTCTCTTAAAACCTCGGAAACGAACTTTTTCGAACTGAAGAGCTTATGTCCAAAGTATTTGCAACACTGAGTCAGCATCCAGTGGGTGTTTCAAAATGTTCCTGGTAAGAAGCATAACCTGTAAATGTACAGCAGAAAGGAACCAAGCCACATCGGCAAATCCCAAATTCGATTTCTTTTCTTTCAAAGTTTCTTCAAACTTTCTGTGTAGTGCGAAGCAAAGTCATTAAAATTTTCAAAGAAATTCACAGGAACGTTCTCTTATAAAAATTCAAATTGCCGAGTTAAACTTGGCAATAGCTGATGGTGCTTAGTACCTTTCTGCAAAACGCGGTCCAAATAATATAAAAGAGGGGTATGCTCGTTACTCGACCTTTGCAAAATCCTACATAAGAAAATAAATCAAATCGTCCGCCAAGCTTGAGGAAAGAAGCGGACCCCTAAATTTCCGAGACCCAAGATGCGCTATTCCACTCCAAGTCCGGGGACAGTTTCTGGAATTTTCGAGGCATAAAAGGAGGTCGGAATGCCGTGGCGTATGTCCCTGTTTTTATTGTTTTCCAAAAACGCCGGCTCGGTAATCCGCGGGGCCGTTAAACGGCGCTTCTTTTGAGCCGCCGGCCCGCGAGCATGGGCAAAGCATTTTCGGAAAGCTCGGCGCGGGACAAAAATGCGGCGCTCCGGGAGGGAAAGTAATATAAATTTGATAGCCGATAAATTAAGCGAAATTGAAATAATAAGAGGTCGGGGCGAATTAAAAAGCGATGCGGGGAAATTTATTGGTCACCTCGCGCATGCGCATGATGCCTAAATTAGTCGCGAGTTCCTAACGAGGGTGAAATGTTGTTTTTTATTCGCGTCGCGCCATTGTCCGAGCCGCGCTGGCTCCGGGGACAATAATTATAATTCGCAGGAATGCTGCGTCACAATTCAAACTGTCAGCTTGCTTTATCATTTCTCTGCTCTCTTGCCCTTTGCGTCCCCCTGCACAAAAGGAAGAACGCCCTATGTGCCTTCAGACGTCGCCATATTTCCTTCAATAAAAACCTAATTTACCGAGAAAATTGTTGATATTTTTCTTCAATTTTTTCCGACTATTTTTTTCACAATTTAATTTAAAATATCTGAAAATTCCAAGGAAAAGCATGCTTAATTTTTCTGAAAAATACATGTTTTAATCGGAGAAATTTGGCTACTTCCAAATGTTCATACAGCGGTTTTCTTCAGCATGGCAGCGCACCTGTCCTGCTTTCAGCATACTCCACCTCTCAGATGCAGTACCTATACCTTCAACCATTGGAGTTGAGAATGCTGAGAGGGCTTATTGTTCTTCCGTCGTCAAGATCAAAAGAGAAAGGACACTGCGAAATGTTCGGCCATTTGAACCCAACGTAAAGTTTTTGATTCATGTTACTCAATTTCGCAATAAGGAACACCAAAGTTTTTGGCCGAAGTTAGTTTCTTTTTTAAAGCTGAAGGTAGGTTCCGTATAAAAATCTTTGGTCGAAAAAAAAGAAGAAAAAAAGAAAAAATCACAAGCAACACAAGAATTTTATGAACTAAACCTCACATTACCGTTCTATTGGTTCCTCTTTCCTCCTTCTGCGTAATATAATGTTTAATATGTTCAAAAACTTTAGTTTCTTTTATTTTACTGAAAAATACATATAAAATGTGCGTTTTGGTTGATTGATTAACTGTCACATCGTGTCCTACATTTTAGAGAGTCTGCCACCAAAAAGCTTGATTCTAAATGTTGAGAGTCCATCCTACGATCCTATCTAACCTTATCGCACAAGTCGTTGTTTTGAAGTGCAGTGGATCCTTTATGCCTCAACATCGACAGTATTGGTCGATTATGGGCTTTCATATTAAAAGATTTTGGGTGACAAATGAATGATGCTGAAGTCCGAATCTAGATGCATTTTCAAATGGATCCATCTTGTGGATCAATTATTGTTTCAAATGCCACACAAGCGCTGTCTTAGTTCCTTGCTCCAGATGTCGACGCGGATGTTTGTCACGTAACGGTAATAATGTTGTTTCCTTTTATCCTTCGAGTTGAAGCAATGACTGATCACATTGTTTTAGTCTCCTCAAAAGTGAATTTCTTGAGACTTCTCTTGAATTATTTGGAATTAGGGATTGTATGATTACTCTAGTCCAATTGGTTACACAGATTTACAAAAAGCATTATGCATTTTTTTCTGTATGAAAATATGTTGGCGAGAATACTTTTTAAGACACCAGAAAACCTTAAATTGCTGAAAAGCTTTTTCATTTTGCACGGTCAAGGCATTTCAATTATTCAATCACATAGTAAAAACATGAAGTAAAAACAGTAATCAAAGTTGGAGCGAAAGAATCAGGTCATCTAGAGTTGGTTAAATCAAACAACACAGTATTCGAATCAGAAATCAGATATCGATAATCGATCGATATCTGTTATGTGGACATGTTGTAGAAGCACCGCCACTGGTTATGTTGCGGACCTGCATTGCCGGCTTTCGTATGATTTTTTGGCAGAAGAGGAGGGGGGAGGTATTAGTCTTAGAGAAAATATCTCAGGTGGACGAATGGGGTATAAACCGTTGAGGCTAAGCTTTTAACTCGATTTTCGACCATCTTCATGATGCAACGTTGTTGACACAAGGCAGAATTCTACCAACATACATGGTATCTTTTAACAGAAGGGGCGGGAAGGGCGGCTCCTAAGAGTTTTACTTGGCCCATACAGACAATATAAGAGATTTTACAAAATTATTGCTTGACATCTCCGGCATGTTTGAACTCCTATTTTGATAATTTTTTTTAGTAAAGCCAGTTCAGATTTGCTCCTGTATCTCAAGTTTTAAAATTTTCCCAAAATGGACCGATGAACCCCCATTTTGGACCAGAGGAGGAGCAATCCTTCCTTGGTGAGATATCTATCTTACCAAATTTGGTAGTCTTTGCCCTCCAGACCTATGTGAGCTGTCGTTTTGTGCCCTTCCTGTCGGCCCAAAAAACAGCCAAGCCCCCCCCCCCCCCCCCCCCGCAGGCTGTAAGCATTAGTTAATTTTACCATCTTCCCATTCTTTTATTCGACTGATATAGGTTAGTTGATACGAATTTTTGCATAAAACTATGAGAGGAGCCTGGCATCAGTGGGCAGGGAGCTGGACACAGTAGCGGCGGCGCGATAAGGGAATATCTCCGAAGGAATAATCCGGACAGAAGACGGGAACACGGAAGGTGGAGGGACAAGGGGGACAGGATAAGGGTCCAGATTTTAATTAAGATGGAAGACCGGGCAGGAACATGGAAACGCACTCAAGCCTCGCATCCGAGTAATGACAGTGCTGCGCTCTGGCCGCCCAACACCCAACCAATATGAACGGCCTAATTAATGACGTCTTATTCCTTCCCGACTCCTCATTGTGCGGCATCGCGACTTGCTGTGGACTCTGTGCGTGGTTCGAACACGGTGTAACTGTAGCAATGCGCTCTTTGATCGATAATATTGCCGCGATGAGAACAAAAGTTTGATCTTGAATCGTAGTGAGGTGCTCTACGTAGGTCTCCCTATTCAATTCATTTAATGGAACTCTTTCTACCGATCAGGATGGAGGTTTAGAAGTTTGGTTACATGGGTTAAATGAACCTCACGATTAGATTTTGACTCGACTGTCACCTTCGCGCCACTGAAAAAAAACACAGAAAATAAAAAAAAAAAAACAAATCAGAAAAAAACAACAACAGATATTAAAACCACCGATGCGTGACATCAAAAACTTGCGCATAACCTACTGTGCACCCGCAAAAAACCGCCATAACATGCTCCGAAAAAGAATTTGGACCAAAACTGTTAGTAAAAGTATGTTGCATGACAACGAATTGGATTACTAAATTCCCTTGGGATGATTTGACTTATCACCAATTTTTGTGTTGATCAAAACGGCCGAGGCAATGGAAATGTTCACGAAAGTGTTGCGTTGTATGTAGTGTTCTCTTTTTCACTATTATGCGCATATTAATAATTTATTCATAAATACTAATAGATTTTAATGTTTCCTTTTTGTTCTAGGTAAGTCTTGCAGTATTTTGAATATTATGAGACAAATTCGAGTAAGTAGCCCACCATTACGTTGAAACCACCCATTGAGGTATTTAAATGTTATTTTATTTGTCTTTAATTGAAAATCAGCTGATTCTAATCCTCCTTACGAAGACTTCCAATTAATGATTGCTCGGCATCTTAGTCACATTAAATCCGTTCATAAAATTAGAACACTACAGAGTACTTAAAAAACGGAAGCTGAAATAAGGATTCATTAGTGCGTTGAAAAGTAATCACTGACAGGAGCCTCTTGGAATTTTCAAAGGCTGAAAAATTTTCAGCAATCCCTGCGAGGATTAGGAGAAAAATAAGTAGTTTGTTTTTACCATTCGAAGGAACATTGGTAACATGGAATGTAAAAAAAAAAACCTCAAGTCTGCAAAATTACAACTTTTAAGACAACTGATGTCTCCCATCTTCAGCTCTCGTTTCCAGCATGTGTTAGTAAATCTTAATTCTACATTATCTTGAACTATCAACGAGTGTCGAAAAGTTATTTTTGCCCAATGATCTCCGGGTTGAAGCACCGGATCAAAGCACACGGTTCCGTTTTCCCGTGGCGCAAGCGCTCAAGACGAAGCATCGCTCATCGGCTTTGCATAATTCATTGATCATGCTTTCCGCACTTCAAGATCTGCGAATTTGTCAGTGGTCTCCTGTCAAATCTGAGCGTGACACAGTCACCACTTTAACGACACAACGACACAACGCGACATAAGCAGATCATGGATTACAACTTAGAATCCGATTTTTGACGAGTCTTCCTTGATTTATATTGATTGAACTGTGGAGCTTGGAGAGTAATCTTCTGGCGTTGTCCTTTAATAATACACCTCTCGGACAGCGCCTAGCAGAAGAGAATCAAGTGACATTAGCTAATGCCAAATTTTATTGGCAGATTGTTGTGCGGATTCCTCTGGAAACGGTTGATAATTTTTCTCTGGCATGGATCATATTCTCCAAACTTTTCAAAATAATCTTTGTGACTGTAGTATTCTGCAGAAAAATGAATTGAATGATGAAATTTGGCAGTATAGCTGATATCTTTCGATTCTTCTCTGGTAAACGCTGCCCTTTCAGTCTGATTTTCGGAAAAGGCGTTGTCTACTTTTTGAAGAATGAACATCGCACCGAGCCCCGTGACAGGAATTCGTGTAAGAATTTTAGAGTGTTGCTAGCCTTGAATATTATGTTTCTGTTTTCCCTAATCTATTTTCCCTCTTTAGTTAAATAATCCTCACCGTGTCAAAGAAATGAAACAATGCTTAATGCTGCACTTTTGCGATTGATTTGACTATTTTAGTTCAGTTCAGTTCCAAACACCGTTCTTTCTAACTTGAGTTATTGTTTCTCAAAACTTCATTTTTTTCATCGCAAACTTCAAAATATCATAACCCTGGGTTTTTTAAAAGAAATCTTTAGGCAATTCGGCTGTTTTAATGTCGATAAAACACTCCTCCGAGCGGTGCGTACCAATTTCTTCATTCTGAATTTGGTACTCTTGTAGCGCTAAGGTTCCATTTTTCGTAGACTGTCACGAATATATTCTAAAATGAAAGAGTTTTATTTTTTCCCCTCAGCTATCTATTAATGTAACGTTCACGTGTACATTCAAATAATGTACCGCCGCTCAAGTAGAATCGAAAATTTACGAGGCGCTTGTTTTTCTACTCATTCGTTTAAGTCTCCAAGGTAACGATCACTTCAAGTATAGGCCGTAGTTTAAAGCCATGTATCTCGGATCGCATTTTGAGAACTGCAGCCTAATCGCAAAAGTAAATAATAGTTGCAAAGGTAAGTAGTAGGTTGGCTACCTTTTTAGGCCTTATAGGTAGATCCATGGCCCAACCTCAAAATTACTGACAAGTCCGCACTCTCCCTGTATAGATACCCCAGTGCGCGCTCGGGGTCTCAATACATATTGTCTCTGAGCAGTGATGGCCTCGTGGCTTTTCCTTTATCTCGAGGCACGGTATGGTACAACATGGGCCATTGGCGAGAGACATACGGATCATCTCGTCGGGGCTGGACGCTCCGGAGCGGAGAAGTGTTTCAGGAGGGCGAAAGTGAGTTGACGCGCGCGCACGTTTACGGAAACGCGACGGAGGGGCTTGGCGGGAGCGGCGCGGCGGCTGCCAGAGCAGTAATTGAAAGATTGTTATGGTTTTTGCATCAAGTTCATTGTCGAGCCCGTAACACGGGAGCAGCGGGCAGGAGCTCGACCCCCTTGGCGTCCGACCTGGATCCAGTCGGCGTCCACGTCGCCACCTTTGGAACTCGTCCTGGCCCCGGCCCGGCTTCTCGTGTCCATCTCGCCGCTGTCACCTTCACTCACTTTGACGGCTCGTCCGCTTGTGCGCCGAGACAAAACAGCCCCAACCCCCGCTCCCACTCCGCAAACTTGAGTAAAGAAACGCGGCGGAATCCGTGTTTTATGATTCTCCAGTATTTAGTGGGTATGGATCTCCGCACTGAAAAAAAAGTATGGTAACAACTACTATAAGTCTACTTGATTTTCCACACTGTGATACTATATACATTAAGCCGCTTTTACAGCGCAGCCTCGCGCTCTGCGACGCCCAATCGCTATTGCTCCCTATCTTCCCAGAGACCATCAGGCAGTTGGCACCTTCTGATCTCTTCCTCCATCCCTTGTCGCCAACCTTTCACAGGACGTCCCCGCCGTCGCCTTCCGGGAGGAACCCAATCGAAACTACCTGGTGATCGAATACTACTTGGTGGAAATAACCAGAATTATAGAAGTATTTATCAGAACTCTGGTAATACTTACCATAGTACGGTAAATGCTATCATGGAGTCTGGTGTTTATTATCTTACCCGGATCACTGCATCAGAGTAGAGTAACATCTAGCATATTTTTTTTTCAGAGCGCGACCAATTTCCTGAAGTCCAATTTCGATTTAAGTTAAGTTTTTTTTTTTTTTTAAAATCATTTAGCGACGCGTCATGTAGTTTGTTACATAGTAACTCCTACATTCGAGTCACTGGAGTCAAGTAGCACACTTCGACACTTCTCGTTAATTTTTCCTGATTTGATAAAAGTAAACGCTTAAGAGACGGTAAGGAGCGAGAGTATCCCTCCTGGGATATTTGAAGCGGAAAAAATAAAAATTAAAATCAGTCAGAAAACACCACCGGTAAAGGTTTTACACATACTTTACTTTACGTTAGGCTTTGGTATCTGGTACCTAGGTAGGCGCGTTAATCCTCACCTCACGAGGCGCGTGACGTAATATTCAACCGTTTCCCCCTCCGATCCTCCGATCGCAATAGTGATCTCTCAGTGGCGTGGCGTGCTTTGCGATAAATCGATTGCTATGCCATTTAAACCTATGGAAAAGGATCGATAAACAGAGTGTTCGCAGCGAACACCTTAATAATCGATTCTTGACCATATGTTTAAATGGCAGAACAATCGATACATCGCAAAGCACGCCACGCGACTGTGATCTCTGCAAAAATGGCAACAATGGCATCCGAGCGGCGAGTGGTCCATATGAATGGGTGTTGTGCGCGGAAGATAATGCACAGGACGGCAGGGTGGGGGGGGGGGGGCGGCGGCTAAAAGGTGGATGTACCGTTGAATTTGAGACAAATCCAAGAAACCGCGGACATAGTAGCCGCGATCTAATTAAGATGCTGTCCGATCTCCTATCGGAGGCCGCCGCGCCGCCGCGATGCTGGCTAGTGTAAATCGGCCGCTAAAAAATCCCCCCCCCCCCCCCCGGGGGGTGGGGAAAGGGAAATTGTCATCGACACCTGGGTTGGCGAGATTAACGGCGCCCGGAGCACGTGTGAGAAACTATCCTTATATATTGCTTATGTTCGTAAGTACGTCGCACACTGGGGTATTTGACCTTAGAACTTGGCCTAAACTGCAGCCTGCACTGGAAAAAAAAAGAAAAGAAAAGAAAAAAAAAAAAAACACATTGGATCTAGAGTCCAGACTCTTAAAAACAACGACTAGAAAAATACTCTTGATTCAATCGGATTTTTGCTTAAATCAAGAACCAAGCCTCTTAATTTGAGCGGATTCCCTTTTGATTTAAGTAAAAATCTGATTGAATCAAGTGTATTTTTTCTTGTCAATGTTTTCAAGAGTCTGGACTCTAGATCCGATGTGTTTTTTTCCCCCAGTGTGATTGTTAAAACTTTACCTGGCTATGTCGGCAAGATAAGATAAGACGTAGCCCTATCTACGCCGTGTGATGTATCGATTTTTGATTCTTGTCGTACCGACGCACATACATTTCAACAATCTGGCTGCTATCTACTAGCTCATTTTAGGAACATACATGTATTCATGTGAAATAAAAATTACTAGGGACAGTATTCAATTTAATACGTCGATTTTTGTCTAAATTCTGCGGAACGGCCATTCTGCGGCGGTGTCGGTCCTTTTTTGGCCGGAATTCAGAATAACTGTTAATTTTTGAGGTTTGATTGTTCTATTTCTGCAAATACACAGATAATCACCGTCTTTGCCCAAGACTTTCTTAGTCTGGACGGTAAAACGTATTTTGGATCAGTTGATCAAAGCTCACCTCATCAAGGAGTTCCCCTTTTCATGTAAGCTGAAATAAAGCATTTTTGCGTCAATATCTTATCTTTTAAAAATACACCAAAAAATAAAAATTAAAAAAAAATTTAAAAAATGTATTTTGAGAAGTATTTCCATTCATGGGTTGGTTTTAAAGTCATCAAACTTTCCTCACACGGCTGAGAAGACCCAATCAAATAAGATATGCAATTATCATTCGAAGGCGAATGGAAACAATCGCAACTTTGCGGCGTTTTGGTTGCCATGTAGATAATTTCTAACGTAAACTCAGTGTAGGTTTCGAAAATTGAATCAATTTTCTTGACTTTTTTGCCAAAAGAATGAGATTTGACCAGGTCTTAAGGTTCGAAAGAACTTTGTGCGCCGGGCACAGAACTCGGGGGATGGAAGGGAGGGGAGGGATATTTACGATTCAATTGGTGTAAGCGTTGTAGTGCTAACAAGAACCGAGCTGCTGGAGACCAGGACTGGGAGTCGATGCCAGCTTCGGTCCTGAAGGGGAAGCGTCTCTCTGTAGTAGTGCTGCGGAAGAACCCCGTATGAGAATTCGAACTTAGCCAACATTTTTCCAAGAACACTTGAATTTTTAGAAGGGATCCATGGGTATTTGGCTTTGAAATTATAAAAGAAATTTGTACGAAAATGAAATCTTGCTTCGTATCTGAAAATTTTCAGACAAAATCGTCACCTTCTGGCCAAAGTATCACAAGAGCCATGCGAGGATTAAAATTTTCCGCTGAATTTTATTTTTTCACAGAGAAATTGTTCAACGAGGCTTTCCGAAAACTTCAATGGATTTTCTTTGTGCTGAAAATAAAGTTCAGTGAAATTTTCAAACAATTCCAACCAACAGTCTCTCTGTAAAAATATAAATTGGCGGCGGAAATTCTAAAATGTTTCATGGCGTTCGTGATACTTTGGCCGGGAGGTGACGAAATATTCATAAATTCTTTGGTTGATCAATTGAAAATTTATGGTAATTGTGAATGATTTAGAAAAGAGAGGGAAAATCACGAATCTAACCTTTGAGTATTCAAAGGCATAGTCATTTAATTTGCAGTTTTTTATTAATTCCTCGATTCTAAACGTAAAAAAGACATCGGAACGCTGAGACGAATAAAAGATCGTGACAAATAACTGGAAACAAATAATAGAGTAAAATTTATTATAACCAGGGTGAACTTTACTACATTTTTCAATTCTTCGAGACGTTCTCTGATGTTACCATTAATCATTTTCGACTGGCCGGAGTGGCCGGGTGTCATTGTCGTCGATATTCCTCGAGAAAATACCATATCGAAACTCGCCGTCGTCCGGTATTGGACATATCCTCTAGTTCCCGCGACAAAAAATGAAGAAGAGGCAAAAAATTGGTCAGTGTAATACTTAATGACTCGACGAGAGCCAATAAATTCAGGATTTTTTTCTTCTCTACGCCCAATGTGTGGGGTACGGGGAACGGCCTAAAAGCAAGCGAGAAAAGAAAAGAACAGGCGAGGGGGAAGGCGACGGGTCTTGTTTCCTCCCGCGAACATAACCTCTAATGGGTGAACTAACACTCGTGAAAACATTGCATGGCGTCATTTTTCAATTCGAAAGTTGGGTTTGTCGTGGAGGTTTGTTCGCTGCTAACGCCAACCAATTTGTATTTAGGGATCAATCCGTCGCCCTCCTAACATTACTCTGCAATGAGCCCTGTCGCCCATACAAGTCAATGCTTTTCCGGGCTCATCTCAGTGTGTAGTTACGTCCTTATGTTAGCCAAGCGACAAATCGTTCACGCTCGGATCGATTGATTTTCGAGGGGATCCTGGCTCGGATTAATAGCTGAGGGCTCTTGAAATATGTCTTCACATTCCGACGTTCCGAAACACAGAATTGAAAACCATACTGCCGTGCTAAGGAAAAACGCCGTATGAGCCTTCAGCTTTCCTTCAATATGACCAGACGTTCGCTGGAAAAATGTTGAGTATTTTTCAAAATTTCAGATACATTTGTCGAACTTGATCTCAAATTCTTGGAAACATTGTCAAGGAAAAAGGACTGCTTCAATCAATGCATGTTTAATCCGGAAATTTGGCAACCGCTCAAATTTCAGACGGCGTTGTTCTTGCATGCAGCATCAGTGCGTGATGTGCTTTGCGATTATCGATTCATCTGTCATTTACCTATTGAAAGATCGATGAACAGGGTGTTCGCAATTTCTAATAAATTTGATAGAATTTTCGCTGAAAATTATCATTTTTCAGTTTGTGTTATTGATCTATCTCGCGTTAAATCGAATTTTCATCGATCGGTTTTGTTTTCTCGGATGCCGGATTTGTTAAAAAAAATTGTGAATTTTTCTTTAAACTCCTGAAATAAATTGAAATAAAGTTAATTATAAACTTGCTTTGCTTAACCTGTAAAGTTTTATAAATCGTATTGGTTTTTCCTTTTGATAGTTTTCAGTTTCATAAAGAATCTCGAGAAATATTTGCCAGAAATCGTTCAAAAAAGGACATTTGTCGGTTAGCGCATGGATTGCAGCTAAAATGAACCATATGCCCGTTGGCGTAATTTTCAGAATTTAGACCGCCCAGTTCGCAAGCTGGCCATTCAGTTCATGGACTGGGCAATTTTGCCAACGGGGCGTAACATTGATTTTCTTTCCTTCTCAATTTCTGGTCAGTAAACGCTGCTGCGTCCACCTTAGCTTTACAGGATCGCGAACGGTGCATTAACGCAGTTGATTTTTTTATGAAAATGTAACCAGGTGAACGCAATCTATGCGACTGAAAGGTGCGGCAAATTCCGCAAATAGTCTATACATAATTATTATTTTATCTTTTATCGGTGCTAGATGACAAGCCTGTTGGAGAAGTACACCGTTTTCAAACCGGAAGCCGCAGGAATTGCATTCCGCACTTATACTCGCATCACGAACATGCATGTCTGACAGCTACGTAGGCATCCGCAACTACAAGTGAGCATTTTTTCTTGCCGTGAGACAAACTGCCATGCAGGTGTAATGCATTTTTTGTTTCCAAAGGCGTGACGTTATTTTCAAACGGTACCAATGCTACAGCTCTTTAAATATATAATTCCATTGCATCCCAAAAGGTTAGGAAGCACTACACAGCATCATTTCATCCAGAGCTTAGAAAAAGGATAGGACAGAAGTTGTTGAGGGCTGAAATATTTGCAAAATTAAGACCCTATCATATTGAAAATATAGTGTACAGATAACTTTTAATCGTTCTGTAACGAAGATCGATAAATTGATGATCAGAGTAGAATTGCGGTGTATCATTAAGGCGTCCCCTCACGGTGACATAAATCTCGGTTATTTTCGCTGATAAGTTCAGTAATTGCTTTTAGGCTCAAAGGACTGAGCCTTTAGTCGTTAAAACACAGCTTTTTTGGTAAAAAATCCAGATTTCAGTTCTTTGAACCGGAAGCTCAATTCGTTGAGCCTAAAGTTCAGTTCACGTAACATAAATTTAGTGTATATCATTAAGGCCGTCCCCTCACGGTGACATGAAACTCGGTTATTTTTGCTGATAAGTTCAGTAATTGCTTTTAGGCTCAAAAGACTGAGCCTTCAGTCGTTAAAACACAGCTTTTTAGGTAAAAAATCCGGATTTCAGTTCTGCGAACCGAAAGATCAGTTCGTTGAACCTAAAGTTCAGCTCACTTAACAGAGATTTAGTGCACTGAAGCGAAAACTTTCGGTTTTTACGACATTTCTTCCACGCAAACCAAAGTTCCTCGGTTAGGTAAACCGAGACCTCGGTCCGTTGATCTAAACCATCCGTTCTACCCAGCAAAGAGTCGGCTGGATCATGAAGCGCTTGCTGAACTTATCGGCTCGTTCAATCGAGTATTTTTTCTCCACGCAACCCGCAGGGCTCAGGTGTAGAGTCTGAACTCGGAAATAACCAGTGTGAGTGAGTGACTGAGTGAATGAAAGAATGAATGAATGAGTGAACGATGAGTAGCTCGGCACGGAGCGAAGTAGCGTTTGGACAAACTAACTGGTTCGAGTTGGAGTGGCTGCGAGCGTGGGTATGCGAGCCGTGAGTTCTCGAGTCATATGTACGGTCACCGGCGCAGACGCGACAGAACGCGACTAGACGCGCGACTGAAAAATCAAGTATTTATGATGTATCCATATAACAACATTGCTCTTCATCTTCAGTCCCTTGATCTAGGCCAGTAATACACCGGTGCCGTTACCGGCGCGGAATAGAAATGGAAAGCCTCAGCACGTGTATTTTTATCCCTGCATTTCAAACACTGAAAAAAAAACTACCGGCCGTGGAAGCCGTACTTACGAGCGATATAGACGTACGGTCCGGAATGCTACGGGTGCTACGCCTGGAACTTTCGGCCTCTGAGCCGGAACGGACGGCATGTCTGTATGGCCCGTAACTTTTTTTTCAGTGAACTCTGCGTCATTTATTTTCCTTAATGAGTGAAGAGAATTTAACGATTTTTCGGTTATGACATCTTTATAAACTTGTGTTGATCAAGAAAAACTGCCCAAGATTCAGCATAAATAATGTCTCGATAGTGTTACGATTAAAACCTGTCAAAAATGTCCGATTGAAATTTTTTGGCATTTTATAGGTTATATTGAAAATTCTCGTAGTCAGTGTGCCCAGTTAAGTTGAAGATCATCTATAGACTTTGTTTTTCCCTTGAGAAACCAGGAGTAAAATTTTAATTGTTTCTTCAGGTAAACTATCACGTGATGAAGAGCTCGCATGATGGTACATCAGTGCGATATACTCTTATTCAAGCATTTTAAGAAATATTGCTTGGTGTCTGTGATTTGTCAATAAATACAATTGTTAAAAATAATATTAAAAAGAAAAAAAAAACGATTTTTCACTGAGCTAGTTTTAAAAAGGTTTTTTGAAGTACGCATGAAAGTTTTCTTGAATATTGCAGATATTTTTTTCGGAAAGTTCTTTTTTACCCCTCTCAAATTTTTCATGTCAATAGACTTCTTTTGCACAGAGGCGTCCGCATGGAAGTTGAATTTGGAAATCAAGGTTTCTATTTTTAACACGGAAAAAATGGATTACTGATTTAACAATTATAATCGTCAACAAATATGTCCGACATGTTTTAAATGTACATTATGGAAAGCCAACCACGGGGGTGGTTAAATTAGCATGTTTAATTGTAAAATCTACATGGAAACATGTCGGACAATTTTTAACTACAAAATTGTTATATCAGCAGTTTCATTTTTCCATGAATTTTGACGGAGACACATTTTGTGACACGCGTTACAAACATATAATCGAGTGTTCCGTCGAACGAATAGTGGAAGGAACGTTCGGCAACTGGGCAGCTCGCCGCGCTGACCACTCTTCACTTCTTTTCGCGGTCCGCGGATACTTCAGCCTTCCGCGGAGCATCGGACGTACCACTTCCGTCACCAGGACTCAGACATCATCTCTTTCCCGATGCACTGTCACGTGCGTAAGCTCCCCCCCCCCCCCCCACACGAATCCCCCCGCCCCCGATGGCAATCTTAATTCAGTTTAAGTACTCCTCGACAACTTTATCTCGCGAGACGCACACTTTCTTTCGTTTACCTCCTCCGACGGCGCGGCGCTGACCGGTATCGCAACCTATTTTTTTTTCGCGATGCTCTAGTTGATACCGAGGGTATCGTGCGAGATCGTTACCTGTCTCGGGGATTTTACCGATGAGCTATTCGCCGCTCTGCTCGAGGCTATTTCTGAGTGATTAGTTTTTGCATAATCACGGCCGGGGCTGATCGGGAGACGGGTGCGCGGCTTCGTGGATAATCGAGGTTGTTGACGTTGAATTCGATTTATTTATGCTTTGACACAGGGAGTGCTTTTAAGTCCATTTTCTTAAGCAGCACTGGAAAAAAAACACATTGGATCTAGAGTCCAGACTCTTAAAAACATCGACGAGAAAAAGTACTCTTGACTCAATCAGAATCTAGCTTAAAACAAGAACCAAGCCTCTTAATTTTCATAGACGCAAGATCATATTCCATTCCCTTCTGTCAATTCTTTTTTATGGCATAACCATTTGGATTTCAGCCACCTGTTGGAAAAAAACCACCAATCTAATCGAATCATCTATCCGTCCATTAAAAAAAACCCTTATATGTGGATATAAATCTGTGTCAAATTTTGCACAAGACATTATCTCAGGAGTTCCTCCTGCCACCCTATTAATAGAAATGAAACTTAGAATAGCAAGAGGCGAGAATAGATCAAATATTGAAAAAGAAATTAGAGACAAATGGAGAGAGATATGGGTTAATGAAAAGGGCAATTATTGGATAAAAACCATTATAAACGACTTTGATGAGTGGCTGGATCGGGATCATGGAAACCAAGATTTCTATATGACACAATTTATGTCGGGCCATGGTGCCTTCGGCAGTTATTTAGCAAAAAGACATATAATAGATTCTCCCTTTTGTACATGCGGAGAGATAGATACTCCAGATCACACCTTTTTTTCATGTAAATTGAAACTTAATCTTAAGGAAAATTTAGAATTAGAATTGAATCAGACAATTGATGCAAAAAATTTATTAAAATTGATGTTAGAAAATAAGCACAATTGGTTTTTAGGTTATAAATATATAAAAGTTATTTTAGAAGATAAGATTAATAAATATAAGCCTAGTAGTAATAAGACTAACAACTCCGCTCCAACAATCAACATCCCCGATGTAATGCCTCCAGGCGGTCCCGGGGCTTTATTAAGTTAGTTATAGTTATATAAGCTAATTATATCCAAACTAGACCAGTCTCAATTTTGTTAACTATGTAATTTAATACTTAATAAAGAAATTCAAAAAAAAAAAAAAAAAAAAAAAAAAAAAGCCTCTTAATTTAAGCGGATTTCGTTTTGATTCAAGCAAAAATCCGATTGAATCAAGAGTATTTTTTCTTGTTAATGTTTTCAAGAGTCTGGACTCTAGATCCAATGTGTTTTTTTTCTAGTGAGTTTTAAATTGTAGTACCTTTTTCTAGTTTTTTGAGGTTCTAATCCTCCTTCTGCACGACAATTTTGCGTCTCCGAAACAACTACCTCCTCTTCAAAAAAACAAAAACAAAAAGGAAACACTCTATTTATAAATGACACTTCTACAGACATGACTTTGAGGTTTTTAGTTAGTTTGGTCAGTTCTTGCCTGTCTGGGAGCTGTTACGTCACATTTTCAGGCCTTTACCTTTCAAGCGTCTTTTTCAGTTGCAATAGATATGCTGGGTAGAACAGCCCATAATCTTTTACGTTTCCTCTCCCTAAAAAAAGCACTAGAATCTCTTTAATTGGAGGATATTAACAATGCTGTTTCGTTGTATGTAAACCAATATTCCTTCCCAGACTCTGTTACTGATCCGGCATTCTCAAACTGTAAATTATTTTCACCTCAGGGACTATCAATACTCAGTAACTCGGTGAAGACTTTTACTCCGAGGTGCGGATAGTGAAATAACAACGGAATTGGTCATAATTTTAAAGTGGATCACTATTGGATCTGTGACGTTATAGCGGCAAAAACGATTTATGTCCTAGATAAGTATCAATGCTAGGCCCCAAAGGATGCGGTTATCAGGTGGATGCGTGTAAATGGACGCACCATCAAATGTTTTCCAGCGGTTGCCAGATTTTAGAAATATGTAGTATTCATAGACTTAAAAAAAGAGACAACATTTTGGTGCTAAGGTTTTCGGTTTACAATGGATTATTCTCGATTATATTTAAATCATAAGATCTTATCGACTTGAAGACCATTATCAGTGATGGATAATAACACAAATATATGGTTAATTAGAGTCAACTAAAATGAACAATTAAATGAAGAAATAGGTTAAAATAAAGTTATACCGAGCAATTGGAGCACTGCTGGGTAGGATACTGAGGTAACGCAAGCTCTATGACATTAATTTTTTTTTTTAAACTTTTATTAATAACAAAACTACGTAGTATTAATTGTTTTTACAAGATCACTGTACAAGTAAATGTACATGGTAAAATTATATAGGTTAACTGGTGAGTCCTAGGACTCTAGCTTGGAATAAAATTATACATAGTGGCTATATACAATTGTTGCATCAATCATATGACATTAAAGAAACTGTGCAGTCGACCATGCAAAACTGAACTTTCAGTACTTCTAATTTTGAAATTTGTTGATAAGTTTAATAGGTCTTCTGTAATATTTTCATGAGAAAAAATGTGCTCGACTGCTTAATTTCTTACCCTTTCTAGTAGCAAAATACCTGTCTGAATTTTATCGTGATATGGGTGAGTTGGTTGTTTGGAAAGGTAATTTGGCAGCAAAGCGCGGATTGGTGGGAACCAGTTTCGGTAAGTAGCCGAGATGGAAGTGTCCCATTATCCGCGGAGACCGAGGGGCAAGGTGCTGAGTGCGCATCCGGCGCTTTTTTTCTCGATCCAGTAAAGTCAACGATGTTTTCGTATTTTACGACCGGGATTTTAGGCTTCCTTTCGCCGATCGGCTTTTTCCACCGTTGTTGGCAAATTGCTCACACCTGGCAGGAAGACCAAACCATATCGCGACTGCATTGTGATTAGAGTGATGTAGAACAACAGGAACACGCAATTAATTGGAAATTTTCGTGCAGTATTACATGAAATTTAAATAAGCTGCTCAATTTATGAAGAATGCGAGACGACCGTTTCATGGCCTATGTATGCAACTCGTATGCAGGAAAAACAAACACTGTAAAAAATCTTGATCTTTCATAGAATTTTTATTTTGTTCTCTTTTCCCACCATTGGAAAAAAGTCTCTCGCGGATCCAGAGTCCAGATTTTTAAAAAAATTGACGAGAAAAATACTCATGATTCAATCGGCTTTTTGCTTGAATTGAGGGTCAAACCTTTTAATCTAGGCAGATTTCTTTTTGATCCACGAAAAACTCCGATTGAGCCGAGAGTATTCTTCCTTGTCCAATTTTTTAAGAGTTTGGACTCTATGGTTCCAAGAGACGTTCATTTTCAGTACACATATATGTGAAACATTTGAATGCGTAATGAAATTAAAATAATGGATCAAAATAACATCGGCAGCCTTATGTTTATTCACAAGTCCTAGGCTGATAATCTGCAATCTGATAAATAATTATTATAAAATTTTTAGCAAATTTTTTGACAAATTGTAAGGAACATTTCATGTTTTGAAATTATTACACCGTGTTTCTGAATGCAGTCGTTTTAAGCAAGGTTAAGAAAGTTCAACAAAGTGGCGCGAACTTAATGAAACACGTTTTTAAACCCGGCAATGTGACAGCGTGTCTATTTGGAGACTTGAACGCCAGGGTAGAAAAGTAAACCAATTACTGAAAGCTAGTGTAAATTCACACTCTGAAAGTGCTGTACTTTACCTTCATGTTTAAGAGCGTCACTCTAAAATTATCAAAACTAAGCTTCGACGAAACGAGCGGAAGTGAAGTGAATCAGTTAACACGAAAAAATCTTGATCTGAACATGCCCGCTTTTATAAATCACGCAACTCTGCCGCAGCTGATTTCATTATTCTCACGACTCTCTTCGACGCTACTTTAAATTCATTTATTCACCTCGGATGAGTAAAAAAAGAAATAAAAAGCGCTAATTTGCTCGAGTTTCATCGACCGTAGTTCACTAAAAGGGGAAATTCGCACATTTCTCACTCAGCGTTCCAGTGGCGTGGCGTCACACTCAAAAAAAGCTCCGGCCGTGGAGGCCAGAAGCAGCGGACCTGGAGCACGGACTGGATGTGCTATATGGCACTACCGTTCGCCTACGCGCCTGACGGCCGGAGTGCTACGTGCGGGGACGATGCGGATTGCTACGGACATGAAAACCGTAAGTCGCGGCCTCGAGCGGCATAGGCAGCTTGCGCTCTCCGCGCTACTTACGGGCTGGACGGCCGGAGCTCTGCGCGCCGACGCTGTCCGCGACGTGGTGGATTTTTTCGGAACTACAGCTGAAAATTCACCATTAAAGTACATATAGAAAAGAAAAACTTTCCAGCAAAGTTTTAAACATTGAGTGAATTATCTTGTGTCAATTTCTGAACAAGATTTTTTTTCTTTCCTTCTTTTTAAAATAGGTATATATTTCTTTGTTGATAGTTCATAACAATTTAGTTTCAGGAAAGTTATGGATAATTCACTGTCTAAGAAAGAAAAAGAGCATATGAACGTTAGCTTGTTGATCATGTTTCAGATATCAAGAGAGATTTGAACTCCTTGGCTGATAGTTCAGCAAGTCAATTTGAGAAAAGAGATGAATCTTAGAGAAGAGATGATGCTTATTGAGAAAGAAAATCAGCATATGAATGTTAGCTTATTCATCGTGTAGAGATATCAAGAGAAATTTTCAAAAACCTAACTTTAATGTTGCAAGCCTTCGTAGAAATAAATAAAGCACTGGGGAAGCACTGGAAGGAACAAATGTAGATAGATCAAAAATTCATGCTACCTATTTTAAATGTAGAACAGACTGCCCAAGGTATGATAAATTGCTAAAACTCATTGCAGCGAAAAATGTAAATTGAAAAATCATTTTTATCACTTGGCAGCCCGTTCTCAATAAATGTAATTACTTTCACTCAATGAGAATTCAGCATTTGTCAAAAACAAAACCTGGTTCATCCCTCAATAAAAAATACGAATGCAAAGTAGGAAATCACCCAAATGATTAACAAAGGAAAAGCACAGGCGTAGGTCTAGGTACTTACAGATTTTTACTCCTTACGACTAGAAAAGCTTCAGAATCTTGAAAATGAGGTTGAGAATATTTCAAAGTGTAAATTCAGTAGTAAAAGTTGACAAAACTTCAAGATATAACTCTCCGCAATAACTACCGGATACAATTTCCACAAAATATTAGCGAAGAAATATACCACCGAAAATTGTCACACTTGTTAAAATTGTAGATCTTCCCTTCAGCAAACTGAAGCGCGATTCACACAAAATTTTACCACTATTACAGTACACTGAGCTCCCTAGAATTGGGATATGGAATCAGAGAGATATTCACAGCAACAATGTTTGCACTGGCTCTTATCGGATAATCAACGCAGGCAAGATTGGCTTATAGCTTCCGCTGGCGGACAGCTATTTTGGCAACAGAGAAGGGAGGTGTTGGATGTCGGAGAGTGAAATACTACCTACTCTCAATTGAAAACATTTAAGTATAAGCCAGAGATTAGATTGAAATGGAATAAAAAATCAACCCAATCTTATGAGCAAGCAAAGGTGGCACAATGAAGTTGCAATCGGTAAATAGACATTCTTGTGTCTACATTATCAGTATTTTAGTGTGGCGGTAATTTACTCTGTGGGAAGATGCGTGGCAGGTAATTGATTGCTTTTCTTGGATTTAAGTTCTTTCCCTTAGTAGGGGGAAAATAAGTGAATTGCAAACGAACTTACAGGAGGAGAGGATATGAGCTCAGTGTGTAGGTAAAACTGACAATTTTCACTTAACTCTCGTCGCATTTCCGAAAGTATTTGACAAGCGTTATCACACAGAACTTTAGAATCAATCGTGCACCGCACAGAATCAAGAAAATATATCGAAAACCTCCAAAATTAAACGAAAAACGAACACACGTAATGAGCAATGACCAACAATGACAAGCAATTTACTAGATTCTAACCTCAATAAACAACGCTGAGTGGTGGCTGCGATCGCTCCCGAAAATGTTCAAGGCTGGCGGCAACTTTAAATTCACGCACTGAATAACATTGACGTAAAATATTATAATTTTCTGCGAATATACACGTAGCCGTCTCAATTTTAATCTGATGGTGACGCCATTTTCCGAAAACTGAATCTCACCTCACTGCCAACGGCCGTGGAAGCGGTTGGCTCCGATCCTGAAACCCGTAACTTACGCTCGGCTCCTAACCGGTCTTACGGCCATGAAGGCCGCGCGGGGTCCACGGGACATCGGCCGCTGGGTCCAGTACTAGCTGGCGCACAGCACGTTAACGCCGGGATCACCAGTGTCCAGAGCAACCGGGTCACAGGGCCGTAGTTTTTTTTTTGAGTGATGCGATGTATCGATTGTTCTGCCATTTAAACCTATGGTAAAGGATCGATTATTAAGGTGTTCGCTGCGAACACCGTGTTTATCGATCCTTTTCTATAGGTTTAAATGGTATAACAATCGATACATCGCAAAGTACGCCACGCCACTGCAGAGTTCCTCCTCACTAACTGTCCGCGCGCACCTCCACTCTGACCTGAACCTACTTCTCTTTGATCCTCATTAACACTTAGTGAGAGGTGAGAGTCAAATTTTTTCCCTCTCAAAATAATCAGGCACGAACTGGATATTGCTACGGAAAATTGGGCTGCGAAAGCCACACCGAAACTAATCCAATACCCATTCTTCAAAAGACAAGCAAACGCCCATTTTCTCATCCTTTCATTTTGTACCGCGCTGCTGGCAGCACCTTGATAATCAATTTCATACAAAAATACAAATACAAGTGGGGAAATATACCTAATTTCCATTAGAATGAACTGAGGCTTTATATCTTTGAAAGCTAGACAGATAATTTTCTGAGTATTTAACTTACAAAAACTTAGTGACTTGAGAAACAAGTAATTTTGAGACTTCATCGCAGAGTAGAAAAATAAACCAATAGGAAAAATTAAAATATTTTGTTTTACTTCCCTCCAAAACAATCAACTTAGCTGAGGGAACCTATACTGACTTATCTAAGGTTGGTAGTGAGTTAAAAACTTCGACCCAATCCAGTCGGGAAAATTTGTGTAAGTATCCAGACTGAAAATGCTTGAATTTTGACGATAATCTACTGATTTTTAACGATTTTCTGCGGTTTTCTTCTAAAAAGAGGGGTAGGAAGACCACTAACTTATATTTAATACTCAATAAAAGGAATTAATCAATTTCTTAAGTTCTTAACGCTACAGATTATATCTACTGACTTTTATCGATTTCCTTCGTTTATCCCTGAAAAAAGAGGGGGGGGGGGTACGCCAGGGATGACGTAATTTTTAGGGGGTGTCGAGCAGTGGATGACAGTTGAATACGGTGAAGGGGTGGAAAAATTGAAAAAATGGGGGATGTAATTCATAGACGGTCCTATAGGAGCACTTCAATCCTCCCTTAATCACAGTGTTAACCATACGGGGCTCCCGAGGGGGAAGACTATGAACACGGCCTTGAGTATGTCGCTGCAGCTTCAGCTGAGACGGCGAGAAGTCGGTGAAATATTCGGTCTGTGATTGCGCGGCGGGTGCCATTTCGCGGGCGGAGGGAGGAGCGACGGACGGCCTATCACCCTCCTCGCATCAGTCGCGGCGCCCACCGGCGTCTCCACCCCACCGGACCCCCTCCCCCTCCCGGGAGCCGGTGCCCCCCACGCGCGCGCAAATGAGCGACACGCAGCGGCGCAGCGGGGCTCCGATCACCTCGCCGCGCCGCGCCGGGCCGCAGATCCACGATAGAAGCGCGGGCGTAAATCCTCCAAGCACGCCGCACTGTGAGCTACCTCAGCCCTGCAACCGGAGCGTATTTTTGCAAGGGCCACACGGAGGAAAATCATATGTTTACATTGCGTTTTGATAAAACACAAAAATACATAGCCCGTAACGAATAGGGAGGGATTTAAAACATGGGTAAAGAAGGCTAAAACTTAAATCTGTTTACCTACACTGGAAAAAAAGTCGCGTGGATCTGGAATCCAGACTCTTGAAAACATTGACAAGAAAATATACTCTTGATTCATTCGGATTTTTGCTTTAATCGCAAGCCAAGCCTCTTAATTTAAGCGGATTTCCTTTAGATTCAAACAAAAATCCGATTGAATCAAAAGTATTTTTTCTTGTCATTTTCAAGAGTCTGGACTCTAGATCCAAACGACTTTTTTTTCCAGTGCATGTTCCAAATCCGTCCCTATTTGTTCATTGCATTTTGTAGGATATCAACATTTCATGGGAAAATAGGTGTCAACACACCATCCTAGACATTACCACAGCTTGTGGATAGTCTTGGTACTTAATTTTACAGGCTAAAAATTCTGGATTAACCCTTTCGGTAGGTATCCTGAGATTCTCTGGAAAGAAACTGTCAGAATACACACCTTTACATTTTGTACACGAAAGTGCACTTCAATTTTCAAAATTTGAGATGTCAAATTATTTTTCCCCCAAATTTATCCGGTGGAATCGAAATGCTGATTAGCCTTGAAGATCTGTTTGGAAGAAAAAGGAAATTTTGAAAAATGGCCAAGCTGCGGGTTATTTAAACCGTGGGCACATTTTCAAACTTCAAACACATTTTGTTATTCTTTGTTTTTTCAAGCATTTTTGGGCTCATATTGGATTTTGCCTATAGGAATTACGTAAAAATTTCAGGATTTTTCTAGAATTTTTGACTGATCTCCATTTTCAAAACTTTCAGCTCTTGAAGAGCACAAAATCATATATATAAGCTCCAAGACCTCCTAATTTTGCGTAACCGGTGACGCTTAGTTCCAGCGTTCTACCGGGCCGATTTTAATGATTTTTGCGGCTATCGACGGGCAATTGTCTCTAGATAAGCCAACTCTTTTCAGATTTTCAAAATATGGCCCAGGTTTTTTTATATTAAGTGGTAAAGTTGCGAATTCTCCCATTTAAACAATGTAAATTCATACTTTTTGTCATAGTTCGTTTGAGCGTTCTACCGGGCCGATTTCTATGATTTTTGCGTAAATCGACAGGTAATAGGCCCTAGATGAGCCCGCTCTAATCAGATTTTGGAAATAGGACCCCGGTTTTTTTAAAATCACATTATAAAATTGAGTGAATTTACGGAATGCTCCGGGACTGCTACCACTATGCGCGGGAGGATGCGCAGTGGTCGAGAAGGTTGCGCAGTAGCTGGGTAGCCTGCGCATCAGCTCTATACTTATCTACACAAAATTCACGCCTAGCATCTTCATATGAGCGGTGGCCGAGTCGTTTAAGACGTCGGATGCGTCCACACGAATCAAAGTGTGGGTTCGATCCCCGACTCCTGACTATTTTAATTATTACCTGATTATCATTGTTCGTTGTTTTACTGCAATATTTCATCAAGCACTCATTCCAAAACGCGTCCTTTTGACTTCAAAAAAAAAAAAAAAATTCTTTATTCATCAAAACCAAAAATTATTTCATTCTGAAAGTAAAGTATACCTCATATCGTAATTTGTTAGGGGAAAAATAAAATCAACATTGATAAGGGGTAAGAGGGTAAATATAGGGCCGCGAAGCGGCCCATTGATGGCGCGGAGCGCCTTCAGGGGGTTGGGCCGCGTAGCGGCCAGGGGGCGTAGCCCCCTAGTATAGGACTATGCCCCATATTTTTCATTGAATTTGGAGGAAAAATAACGTAATGAAGCAAACCTTTAAAATCAATTCCTCTTTACATGATATTAGTATTCTTTGTACTTTCGGGGTTTTTAAAAAGGTGAAGAAATTCGTCAGAAAACTTAAAAATTAGTAAAAATACAGTTCGAGGACACTCGAGACTCGACTGATTAATAATTGCAGCAAAAGTTGGTAATTTCACTGCGTTTCCTTTGGTGCATCGATGAAACATTGGTAGCCGCGTGCACTACAAATGACACCCTCTCCATCATGACGAAACGACGAGGTTTTTTATGTTCACGCTGCATGTTGCATGTGCTGCATGTTTCCCCGGAGTCCACCGAGCGGAGTAGGTTTATGGACTCGGCGCGAGAGCGTGAACATGCCATTAACGGCGACGGGAACACCGAACACGGGAGTTGCGGAATCAGGAAAAGTTCTCCGAGATCGAGATAAAAACTCAGAAAAAGAGTAGGTTTTACGATCGGGAGCCGTTCAGCTTCGTTCTACAAATCACCTGTAACAGGGCCCTGTCGCTCATGGCCGAATTCCGCCCGGAACGCTGCACGAATTGTTAATTCATCGATTTGAGAAGCGGAACACACTGCTCATCGCACAGATGGTAGCATCTGCGGTCTGATTGTTCATATTGGTAGACAAAGTGATAGACAAAGAAGACAAAAGGGATATGGAGGGATCCTATCGGTGGAAGCGGGTTGTTGCAATGGACAAATAAGGTAGATAGTAGACCAACCAACGGCGATCTACGAGAGACTCTATAGTTAGTCCATAATTTCCTCCCTTAGTCTATGGGAACCACTCATTTCAACCGATAGGACCACACCATACTTTTTATGTCTTCTTTGTCTATAGCTTTGTCTATAAATTTCGACGATCCGGCAGCTGTCTAGAGATCAATAGACTCTAATTAGACATCATTTGCAAAAGTAGGTCCAAAAATTTAAACGCCCCTAAGATGTCCCTTTTTGATAATCATCCACTCTAGCAGTCTCTCTATAACCAACTCTAAAACTGAAGGTCGAAAAACATGATTAATTTGTGAAAAGAGGGATCAAAGTTTATTTTCTAAACGAGCCTTATGCAGGCATAAAACCTAAAACCCCCTTTTCTCAGTTTCAACTTAGTGTGGGTTGGTTTCTTTCTGATGAAGTCGTTCCATTTTGTTCTGGCTGGAGTATACGACGGACTCATTTTGTCAATAGGTCTCTTTTTCTGAGTTTTGCCAAATTTTTCCCACTGTATCCCTTTATTTATGAGCAAATCAATAAAACTTTCAGTAATAGCTGCTGAAGTAGCTGCTTATCACGAATTCAAGCACGGAAGCCGTGGACGAAACCCACAAACGTTTAATTGTCCACAGACAGACCCTCCTGCACTGCGCGACTCGCATCTTTGATTGGGCTTTCGTGAACGCTCGGTCACGCAGTCGGGCTTTGCGCAATCTCATTGGCGCACGAGATTCGAATATTCTCTCTCTTCTTTTTTTTTAATCACGCGCGAACTAAAATCGCGCTAGGTCTAGAGAACGTCCAGTCGAAGCACACTGCTCGTAAAACCTCCTACATTAGACCCTCGCACGAGGTATTAATCAAATCGCTATATTTTACGATTCCTCGCCGTGATTTTTGATGAACGCGACGAATTTTTAGGAAATCCTTCCCTTACGAGAAATAACGGGGGTTGAGTCTTTCTATGCCAACGTTAATTCTGCTTCTTAGAAATAACATTTGGCAATATATGAAACCAATAAGAGGAGTGGAAAAATTTGTAAGAAATTAAAAAAAATTCAGCTCTTGCATAGCCAGCTCAGCATACGCTCTATTTCCAGGATAAAAATGAGCCGAAATCGATGCTGACTGTTAAATGATGTCCTGTCAAAATTAAGAGGCGGTTCTACTCATTGATCAACATAAATCGAGAAAAAAATATTGCATGAAATGTCTTTTGATACTCTGTTGTCGATTTATTTTGATCAAAAAGTACAGGCGCCTACAGCTGATGTGATGAATGTCAGGGTAAGCATTTCGCTAGGCGAGTTTTTAACATTTGGTTAAGTTTGCTAAACCAATTGCTCAACTTTTCGGTTATCAGCCGTCATTCGGAGTATCTAAGCGTTGTCTATCGAAGGAATTTTAATGAAATTTGGAAGATATCAGTATGAATCTCTGAATCTATCAACTCTGGTTTCATCAATGTGCCGATCGCCACTTTCGTAACGCCGCGTTAAAGTCTCCTGAAAAAAGGTCAGTTGTTTCTGGATGCGGAGTATTTGTTGCCGAAAAATTGTCATTGCTGTGCATAAATGACGTGGATTACTTAGGAGGAGAGAGCATAACAAGCCACTCTAAAGGAAAATCGTTGTTGAAATCCGAAATTAACTTTCAAATCATGACAAAGATATAAAAGTGCTGGGTCTCTAAAACTATTTTCTCTAGGCGAAATCAACGATTTTCGACAAGTTGACTCCGTAGCCTTATAATAAAAATATTATCAGGAACGTACACAAAATAATGAAAATTTACCGTCACATTTTGAATGGACCCCCTCCCCCCCCCCTTGGAAAATTTCCAGCTATGCCACTGCTCCAATTAAGTAACTTATCCGGCAGTTCTTCTATGAAGTCTCCCCTGAATCTATACTCCGAGTTTTTCCTTACTGTTATGTATGGAAGTAAATCGACTATCTTAGCGGCATTTCAAGCCTCGTGCGCCCTTTTACCGACAAAAGTTCTTAATTGTCAACCGTAGGCTAGAGTTATTTTGTGTTTCGCTTTCCGCGCGAACCGAACATCTGTGTTAAAACTCGCTGCGAAGGTATCTCATCCCTGATCCGGCGCACGCTCCTCGTCTCGAGGTTGACCTAGGCCTGGCTGGAGACGAGTAGACCGCAGGCTGCCCGGGCACTCCGGGGTCCGGGGCTGGGGTCCGCGGGCAGGGCGATAAGGATCTAGCGGACTGGCGGCGACGATTGACGATTGGGTGGGTCGGCGCGCGACCGCAGGGTATCCGATATCCCCGGCTCCGGCCGATGAAACCCAAAGCTCAACCTGTCACTGCGGTCGCGTGTGCGAGTGGACATTGCGCGGCCTCGCGAATTCGGTTTCACCCGCGCAGAAGCTTTATGCCCGGCCACCGCAGTCCGTCTGTAAACTGATTCCTGACCATGTTGCGCGCTCTCTCGGCCTCTCCAACGTCGTGACGTCATCCGGAAGATTCTTCATGGACTCATTCATAATGGAGAATTTGCACGCAAATTTTTTATTGCTTCATCTGAAAGTCTCTAAAGAGCTGATTTTGCTGTATTTTTTATAATTTTTTTTGACTATGGGAAATAATATAAAAATATACTTAAAAGTGAGAAAATACGCCGTCTAGTGACGTCATCCAGTGGCATTTCCCATTTAAACACATATATTTTGGCAGATTAGATAATTTTGTCATATCCTCTCTAATAATTGTTCAATTCATGAACCAAGGATATCCTCAAGTTCAGTTTACTCAGTAGTTTCCACTTAAACACGAGATTAATCAAATTTCAGACACCTGCAGATTCTCTATTGCCGTATATTCCATACTTGAACCAAAATTATTTTCCAAATCACGTATATAGGCTCCAAAATTGCGAATGCGAGGAGACAAGAAACACTATTTTATTCGCTTTATTATTGACGATCTTCGAGTCCAAAAAATGTATGTCTTTTAAAAGGCTATCTTGAAATCAGACACGGTTGATTACACCGGAGGAAACAAGGAAAAATCAACCCCTCTGCCACCAAGATAGAGATTAGCGCTGACGTAAATTGGAAAATAATTGGTTCAATTTCCCTATTCGTGAAATAGAAACGAAAATAAATGATTGCACCTTAGTCATAAAGTTTCCTCCTTATTTTCTCCGATTTGTGTTTGGATTTTTACGGGTTTTCTACCGCCAAGGACCTTCGGATCAAATAAAACTGAACGGTTACTACACTAATTTAATGAACAGTGTCATTACGAGTTCAACAAGGGAGGTAGAGACTGTGGCACAGCAGCCTCTTCACCCCTGCCTGTCTCGTTCAACTCAAATTCCTGACCCTCGAAACTTAGAGGTTGTAATCCCATTTGATCATAGCTAGCCCGACAAAAAAGTTTCATCCGTTAATCAGACAGTATTGAGTCACTCACGTCTAGTTTTAATCTTCGAGGGATACTGATTCTACCTGATTAAACATCTAATCTGGTTGATTCGCCGTGCCTCACAGAATCCGAGTCATTGTCCGCCCGGTGGCGGCTTTGTTCTGAATTATATTTTTTACAGTGAGAAACTCCGTTTATGTCCGTTGCCTGATGGTAGGGAAATATTGGAATTAGGTTAAATCACTGTGTATTATGGTTTTCTCGACGCTTTAAGAGAAAATGTAACGCGCGCTCTTTGAAATGAAGAATTCGTGGAAAAAAGACTTAAATTTAAAAAAAAAAATCAATGAAACTGATCAGTAAAATAAAACTTATCTGAATACCACAAAAAATGCATTAAAATAATATTTTGGCCCATTGAAATTACAGTGTTTTTTCTAATTTCATTGGTATTTGTAAAAGTAATATTATTTTCTGAAGCATCCAGATGCTTTTGCAGTTTTAAGGACAAAGTTTCAAAATTTTGTTTTGTAAAAAATTAGGAAATGAGTCGAATAAATTTGCGTGTGAAAATCTCGCAACGTCGAAATTTAGTTACGTCATTCGGCTGGGGAACGACGAAATTAAGACCTTTTTTGGAGGGAAATTCACGGTCATGGTGGGGGGGGGATGGATGGGGGAGAGGAAATCCTCACATGGCTTTTCGGGTTTTCTGTCTATTTTTCGAGCTTTCATTTCAAGCGCCATTGGAACGAACACGGAGAAAAAAGATTAGTGGCTGTGACTATTCGTGGTTGGTAAAACAGGATTTAGTTTCACGCAACAGAAAAATTAGAAACTATTACTCATTGAGTTAGCGGCCTATGCTAACCCGAGTTGGTAAATGATGATCTAGTGCTCCTAACTGGGACCGTGATACCACTTGACATACCGACTAGTCACAGAAACCCAACTCCTTCGCTCTCAAATTTACCAACCCGGAATAGTTGCATTGTCCACCACGTCAGGTTTGCTTACCTTGAAATATGGTAAACAAAGACAGCACTAAGTTGTATTTTACGACCAATCTGGAACTTTCAACATACACTTATTTGAAGGTAATGCGTACTATGAAATAAGTTGCATTTCTAAAAAGAATTGGTGGGAGAATCAAATTCGAGATATTAATTCTGATGTAAGTAAATTTATGTACACTCTAGTGACTTCTGCATTTCTTGCTTAAGATCCTAATAACAATTTTACTGATGTAGATAAGTATGTGTATTTGTTGTTTCCATGCTCCAATTACTAATTACAAACTAAGAAGTTATACTTGTTCTTTTCTGAAAATGTTTCTTCAGATGGAAAAATTAGGTGTTTCCAGTGAAAACTAGTGAAAGTCAAGTGTTAGTTCAGAATTCGATCAGGCTCTATCCATTGAGTTCTTAAAGATTAAATTAAATAACAAAGAAAATAAAGTACCTGCGTAAATGAGCTAGATGAATTAAAAATAGCAAACAGTACAGTATTAAGTAAAAAAATTAATTAATTAGGTAAAATAAAAATAAATTTAAAAAATCTACCTAATAAATAACAAAATTATATGAAATTTAGGCCTTAGCAAAAAATTGCAAGTAAATCGGTATGGATCTCATAATATATTGTACATCTTGGCGGAAAAATCTAAGTTGATTGCAGAAATTCTAGTTTTTCGACAAAATCAAAGTTATATGCCGATTTTTCGTCGCGATGATCATCGCTCGGTTTTAGCTTAATGCTTAGGGTTCTCGGCTAGTATTAGGTAGGTTGTAGGTTCGAACCCCGACAAAGGTGAAAAAATAATGTCGCCAAAATACACTGGATTAGCCTCCGAGAGATTAATCTTTTTCATTTTTCACGGTTTCGGTGAGTTTAATTGTGCATAATCGTTTTATTTGGGGGAAAAGGGCTCTTTTCCAACACCTTCTGTTACAAGCCCCAGTTTTTGTGTGCCGCCAGATTGGAGCTGGAACAATCTCGATTCATTCTGTAAACCAGGCATTCAATAAAGCCTACCAGGCGTTTATTCTTACATAACAATACGAGTAAGGAGTGAAACTTTAATACTTGGCAATATTTACCAACCCGCGTAGTCGGAGAAGGCAACCCGCCCGCCCGTGACACCGTTAGCCATACTTACCAACCCGCTTTGTTCGGACCAAACAGGAGTGTAGCTATGACGAAAACGAAATAGGCGGGTTGGTAAACATAGCCCTTTTCCTGGTTGCGGCCACCAATCTCTTTTCTCCGTGAAAATGACTAAAACCTACAATCTCCCTTTTTTCGTTTTCGATGCACCTGAGTTGCACCCTCGGCTCAGTGGCGGGGCATGCTTTGCGATACATCGATCGATCTGCCATTTGGACTGAATTTTGCAATTTGGAACTATGAATTCTGGCCCTTCTGGAAAAACACTTATGTGCATAGGGAAACTAATGGCCCATACGTTGTTTTTAAACCGGGTTAGAATTCATATAGTTCCAAATTGCATTTGCATAGTCCATTTAAACCCTGCTCGAAGAAAATCGATAAACGGGATGTTCGCAACGAGCACCTTAATAATCGATATTTCAACATATCTTCAAATGGGGATAATCGATCATTCACGCCTCGCCACTACTTCGGCTCGGGATCCTTTGACCGAAGGGTGCTGGTGCGTTACGGCGTTACGGCGCGGCATGCTATCGGATGTCCAGCACGGTCTGGCTCCTGCCTACCATCCGTGGCTGCCGAGCAAGGTAAATATTTTTAACGGTATTTGACTCTGCATCGGAGCGTCACCAAAGAGGAGGCGTAGGCGGAGGGGGGGGGGGGGCACGTGCATTTCTAAACGCAAGCATCACCCGGTAATCATCCGTGACTCATAATCTAATTCATCGCACTGTGAGCGCGGATGCCTTTTCGTGACGTCATCCTTGGCTGAAACACCGGAGTACGAGAGGAACTTTTGGATTTTTGCTCCTTCGTCACGGATGGAGATGAGTGGATTTGGAGAGTGAGGAATGGGATAATGTTGTACTATGAGGTATGACAGAGAATTGATGGTGATTATACAAATGTTGAAAGGACCAGACTAAAAACAGGTCAATTGATAGAAAATTAAATAATATTAAATACACTAACTAGTCTGCTTTTCCGATACCACGTGGTAGTTCCGGCGCGACCTTGACTCTTGGAGTCCCCTGAATTTGTTCTCTTTCTCTCTCTTTTTCATCTGTTTTTATTTCTAATCTTCATTTGTTCTTCTCTACCTTTTCTTCTTTTTTTTCAACTTTGTTAACTTATGTATTGTAATTACTTGCAGTCTTTGTAATTACTTATGTATTCCTCTGTTCTGTGATAATAAAAGACGCTTTAAAAGAGACAAAAAAAAAAAAAAAAAAAAAAAAAAAAAAAAAAAAAAAAAAAAAAAAAATGCTTTTCTAGTTGGTTTTAGCAAGGAAGTCAGACCAGTGACTATTTTTATTACTTCTCAATATTATAGTATTATCAAGAAGATTGATGATCTAAGTATAAATCTGCGGTAAACTATTACCTCTCACTAACTTTTTATTGATACCACGGGATCAAAATTGAACAGACATTTACATTTTAAGTTTAAGTAAACAGAGAATCCGAGTTGAACTTGATATTCGTTGTTTACACGTTTTGAAGAAATTAAATCAGATATTCTACTTAGGGGTAGAATTTCAACTTATGATAAATATCCGCCGCAGGATAAAAAACACCGCCTCGGGTTTACCGACTAAACTGGATTACCTGGGAATAATCCTGTGATCTGGGACTTAATTTTCCCGAAAAAAGAGCAGTAGAATGCTCCGAACAAGTTCCGAAATGCACTTGTCACCTCGCGTACGAGAGCCAAGTTGGTCGATCGTAAAAAACCATAAGCCGACTACCGCGTCGCTCATTGGTAAGAACTTCGGATTTTGTGGCAGAAAACACAATAAAGTTTGCTGTCATAGTTTCAGCCATAGTCTCAATTAAAATATCGAGGGTTCGTCCTGATTTCTACGCAGCGAAATCCCCAAAAGCCGCTTGCTGTGGCCAAGAAACATGCATTTCTTGTAGAGTAAATAATACAAATTAATCACAAATTCACACCAATCATCAAGACATATATCGAGGGCTGATGAACTATACCGCCATGCTAAGGAAAAACGACGTATGAACCTTCGAGACTCGCCAAAGTTCCTCCCGTAAAATGCTCATTTTTGAGGAAAGTTTGGAATATTTTTCCTTGAAAGTTTCAGGGCACTTTGGGTAAAATTCCGAGAAAAATTATCTGAAAAATTTGTAGAAAAATACTCATAAATTCGCCGGAAAATTCGAGATTCATAAAAGTTCATACAGCGTTCTTACTTAGCGTGGCAGAATACCACGGTATTGTTGCCCTCGACTGGAAATTTTGGCGAAAATGAGTTACGATTGTGCCGCACTCTACGCAATAAAATACGCCAACTGATGTTCTTAATTTTTTACTAATTTGAAAGTGGTCATCATTGCACATTGCTACACCAACACGGAAACTGAAATGTTCTAACTGTAGCGTATAACCAGCGAAAATCACGTTTCGATACAAGGGAAGTTGGTTTCGTCAGAACTGCACCTAATCATCTTGCAAAAATTCGCTCAAGGTAGAATCACACTACACAGGAATGCTGCCGTGCTAAGGAAAAACGCCTTATGAACCTTCAGGCGTTGCCAAATTTTCTTTGAGAAAACACGAATTCCCCGCTAAACCTATGAATATTTTTCTGAAAATTTTTTAGAGAATTTTGTTCGTACTTCGATCTGAAGTTCCTGAAAATTTCAAGGAAAAATATTCATAATTGTCTTCGCAATAATGGAAATGTCATCAAGAGAAATTTGGCGACTCTCGAATGTTCATACGGCGTTATTCCTTAGCACGGGAGAATGCTCCGGTCGCGGGTGGAGGAACGGTGCGAGAGCACTACCGAGTGGTAACACGATTAAAAATGAAGTGCAGCAGTAATCCCCCGGGCACAAATACTCTTGTAAACCATACGTTAACCGTCAGGAACCCCGCGCATAAGTCAAGCGGTCGTACGCAGGCGCAGTTGCTCTCAACAGGGACTGCTGCCGTGATGGGTGTTGTGCGTTGACTGATGATGCCCGCGTTGCCATAGGGATATTTATCCACGCCTTACCTCGTATTTAAACTGGCATTTTATTGAAGAACGACGTATGAGCCTTTGGACCTTGCCGTATTTCGTTTGATAAAAAGCGAATTCTCTGGGGAACTTACAAATATTGATGATGAAGAGAGAAAACAAAAAAAAAAAAAAATGTATAGGATCTAAACGCAATTTTAGCTAACCTATCTAAGGATTCCAGGAGAATTATTTATGAATTTTCCAAAACTAAATGTTTTATTGGTGCAAATCGGGCAAAACACGGTGGAAAAATATACTACTTATTCCCTCGACGAAATATAAAAATGTAGCCAAGGATGTTAGAGCGAAGACCAAAGTTTCTGTGAACGTTTTGTGACAAAAAATGCTCAAAAGTGTTAAACCAAAACAGAGATGTGATGGAGTTGCATAACAATCGCAGGTCGAACTAGCGGTTTTAAGAATTGCTATTTTCAATTCCAATTCGTCTCGTTAATACTACGGAATAGCTAGGTTTCGCCAACATAACCGACTTAGCTGACACAGTAGCCACCACTACGCCCTCTGTCGATATATGCGGATTTTCAAGCTTATCATTTGAACTACGTTTTGCAATAAGGAAACACTAGTTCTGGCTCATTTTAGAAACAACATAAATGCCATTGGTGCCCCTATGCAGAAAGGTGATTTTTTGGAAGAGCGCGCGAGATAGTGGTTCCTTAATGCAAAATGCAATCCTATTTTCTCAGGAGACTTTAACGCAGAGTAAAGAAAGTAGTCTGCAGTTAAAAATAATTTTTGCAGGCTAAGTAAATCCAGTATTATAATTTCCAGGTCCACAAAGCTTTTGAAATGAATTGAAATTGATCCTCGGGTTCGACCCCCCGAAAACAGTTTGTAGTAACACAACAATCTGCCAAGAGCTAAGATAAATGAAAACTCCGTGAAAACCAAGAACCCATCTTTGAAATCAACCTCTCCTCAAAGTTAAGGTAAAGTTCGTGGGGTGAGGTTGGCAACGAAGACCCTGCATTGCAATTGCCGGTATTCGGACGTCGTCAAACTTACATTCGTTTTACCGGGTTTCACAGGTTTACACGTGAATAAATACAAATTAACGCACAGCACCGGGCTGGTCACCGCGCGACGTGTTTTATTGGGCGCTGCACACTCATCTGTGTTCCTGTTTT
This sequence comes from Bemisia tabaci, assembly GCF_918797505.1. NCBI lineage: Eukaryota > Metazoa > Arthropoda > Insecta > Hemiptera > Aleyrodidae > Bemisia > Bemisia tabaci. Next base: position 9,984,645 of record NC_092796.1, on the reverse strand, counting down.
CCGTTCATTTCTGGACCCACATATTTTATTCCGGTTCCAGGTCCAGTGCAGTGTTGCCGAATGAAGGTTCTTATTATATAGAATAATTTTAGATCTTCGATAGTTTTGTGCAGCTTTAACTTCGGGACGTTTTATAGCTTATTTTGAAGCTAAACACTAACTTTACTCGCTCAGATTCGAGTTCTTTGACTCCTAAAACGTGTCAAATGAGCCTCCATTCAGTAGATATAAAAAAAGAGAGAGGAATTAGAAAGCGGTAATTAAAGAGTTGATAAAAGAGTAGAACGAATGAAGAGAGGAAAAGAAGGAAAAGAAAGGAAGATGGAGAAGAGGGGGAAGAAGAACAGAGGGAACCGGAGGAGAAAAAGGAAGAGAAATGAGACGAAGAAGAGGAAGGAGGAAGAGAAAGAGAGGAAACAAAAGAAAATGATAAAAAAAGAAGACGAAATAGGAAGAAGAGGATAAGAAGGAAGAAGAGAAAAATAGAAGAAAATAGAGGATTGGTGAAGGGGGTAAGAGGAGAAAATTATGGATAAAAATACAAAGAATTACTTGGAGAAAATGGACAGCAGGAAGAAAACAAGGAAGAGCTTCTCTTCCTTAGTACTCCTTCTTTCTTTTTCTTCGCGTTCTTTTTTTTCTTCTTTCGTTTTCTTTTCTCCTCTTACCCCCTTCACCAATCCATTCTTTGCTTCTTTTTTCTCTTCTATGACCTCTTCTTCCTATTTCGTCTTCTTTTTCCTTCTCGTTTTCTTTTGTTTCTTTCTTTCTCTTCCTTAGTCTTCCTTAGTCTTCCTTCTCTCTTTTTCTTCGTGTTCTTTTTTTCTTTTTCCGTTTTCTTTTTTCCTCTTCTCCCTCTTCTTCCATCGATTCCGGGAAAGAAACATCAGAGTCTCTCAGGCTTTGGGCTAAAAATCGATTTTGAAGAAAGTTGGCAGTGACGCATAGTAGGCACTACACCGGTCGCTCGGTGTAAATCCGAACTGAAATCCTTTTTGCTCGGTAGCAAGAGATTTATCTCCTTGTTTCCTCACCCACTTGATTCATCTAGTGTCATTTTTAGTTTGTCCCTCTATGAAAATCCGACTTTATACTCAAAGCTCCTTCAGCTTATCGCCATTTTCGAGAATCGACCCCAAAGAGCTATCGGAAAGCGGTTTGGTGGAGCCCACTAAAAGGGATATGATAGATTTTAATCCACCTGTTAGATGTAACCACCGAAATCCCGCACTACGAACCACCAGTAAACAATATATAGTACTCTACTGCCGTGCAAAGGAAGAACGTCGTATGAGCCTCCAGACGTTGCCAAGTTTCCTCCGATAAAAACAGAATTTATAGGGAAAATTGTGAATATTTTTTCCCGAAATTTTCAGACAACTTGCACGCAATTTAATCTAAAATATCTGAACATTTCGAGGAAAAATACGCATAAATGTTGTCAAAAATATGCGTTTTATCAAGGGAAATTTGGACGGAGTTAAACAGAAAGGAACCAAGCCACATCGGGATCGAACCGAGAAAAAGAGGTTTAAAGTTTGGCTCCTGCATAAGACTCAATGTAAAAGATAAACTTCAAGTTCAATTTCTGCAAAATTTGCTCCAACAAAAACTTTGAATTTTTGGCGATAGATATAGTAGAGCAGTGGTTGAGTTCAAAACCACTCATAACTCAATTTTTTCCAAAATGTGGGTTGGTTCCTTTCTGCTTAACTCAGTCCATTTGGCAACTCTCGAATGTTCATACGGCGTTCTTCCTTAGCACGGCAATATCGTAATAGTCCATATTGATAGCCATTTCGATGATTCACATTAGAGCCATAATTTTTCTCGTGTATATGCCAATTTTAATGTTTAATTAGCCACTGATTAATCGCGAAATGGCGCAATTTGAAAAAAAAGGGGTACCCAATTAGCACGGGGGCAAGTCGGTGTTATCGCGTTGTTTTTTCAGCGACGCCGCGGCGAGCCGTTGATCCCTAAGCCAGTGGCGTGGCGTGAATTGCGATATATCGATGGTTATGCCATTTAAACCTATGAAAAAAGATCGATTATCAGGGTGTTCGCAGCGAACACCTTAGTAATCGATTCTTTACCATAGTTTCAAATGACGAGATATCGATAATCGATTATTCACGCCACGCCACTGCCCTAAGCGCGTTAACTCGACCAGACGGAGCAATACAGACCTTAACTGGCCGTGAGTAGAAATAATTAGGACCGATTAGTCAAGACAAAATCTGGCTGCTTTAAAGAACAAAACAGCCCCCCGATTAATTTACAGCCTCCCGAACTGGATTCCGGTGTTGTCAAAGATCGTGGAGTCAAATCAAGATGTGAACCTTTTCGCTCACCACGTGGGGCCTAAAATTTTCACTGAGAAAATTAGTGACTTTTTTAAGTGTTTATTTTATTTTATTTTATTTTTTTTTGGAAAAAGGTCGTATTCGTTTTTGATAGTTTTTGGAATCACATGTATCCGTTATTATTTAGTTTCTTTCTCGAATATAATTGTTTAATTTCTCTTTCAATTGTCTAGCATGAATTCGCGTTTGTTTCGGAAAATTCTTAGCTTTAAGGTTAAAATAAAATAGTTTATTATAAATGTATCTTTAAATTCCTTATATTTGGCCACGAGGCTCTAATAGAGAACTGCGCAACATGTCCCTCGAAAATTTTCCATCGATTACAAGTTTTCAGCCGAATTCAGGTTTTTCGTTTTTCAGATTTTTTTCAGAACTTGAGCACATTTCCCTAACTCGCGATGCACAAGCTTTTACACCAGGCAGACATTACAGGCGGACCATTTCTCCAGACAGACATTACAGTGACAAACTTCAACTTCAAACCCTCCCCCTTTCCCCCCTAAATGCGAACTTTCAGTTTCACCGGAATATCATTAATCTAATATCGCTGGAGGAAAATGTCAAATTTTCCTCCAGCGATATTAAATCGCGTCTCAAATTCGCCCACATTTTCAATAATTCTACGTCTAATTTATTTTATTTTATTTATTAATTTATTTTGTGCGCAAAAATTGAATCAGTGAGAACGAAAACACACCAACTCGGTAGCTCGAATATACTCAATTTCCATTAAAGACAGTTCATTTATATAAAGGTCATTGAAGTTAGCGCGTCTGTTCCAACTTGGACCTTTAAAGTGGTCATAAGTACTTGTCTTTCGGCAGCAAAAATATTTTTCTAAACTAAGTTCACCACCTATTGTGCAGTTTTGTGTGTGTCTTAATTATTTTCATTTTTCCGAGTCGGTGTGTTTCCGTTCTCACTGATTCAATCATTCTACGTCTAATTTATTTTATTTTATTTTATTTTATTTATTAATTTATTCGGTGCACGAAGATTGAAGATGACTTTTTAATAAACTTTCCAGAGCACTGGAAAAAAACAAATTGGATCTAGAGTCCAGACTCTTAAAAACATCGACAAGAAAAAATACTCTTGATTCAATCAGATTTAAGCTTAAATCAAGAACCAAGGCTCTTAATTTGAGCGGATTTCCTTTTGATTTAAGCTTAAATCTGATTGAATCAAGAGACATTTTCCTTCTCAATGTTTTCAAGAGTCTGGACTCTATAGATCCAAGGTGTTTTTTTTCCAGTGCGTTCATCTTTGAATCCTGACATTCAGAACCCAAAACCCCGTGATATACACACGGTTAGTGAGTCCTCGCTCTCACGCACAACTCACGAGTAGTCTCAACGTGTAAAATTTTCCACATTTCGAGTGGCATTCCGGCGTCGGTGCCTCTTTTCTTTCGGAGCCGAACTGAGCCGCGTTTGGAGCTCGGATACCTGGGATTTCTTTCGGGCAAGCGCCCGCGTCCATGTCCACGGCTGCTCCGGTTCCGAATCTTATGAGCGCCCGGACCGCGACCCGCGAGCTTATGCTGGGAACGTTGTAAAAGCAGGGAGCCATAAACCAAGGAAAATGATAGATACGAGGTCTGTTAGATTAGAAACCGGATTTTGGTCATAACTAGCCCACAATGCGTTCGAATTAGGTTTTTTTGAGCTTTTCTGATAGCTAAAAATATACTTAAGAACGCTACGTTCACAGATTTTGTTTATTTTGATCAGTGTTTATTCTGTGTCATCTTGAATACGAGTAAGTTAGGTGCGTTTTGCGATTTTAGCATGCGATCACTGACAGAGCAAAGATTCAACATAAAATTTTGTTTTAAACTCGGTATACCTTGTACCGAAACTTTTGGTATATGCTAAGAAAAGTTTACCATGATCATTGTACGAGATGTTCCCACTGTTTTGAATGGGTTAAACGATTCAAAACTGGTCAGGAGTTCGTCAAAAATGAGGAGCATGGGAATCGACCCTCAACGGCGACTGACATTTGTCACGTGGAAGAAATGCGGGCAAAAGTGCTCGAAAATGGTCGTTTCGAGCTTGTTGAACAGAGTAATATTTCTGAAGGCTCTGTACATACAATTTTGATAGAATATGTAGACACGCATCGAGTTTCAGGTACACTTGCCCCTTGATTGTTGTCCGTTGAACGAAAATCCAACCAAATGTCAAATTACCTTTAGCTGCTTGAACGTTCTAACAATGATCCTACATTTTTGGATAGGATAATTTTCGGTGACAATACTTTAGTGTACGGCTACGATATGGAGACGAAACTCCAATCGTCCTTGTGGGTTGAAAAATGTTGTGCAAGACCGAAAAAAGAGAGACAAGTTCGGTCAAACATAAAAATCGCAAAACACCCTTGAGGTTGCCTTACTTCAAGCCACATACCAACGAAGCTAATTAGGATTTTTCAAATTTGTGAACGTAGCGTTCTTACATATATTTTTAGCTATCAGAAAAGCTCAAGAAAACGTAATTTGAACGCATTGTAGGCTAGTTATGACCAAAATCCGGTTTCTAATCTAACAGACCTCGTAGAGAGCCCAGATTACGCGGCTCGGTAATCGCACCGGATTCCTCCTTTCGGCCGACGCGACGCTGGTCCTCGTCAGCGGCGTTGCCATTTTTGGTTCGAACCTCCGAGCATTGAAGAAACATAATCCGGAGTATTATTTTTAAACTGAGAAATCGCGATATTTTTACGATTTTTTGGCGACACTGAAAATAAAGCACATTATATCTAGAGCCCAGACTCTTGAAAACATTGACCAGAAAAAATACTCTTGATTCAAACAGATTTAGGCTTAAATCAAAAGGAAATCCGCTCAAACTAAGAGGCTTGGATCTTGATTTAAGCAAAAATCCGATTGAATCAAGGGTATTTTTTCTTGTCGATGTTTTTAAGAGCCCGGACTCTAGATCCAATGTGTTTTTTTTCCAGTGGATAAAATCGCTAGGATCATCAACGTCTGAGCATTGCTGGATCCAGCAAATTGGCAATGTTGTTTTTCTCCATATGAACCTATGGAAATGTATCGATTTTTTGAGGGGCCAGGAACTTTGACAAGAATCGATTATTTAACATACATTAGGAGTAAATGGAGAAAATCCGGTGTCGCCAAAGTGCTGGATCCGCCTCTGCATCTGAGCAATTAAGCTCAACCCTGACGCAATTCTATCTCTTCAAGATTGCGTTCGATAAAATCGAAAGTATATCTGGATTTATCACGATTTTTGTACTATAATATTGCGATGAATCACCGTCGATAAAATAGCGATTTAATTGCGAAATGTGATGCAATCGCATGAATTCCCTTAATCACAATGTAAACCGAATGAGTCCTCCCCAAAAATATTTGCTGCTCATAGAACGAAAACGAATACGGCTTTGTAAGTTCGTTTTTTCCGGGACTCAATGTCACGAAACCAGTGAAATTCCGACAAATATCAACTTGGTAACGCTGCTACGCTCTGCAGTTTAAGTCGGCGAGACACTATGCCACACTTTGAACTCGTCTATAAATAGACGAATACGGTTATCATAGCGAGTGTTTTACAATTTGTTGGAGCCTTTCCCCAAATGGTCATACCGCGCCGTAAAGAGTGGCAATTAACCTTCAATTTATTTACGTAACAATTCGCAATTCGGTATTTTCCCTACCTTTTCCCGCTTTTATGGCGCGGAAAATCGCCGGGCGGATTTTCAGAGACGCCTCGGGAATTTTAAGCTCTCCACGGATGTGACCCATGGCTGGCTCCGGCGCACAGTGGTCGAGGAAAAATTTATCTTTGAATTTACATCGAGCCACGATGCTACGGAATGGATGAGATCAGTTGAGATTGAATTTCATTTTATTTTTTTTATCAAACTGATCAGTACGTCCGTCTATTGGAGGTATTTTCAAGTCATCCCAGGGCTATCAAACTTTGACTTCTGCATGGCATTGGCAGCAGTTTTGGATCGCAAAATTTCTGTTGCTACCAAGTGTGTGTCGGTCTTGGGCCTTTGCAAAACCACTTGTAGATCCGGTGTTTAGCTTAATTCATTATTCTGGCTCTCACCTTCTACGCTGAATAAATACGCAAAAGCACGCCTTGAAGGCGGCTGAATGAGTGAGGAGGGGTTATTTAAACCTGAGGAACCCGTTATTTTATAAGACCGGTAAATTTTCAATTTCAAGTTTTTACTTTCGCGTCGCTTTTTGCAAAGAGCAATATAGTCAATCATGAGTATTGGCTTTTTTAACCAGCCAAAACGTTCTGGGCTTATAATTTTCAAAATTTCACTATTATTGCTCATCGACTTGAGTGTTTGTGAACCTTGTTTCATCGTTGCAATCTGCTGTATGAATAGTTGATCTCTTCAAATTTACAAATGCGCATGAGTTTAGCCTTAAGATCAAGAAATATTTTACTACGTTTAACTAATGCATACGATTCAGCCATCGAACCAAGATTTTGTGACACACGCAAATGGCCTGCTAAGATCTTAAAACCAATTTTTTGGCGCAATATTGCCGTTTCCTTATCTTGATCGAGTATCTTTTGCTCAGCCTTTAATTAAACCTTAATTGGAATAAATTGTTGAGAACTGATCGTGTGGGGTCCGTCGACAAATGCGACCGTCCAATGGAAAAAGGTCCTCAGTACACGGAGGCAAATTTTTAAAGAGAGCGATTCTTGTCAAGTTGTGTCGGAAAATCGGAATTTGAATTTTTGAAAGAAATTTTTCTTTGATATCCTACGCAGTAAGTTGAAAGTGATTCAGTTATTTGTTTTACACCATAAAGAACGTAAAATTTCATCATAATTTGGTGAGCTGGCTAAGAATAGTGAGCTTTGAACACGGCAGATTAATATTGAAATCAGAAAAAAAAATCTCTGTCAGTGTTTCAAGGGGCAAATTTTAAATCATCTCAATTTCCGTTTGCATTTATATTTGGGGTTCTTATTTTTTCTCATTGTTCTCCTGTCTAAGTTTGAATCTTTTCTTACCAATCGCGGCCCTTTCCTCATAGATGGGCGCAATTCATTTCTGAGAGCTAGTGCCTGCATCAGAAACTTTAGCAGGTGCTCTGAGTGCCTGATAATTTGTATCCCGTGGTTAAGTTCATTGGTTACGTTCAGTTCAAGCCCAAAAATGTAATTAATTTTTCAAAAATGAGTGTAAGATATTAAGAAACAAAAAATTTGCCATTCAGAGGCTGACAAGTAAACGTGATAGAAGTAACCTGCCGTGCTAAGCAAGAACGCCGTAAATCCACCAAGATTTTCCCTCGCCTTTTGGAACTTAACACTTTATAAAATAAAGTCTGTTTTATCCATGAACCTCAAATTTTCAGGTTAAGCTCTTGATATTATTTGAGAAATAATTCTGTAGTAACATTGCCCCAAGGTACGCAATTTTTTTTCCTATGATACATTGTCTCCAAAAAATGTAAAATGATGTTCACGGCGTTTTTGCGTTGTGCGGCAGTAATGGAACTGACCTCAAGAGCAATAAACACAGGCAGACCTTTCGCAAAAATCCGCCGATTATACAACATTTGACAACGCGTTAAAGGCAAAGAGAAGGGAGGTACTTAGCTGCAGTCGATCATTTTAATGTGTCCGATCACTCTTGGTCAATTAAGGGACCCGTCGCGGTGTCCGGTCGGCAAGTGGCAGTCGCGGTACCCCCGATCAGAACCTAATGGAGTCGGAAAACGCGAGGAAACCGATTCACCACTCCGCGAGCGCCCGGTATGCCGACCCAGCCGGGCCCGGCTCCGCGAATAAAACATTTATTGAGTTTGAATGATAAAGTTCTGATAAAGAGACCCGCAAACCGCAGGCCCCAACAATGAGAGTGCCCTGGGAATATACATCTGCGCTCGCAATGTCCATTTGAGTCGTGAGTCGTAGACCGGGAACAAATTTCACTTATTTTCTGTACAAATTAAACTTTTTCGAAAACCGATTATAGTTAGATGACTTACTTTTTTTTATGAAACTTTACGTACAATGGCCATTTCGGGCAGGCCGCCCATCTTCAGGTGACTGAGCTGGTATGGAAAAGTTAAAAATTCGGCGTGAAGATAGCCGCGCCGGCGCAGTTATTATCTAGTTCAGTCACCTGAAGATGGGCGGCCTGCCGAAATGGCCATTGTGCGTAAATAATAATAAAAAAAGTAAGTAATCTAACTACGAAAAAGTTTAATTTGTACAGAAAATAAGTGTTCGTAGTGCCGATAAAGTGTTAAAAATTTTGCAGTATGCTACAACATAGTGAAAAAAATTTCAAATTTGACAGGGAATGTAAGATACCTAAATCTGCCGATAAAATGACGGTAAGATATTCAGTGAAATCAAATGAAAAAAATACTAGATTGTTGTTAAGATAAATTTAATTATATATTTCAACATTTTATATTTAATTAATTTAATTAATTATCAATTTTTTATTTGTTTCAGGTAAGTTCACAGTTCCATACGTATTAAGACTGGGTGTCCACACAAGTAAGTTCAATCAACAAGTAAAATATTTTAAGACTAATTTTGAAATTTGCATACGCATTGCACGTTCCTCTTTTTACGATCAATAATGCAATTAAAATTCGTTGTGCACTTAAGACATTGATGCTTATAATCAATCTTGATCGGAAAGAAATTAACTGTGACGCAAATTATATTTTACCCGTTATTTTCTTCCACTTAATTTTAATTTGCTGAAATATAAGACAGGGGCACATGTTCTAATTCCTTTGTGGTTTTTATTTTTGGAGGCACATTCTTCCAGGAAATCTTTTGTGGTGCCTTAGTTTATACAATGCGCTAACTCGCTTACTAAAGGTTTTAATGTCGTGAGAAAATCATATAATGCGTCTAAAAGTTAGACATCAAGACCATCAACAGATATAACTTATCGGATTGTTAAAAATATAATTGTCCTATTTACCCGCGGGATAGTGTAACATCAAAAATAATGAAAAGTCTGTCTCTTTCATTTCCCTAAAACCACCAATTTTGGTAAAGTCTCTCTTTGTAATTAAACCGAAGACTCCCTCCAAACTTTAATTACTCACAATTATCCTGTCTTTCGTGTAGAAAGTACACCCACTGATCCGAGCGTGTAAGGGTTGAAAAAGGAAGTTGGGTGAAGCAGGTGAATTATCGATTATTACACTCACCCCTTCGCGCGAATGAAGCGATAATTAAGGGGATTCTTCGCAACTGCACAGCAATTAAAATATCCTGCGGTCGGAATGGAGATAGCTATTATTCCTCCTTCTCTGTTGGGGCGGGATCGATGCAGCGGAGAAGGTGCACTCTTAAGTTTTAACCGTCGCGATAAGCAAAAACCGCATATTTACGTTTATTTTCTATATAAGTTACGTGGTTCTCGATCGATTTAGACAGTCAAATTGAGGAATATTTGAATAGTCCTGCGGTCGATGAGCATAGCAGGTTGATCGGAGGCAGTGTTGCTGGTTCTTTGATCTACAGTGAATGCGAGATTATCTGGGCTAAAAAAATGTGCTTTGCTCAAGCATGATGATCCTTGAATTTGCCGCCAAAATTTTTTTTATCTTAATTCAAGCGGAATTTTTCTTGAAACAAGAAAAGTAATGTTGGGGGTAAGTAAGAAAGTAGTTCATATTAAGCAGCAAAGTTCTTGATTTAAGAAAAAATACTTCTTGGTGGCAAATTTTAGATTCTTTTTTTTTCAGCTGAGGTAGTCCATCGGTTTGGAAATTAAAAGTTCAAATAAAATACTTTTTGCTTCTAAAACATGTTTTAAGGCAGTGATCCAATATTGAAGATAAGACAAGTCAATTAAATAGTAACTTTAATAAAATGGGGCCCATAATCTTACAAAACGGTTAGTAAGTAAATTAAAATTAGTTAGAGTCTTTTAGAGTTAATATAGTCAAATAGACTTAAATACCAGCGAATACACAGCTCTCTACACAATATTTGGAAAATTGAACGTGTAATAGTGTTTCGGCTGGATAAATTAACGCGGAAAGGTACCATGCACAGATTCATCGAATTAGACAAGCCTGTGAATATATTAGATTCGCAAGCTTCGAAGCTCCTCTTGATTTAATTCACTTGCAAATACTTCCATTTGACATTAAACGTCTGATTTATACCTTGTCTGGTGGCACATTGAACTTTTTCCAACTTATTCCTCGTTCAGTCCGGTGTTGATGTTTGAATAAAATCGGACTATTCCGCCCAATTTGCTGACGCCGAGCGCTTCGTTTACATGAGGCCCATTCATAATTCGCCCTGGACCGGTTGGGCCGGACACCTGTTCCGTTGCACCAGGCCTCTATAAATTTCAAATCAGAGCCCCGCGCGCCGAGAAAATGAGAAGGAAAAGGGAGGAACGAAAATTGAAATCGGAAGCGATATACCTGCTGCATCGGTTTTGTGTTTCGTGGGCAATGCATTTATCATCGACCCGGCCGGGCGGATTGAGATACTAATTACTAAATTGGACGCATTTATCCTAAAAGGAACTATGTCGCACACAAGCCGTATGCACATAATTCCTTTTAGCATAAATACGTCCAATTGATTCTTAATCTAGTATTGTGTCTTCAGTTGCTGCTTTTACCATTATTAAGAAGACGGCCTCTACAGATTTGTATAGGAAAGACGCAGTTTCAAAGAAGGATAAATAAAGTGAAATGTAAAATCAACAAGATGGCGTTAACAAAAAAGAGCCTGACTGCAATCCTCATTGAGGTCAAAAAATCACAAATAAGCGAAATATTTTAAAAAACGGGATTTTAGGTCATTCTTTGGCAATTTTTTTCAAAATGGCGACTTTACCGGCGGAAATATCTTTACACACATGAAAAATTTGGATTCAGGGTCAAAAAATACATAAGAATCAACCATCAAAAAGTTTTCCGGGAAATTTTCTCCAAGAGCCCCTATTTGATGCCCAATTGCCTGGACTATATTTTGTTACCTATCACTAAGGTAAGCAGTGGCCTAAAAATTTCTGTGAATTTTCCCCAGATCTTAACGAACGCACTTACAACATTTTAAGATACAATGTAGCATGGTTTCTTATCAATAGTTGGTCTATGGTCTGCTGAATTTAGTTGACTAGGCGAAGTACTGGAGGATTGCCGAGAGACTTAAACGCACGGGTAGGAAAATAAACCATGTCGTGCGATCATGGAGTAAGGCAAACTAAAGACCATAAGTTCATTTTAACTTGACGCACTTGACGCTGGAAAAACTTCCATCTGCCTGGAAACAAAGTTTAACAGGCCGAAAAAATCTAAATGATAGGATTTTCTCCTCATCGATTCCCGATGTTGTGGGGTGGGGGCATGGGAGGAAGAGAGAGCGTTTGTAATCATATCCACCATGCCGCGGAAAACAAAGATAAGCGCATTTCCGACATTAACCGCGGCTACCTCATATCCTTATCCACCACGAGGCTCATGTTAAGATGTTCTTACTGGTGTTTCGTCTCCCGTTGGTAGGACGTCCGTTCCATTATCCGTTCGGTCCAGTCGGCGGATGATCGGAACACGTTTTTTTTTTTTTTTCGTCGCCCCTCATCGAGGCGTTGAGAGCCGGACGGTGTTGTCTGACACAGGTTGTCGTCTGGAAAACGGGCTCATCATTCATCATTTTTAATTGTCCGATGCAACACCCTCCCCCCCTTCCCCCGGTTTGGGTTACTTGTTTGTTATTTACATTTGGTCCGACCATGTGCGCCGGCGTTGCGGGCCGCGAAGCGACGACATGAAATGTTTCGTCGCTCCTCTGGCGTAAGGGCGTATCTCGATTTCCGCATGAGCCCCAGATAGCATGGATTTAGATGTGAAACAGAGCTCACGTGGAAATTGGGTTACGCCCTCAAGTTAGAGGTACGATGATTTCTGTCCGACCTTGGAAAAAAGAGCAAGATTTTGGCAAGAGGGAACCATTGGAGGCTTTCGGACGCACCTGAAACCTGCTCAATATGGATCGATTTATCATTGAAGATACAAACTGAACATATAATGTACAGGGCGAGATTAAAGCCGGCTCCAGACTACGCGGCATTCGCCGAGTGCCGAGCCGAGTAACGAATATTCGGGGTTCGGGAATCGACGGGCAGATTCGAATGTTTCCACGAGTGTACAGCGCCACACTACTCGTGAAAGTCGTACTTGGCTCGTCCTTTGGTAAATAACGAATATCTGATGGGATAGGACAAATGTTCACTAAGTGAAGAAAAAACACTGGAAAACGCTGCACCTCTTCGCCCCCTTCCTACAAAACTATAGCGAACATTCGGCGAGTGAGGACGAGTAGTCTGGATGGTACCCCGATGTTGCTCCGATGTCGCGATGGACGCTCGGCTTCGTACTCGCGATCCCTTTGACTCGTGTCACAAAAACCGACTTTCAGCGGGTTGGGGCGAATGCCGAGCCGAGTGACTCGCCTCGCGTCAACACGAGCCAAGTGGACGCGAATGTTCCATCCAGACTACGCGGGACTTGCCAAATATTCGGTATTCGGCGAGTAATATTCGGCGAATGCCGCGTAGTCTGGAGCCGGCTTAAGGGGGTGGCCACATGGGCCGCGGCCCATGGTGGCAAATCTAAGGGGCAACAAATATTTGCAATTTTCCAAAGTGTAGGTATAAAAAAAATCGGATTTATAAAAACAAAATTACAAACGAGAAAAGGCGACAAAATCTCTCATCTCCTGAGAGTATGGTAATTTCTAATTTTGCCGTCTCTTAGTGATACAAGAGAAAGCACCTTCAATAAGTCGAGCAAAGAGAGAGACCAAACACGCAATTTGGCCTGGAACGGCGCGAATCAGAGAGAAATGATAACGAGGATTTGAGATGAAAAGGAGACGCTCTCGGCGCGGCGATCGGCATGTAACACATATTACCGGCTACAAGACTGCACGAATACTTCACGCATTGCATCAAACACAATGCGGTCATTGCGGTCAGCGTGAAACGGATAGCGCCTAAATGAATGCATGAATACTTCACGCATTGCGCCAAACACAGTGCGGTCAGCGTGAAACGCATAGCGCCTACAAGACTGCGTGAATACTTCACGCGTTGCGTCCAACTCAGTGCGTTCAACAGCAGTCGGCGTGAATTGCATATAGCGTCTACAAGACTGCGGGAATACTTAACGCATTGCGTCCAACATGGTGCGGTCTGCGCGGCGCGGCGGCGGAAGTTAAAATCATTAAACCACATTTATGTTTGTTCTTTCATAATTTTTTCGTTCATTTCTTATGAATGGGAGGCCTTGTCCACACAGAGATAGGTTTACGGAACTTAACTTTCGCGCAAAGTTTCGTGAAATTTTGCTGGTAGTGTCGACAGGGCTTTCCCAAAAAATGTGTTCAACACGAGTAAATGCGTTTTATGCACCCCTCCCCCGCTGGCACGTTCATTTGATGGTTTTTATAGAGTTTCAAAACGAATGAGAAGGGGGCGGCAAAATATAGGCGGACCATGGGCGGCAAGTAGGTGAATCCGGCCCTGATAATGTACGCATATTTTCAGAATATGCGCACACTATATGTTCAGTATTATTAGTACATATTATACTGCCGTGCTAAGGAAGAACGCCGTATGAACATTCGAGAGTTGCCAAATTTCCTGGGTAAAATATGTATTTCGTGGAAAATTTCTGCATATTTTGGTAGAGGGGGTCGGTCAAAAATGCCGAAAAAGTGCGTTACGTAATTTATGGACGGCCCCTTAGTTTTAGTGAAGTCCATTAGCGTTTGATTTATAGACCTACCTCTATTTTTATTGATTACTAACAACTTTTTGTCGATGCTGTATTGACATGGAAAGTAATTTCTTCTTTGTTCTGAACTATATACATTCATATTTGGCTGAGAGAAAAATGAGCACGGAGTAATCATTCAAAAGATCGAGGCTCCATCGTTTACGATATAAATTATAAAGAAGTACCCCGCAGTCACGAGAGAGGACCAACCAACAAGTAGAACAAAATGCGGTAATCACCGTGGAAAATAAACTAACCGAGAACAACAAGACCCCCGAATTCCTGAGCGCGAGAGAAGTAGCAAATAAAGCATTCGACAGGTATGAATTAATATGTTTTTAACGAGGTGTAGAGCGAAAAATTACAAAGGGACGAGAGAAATGAGGAAGTCGAAGATTTCTTAACGAAGATGAGAGGGATAACACCCACCATGAAATCCTTTTTCCTCTTTTGCAGCGGCAGCTGCTCCATTTTATACTCTTCGGATCATTTGCGAAGGAGCATCCAATCTCGCGATTTCAAAATATTTTGATTGAAAAGAAAATGGCTCATTGATTAGCGAGCGACCAAAACGGACAGCGAGTTGATCATTGAAATTGATAGACAAAGCTATAGAAAAAGAAAACGACGGGAAAATGCAGCGCTCCTACTAGTTGAAGTTGGTGGTTCATGTAGACTACGGAAGAAAAGGATGGACTGACTATATCGGGTCATTCGTGGTTTGCCGTTAGTTAGTCTATCACTTACCAACTTTGTTTATTGAAATCACTCACTTCCACCAACAGGATCACTCCATTGTCTCTTGGTTTTCTCAGTGGCGTGCGGTGGGTTCAGTGACAGGGCAAGCTGTAGCGTTCGCCATCCAGGGGGGGGGGGGGGGGGGTTTAACGTAGTCTCTTTCCCTTCCTCCTCCCCTTAGCCTCCCTAGAAAATTCTTAAAATTTTACTCCATATGCTCTGTTTTTCGGATGTAATCTGATGGAACGTCTTGAAAAACTGTGGCTTTATTTCTTTCTCTCTTACTTATGATTTCGTTTACTCAACTTGTTTCGAATGTTTTTGATCATTGGAGGACGGCTCCATGCTCTTAACTCCTAATTTTGCTTTAAGAATTTTTTGAGTTACTTAAATTTCCCCAAAAATTAGCTTTCTGCATTTAAAACATGATTCAGAATTGTCTAATTCATCAGCAATTAGATCCAAGAGAGCGAAATTTTATAGAATATAAGGGCATTTGCTCCGGAGGAGCAATTACAACCGCGACGGAAAGAGGGAACAAGATAGCGCATCGGAGGCAGAAGCAGCGCGCTGCGGTGACGGGCCAAGAGATGGCCAAGAGAAGCGAGCTGCGATCGCGCAGCGAAGGGCTCGGACTCGGAACGTACCGCTCTACCCGCCCGCCTTGATTCCGCCGCCGAGCAGTGGCTCTCCGCTCAGCTGATCGCAAGCGATTCTCCAGCGCATGGGTTGGCCCGTGTTCGGGCCGCGCAGCGCGCTGCGCCACCTCCATCCGCCCTGCCGCTTTCCCGCTGCTGTGGCTCTACACGTATTTCTGTCTCTCTCTTTTTCTGTTTTTAATGCAATTTACTTACTGAACACCTTTTATAAATTACATTTGCTAAAATGTTCAACATGAAATAGGTGTAATTTTCTTCTATCGTTTGAAATCTTTGGGCAAGCAGTGCTTGCCTTGCTTATCCGGACCGCACGCCACTGGGTTTTCTGTATCTACCCTTTTGTAAATAAATTTTATAATCAGCCCGGTGGTCTCGCATGGTGGTAGATTTTCTGTCGATGGATAGGTCTCAATCCGCTGCACTTTAGGAAAACATTTCTGTTCAATGGGTCTGTTGCACGCAAGAGATACAGCCGACTGAGTACACTTTCTACGATTAAATTCGCTCGAAAATCACGTTAGGTACATGAAAAAAGTCTGAAATCCGCTGTATGATTTTATTGATATAATTCATACAATTTTATTCATATGGTTTCAAGCGTTTGTTCTTTTTTCTTTATTTATTTTGCAAAAACAAAAGCTTTGAATCAATTGAAATCTTAAGCAAGGAGAGTTTACAACGGTCCGCGAGATTCTTTGTTTATTTAGGGTCTTCGGGCAAGCTTGACTGCCGGCTACCAAGAAAAACTGCCTGCACGCGCGGTAATTTTGAAAAAGCGTTACGAACTACGCAGATTGCGCACAGCGGTGTGGATTTCAGACTTTTTTGATGTGCCCATTATGATTTTCGAGCGAGTTTTTACTTTAAAAGTGTGTTCTGCTGGCTGTAGCAGACCCATTGTGAAATTAAGTTGGCTTCATTAGGGCGCTCTTAATCAGAATCAAGGAGAAGAAGCGATGGAGAAGTGCGGGCAGTGTGACGTGAAGATGGATGAGTGGATAGGGAATTATTGTTATGTTCAGAGGAGGCAGGGTCACACCTAGCCGCTGATCCCGATCCGATTCGCGGATCCGCGCTTCTTCTCCGAGATTCCCCGAATCGATTAGTCTCCGCGACTTCATCTCCTTGCGCCTTCTGCATCGGAGACCGGGGGAGTCTCCGCTCCCCGCGTTTCAGCTTCAGCTCCGCATACAGCACTCATGGTCCGGGCGATCCAGCGCAACTGCCAGGCTGGCGTCGCCGTCGCGTCAGTGCGAAGACGGGGCCTGCTTCGGAGCTACAAATCGCTCTGTTGCAAGTTTTATTTCACGGAATTTTCATGAAGAGGGTGTAAAAATAGTTTAACTTTGTCTGATCGAGACACCAAATCGACAGGGTCAGAAATTTTTATCAAAACATCATCGGCCCGCATGCAGTCATTCGGCGGGATGAGTGCTCTCTTATTTGAAGAAAAAGTCAACTTGATGGCTCGATTTGATCGTGTAACACTAGATTAAAGCTGTCCGCAAAGACTAAGTGGGATCCTTAAATGAAGAAGTGAAAATTCAAAATCTGGTTGGCGCCATCTGATTTTGCCACAATTATGCATACGTTGCTCTTGACTACGTAAAAACACCCATCTTCCAAATTCTTTGTAAAGACGTTAATAGCCTAGTATGTCTATAAATAAAATAACTAACTAACTGACTAATATCATTTGCTTCGTGGATATAATATTCAGGAATCTGCGAAGTAGTCCATAGTATCATATCTATCATAGCTCACCCTTACACGCGGCCCTACACGGAAAAAAATATTCATGATAATTTAACATTCTGGATATAAAAAAGTGTGCAAGAAGACACAAAGCACTGAATTAACCGTTACAGTAGTTACTTTAGCAATGGCAAGACGTAAAACTAACTGCTGTGGCGGTTAGTTCAGCGTTTTGTAAGTTCTCGCACACTTTTTTACGTCCAGAATGTCAAATCAGAATTTTTTTTCGGTGTAATTCTAGTCAAATTTTGATCGTGTCTCAATATTTATAATGCACAACTTGCAAATGATGAAAATGTATGAAATGATCGGCAACGGTGCGGCAAGTGAGCAAGAGTCGATCGGTATCTATTGCTATCGGTTCAGATTTGCGTAATTCTCTTCCAGGTTATTAAATATTCATGCGCGGTTTTGATGTCCGAAGCCCCCTACACGCCCTGGCTGCGCGTCCGAGGGGAGGCTTAAGGTTTCCACCGGTAAGTGCACGTCTGGAAACTCTGACCTGCATTCCTCGCCTCAAACTCCTGCCACTTCGCCCTCGACTACTCCAAACTGAATCAAATTCGATCCAGCTCAGTGTCAAAACTCATCGAACGGCTTAAATTGTCGCCCTGGGAGCAGAATGGCGTAATGACGCTTTGGGCTGAGCCCTGTTGTCCACGTATCCCAAGGTTTCCTGTGGTTCACGGGAAAATGCAGTGGTGGACTTTCGTATTCTGAGTTACGAAATGTATGAGACTGGGGATGCAGATGGTCATCTTGACTGCGTCTTACCGAAGCCAAGGTTGATTTCGTACTTTTCTCCTTGCGGTGCCCTTTCTGTGAGCTGTTGAGAAAATTGATTTAACGTAACGCTACTCTGCCGTGCTAACGAAGAACGCCGTAAGAACATTCAAGAGTTAGAGCCTCGGATATAACAAGTATTTTTAGGAGGATTATGTGTTTTTTTTCTGAAAATTTTTAGACATTTTAGACAAAATCGCGAACAAAATTGTCTGAAAAAATTGAAGAAAAAAATCACGATTTTCCCAGCAAATAAAGGTTTTATTGAAGATAATGTGGCAAAGTCTGAAGGTTCATACGGCGTTCTTCCTTAACGAGGCAGTACTGCATGTGGTGGTTGTGCACGGATCGCGAAGAGGTTATTCACTTAAAGTTCTTCGACGGGAGTGCTGAATACTTGAAACTTCGGTAGTTTAAAAAATAGCATATTTCTTCGAAGAATACACGACAATGAATACTTTGTAAGACAACATTCTAATCCCTTCATTAAAGATCGAGTAGCTGAAAAATAGTAAATGTGAAATTCAAACACCTCTAAGTACAAATTTTAAAACCGCCTAGTGCGACACACAAAAAGAGAAAAAAAGAAAAATCACATGCTGCTACAATTATGCATAATATTACTCAGCGTAAAAGAACCCAGAAAATGTGCTCGCTATATAAATCTATTTGTGAAAAAAACTCTCTATTTGCTAACGACCATCGGTATTCAATGCGTATTACCAATTTTCAAATTAAAGCGTTTGTTTTTTAGTACTATCCCAAACCCAGTCTATAAATGTTTAAATTTGAGCTAATTTTTTTCTTAAACTACATCATGCTTTCTCATAAAGGCTCGATGAAGATTGATCCAATTTCCTTACTTCTGTCTGCTTGTAAAAACCTCGTAAAAAATCGGTCATTGTCCTCCAAGATATCGCACATTATTGCGCAACCATGCTACAAACTCACGCAAATGAACAATAAAGGCCATTCGAAGGCTGTATCGAAGAACAAGGGCCAATCGATGTTGTTGCGTGTATGGACATGGAACATGGAACAACTCTATACGCAGATGGCTCGAATCTGTTTGCTACTAACAAAGATAGAGATAGGTATTCTGCCTTGCTAAGGAAAAACGACGTATAAACCTTCGAGAGTTGCCAAATTTCCCTTGATAAATTATGTATTTTTGAAAAAAGTTATGAATATTTTTCCTGGACATAATCAGACGTTTTAGATCAAAATACAAACAAAATTCTTTGAAAAATCCGAAGAAAAATATTTAAATTTTTTTTTCGAAAATTAATGATTTGCCAAAGGAGACTTGGCAATGTATAAAAACACATACGGCGTTTTTCCTCAGCATAGCAGTGTTTGAAACCATCTTCGGCGCAATTGAGGCTGTTGTTACAAGGTTGCCATCTTAAAAGTTTGCATTCCTGATTACCTACCCAGTAACATATCCTCAATAAGCCAAGCTACAGTTTTGAAAATCTTTGTTCTCAAACTCTAATCTGGGCGAAAACAAGTCATTACGTTTTTGCGGCATCTACTGGCTCATTTTGTTCCAAAAAATTGTCTCTCGTCCTCTCTGGTTTGTACCACTCGACAACCTCCTTTCTCGCGGTATTCTGATTCAATTTCAAAATGCGGATTGAATAAGTATCACGATAGTTTTTTTAAAGCTAAAATCGAGCCAATCTGGCAATTTTCGCAGAAATATTTAATTCTCACGTCCGAAATACATATCGATTGGTCACTTTACGACGCGTCGGGCCAGCTCATCCTTTACGACCGATGTTGTCGCTTTCCTTCAAACTCCATATTCGCGTCCCTTCTGACCGGACTGAATTCCGAAAGTCTGACAATCGGATGGAAGAGCGACCCATAAATTGAGGCTTCCACTCAATAAAGCCGCCATAAACCTACATGCATGTGGTAGCCGTCGTCAAAAACCAATTGTCCGAGGGCCATCAATGTTTCGACTTGCTCTCGGAACCCAGGCTTTCCCGTCATCGATGGCATTCACTTGTCCAGTCTCTTTCTTATCTCCTGCTGACTGTTTTTTGCGACGACGGTTTCTATCGCTGTTGCCGGAGTCTCGAGAAAATTTTATTTTTTGGCCATCATGGTTCCAATGTTACCAATAAGTCAACGCTTGGCTGAGGATAGGGCTCGAGCGCCTTCGAATCAATACGCATGCAACATGCATACCCATTGAGCAGGAACATTGCTTCAAGGCGCCGTCAACTAATCTTCTTTTCTCGAGGAATATTGATTACGAGGGTTATCACGCATGAAAAATTGAGCTTTTTATCATATTGATTTTTGAAAAATTGAGAATCCCTCAGGTGTTATGCGTAACGTGTTACCCGAATTATTATCATAACACACATTGGAGCAGCTTTCACAGCGCTCTCTGGCGCTCCACGACGCCTAACCGCCATAGCATCCTGTCCTCTTGCAGCCCTTCAGAGAGTTGGCGCTCCTTCATTTCATTTAAAACTACTTGTTGCCACCCTTGCACTCGGCGTCGTCTTCTTCCAGCGGGCTGATTGTTGGAATTGGTATACAAAGCTATGAGAAAGAAGATCTGGGGAGTATGGAACGATTCTGTTGATCGAAATGGGTGTTTCTTATAAACTTACGGGCAGGGCCGGATTAAGGGGGTGGCCACATGGGCCGCGGCCTATGGCGGCAAATCAAGGGGGTAGCAAATTTTGCAATTTTTTTTAAATGTAGGTATAAAAAAAAATCGGACTTAGAAAAAAAAAACTTACAAACGAGAAAAGACTACAAAACCTCTCATTTCCTGAGAGTATGGTAATTTCTATGTCTAATTTTGTCGTCTTTCAGTGATACAAAAGACAGCACCTTTAATTAGTCGAGTTAAGAGAACAACCAAACACACAATTTGGCCTGGAACGGCGCGACTTAGGGAGAAATGATGACGAGGACTTGAGATAAAAAGGAGAAGCCCTCAGCGCGGCAATCGGCATGTAACACATATTAGCGCCTACAAGACTGCACGAATACTTCACGCATTGCATCAAACATAGTGCGGTTATTGTGGTCAGCGTGAAACGGATAGCGCCTACAAGAATGCATGAATACTTCACGCATTGCGCCAAACACAGTGCGGTCAGCGTGAAACGTATGGCGCCTACTTCACGCATTGCGCCAAACACGGTGCGGTCGGCGGAAGTTAAAATCATCAAACCAAATTTTGTGTTTGTTCTTTCATAATTTTTTCGTGCATTTCTTAAGAATGGAAGGCCTCGTCCATTAGAGATAGGTTTACGGAACTTAACTTTCTCGCAAAGTTCCGTGACCTTTTGCTAGGTACCTAGCAAGTGCCTACCTCCAAAGGTACCCTAGACAGAACCGAACGGAACCTCGAACTTGGATGTAAAAATCCGCTTTAAAACGGCAACCTCAAGCGAGGCGATCGCGGCTACTCCCTTAACCGGGGATTTCATTATGCATGTGTTTAACCTGCGAGCCCTTTGCCGCGGCCGCGCTCCGCGCCGAGTGAGATACCCGTAACTCGCGGGCTTGGAGATGCCGCTTCGTGCCCGGAATCCGGCGTTTCCCCCCGGTGGCCGGAGCCGCGAAGCCGGGATCTGACAGCCGCTCGTCTCGGTGGCTGCGGCCGTGATTACGGCCGTGCGCTACGGCTACCACGTAGTCATAACACCACCGCCGCGTAGCTTACTGATATTAGTTTATTGTTCTCGCTGTGTTTTCTCGCCCCCGGCACGCCGCCCCACCGTGCTGCCGTCCGGTGCGCTTATCCGGATTAATGGAGATCGCTACCGTGCTACCAACCTGCGGGCCGATTATTGAAACTGATGGACAAAGCTATAGACAAAGAAGACATAGGGAGTATGGAGCGATCTTATTGGTTGACATGGTTGGTTCTTATAGACTAAGGAAGAAAATGATGGACTAACTGTCGGGTCTTTGGTGGGTTGCCGTCAGTCAGTTCATTACCTATCTCCTATGTCCATTGCAACCACCCGCTTCCACCAATAGGTTCCCTCCGTATCCCTTTTGTCGTCTTTGTCTATAGCTTTGTCTATCAATTTCAATTATCGGCCCGCAGCGCCGTAATGGACCTCCGCTCCGGGCAAAGTGCAAATTTGGACATTCTCGTTCGTGGTTTCTGACCAAAGTTAAGCGCAGAACACAGTCCGCTCAACTAAAAGAACTGAAATCAAACACACTGAAAAAAAAACTCCGGCAGTGGAAGCCGTACTTACGGGCTGTATCGGCATACGGCCCGCGTTCTGGGCTCAGAGGCCAAAAGTTCCGAGTGTCGTACCCGGGGCAATCAAAGCTACGGCTCCAGTGCCCGGAACTTTCGGCCACTGAGCCCGGAATGGACGGTGTGGCTATATGGGCTGTAAATTTTTTTTCAATGCAGTTTGCTCAAGAAATTGAACTTTAGGATTTCAGCGGAGCACTCTCTGCAGTGCCTCAAGGAATTAGTTTTGTGCTGTTTGGTTCATTTTGGTGGCAGTGAACATCGAAAAATTGCATATTAGTCCGGCGAATTCTGTACCTTGAACATGCCAAATTAGAATTTTTAAGAGATTTTCTTCGAAACTACATTGTTTGGACTGCAGACTTCCAACCGCCATAACCTTGGTCCAATTCGATATTTTTTGGAGTTTAATTGTTTCCAAATGTTTGCAAGGTACTCTCCATTGCTCGGGCAACAATAAAGTCAATACGCAATACACTGGGTGTCACAGAGCGCCTGAGTGTGTTCTAGGAGTGACTTCCATGTATATGAACGCACGTTATCGGTAATGATGATGCACATTATCACGAACTAGACGTATTTCTGTTAAACGGAACTAAGCGTCAAATTGAGTTCCTTTTGAGGATTTTAGAATCTCGGATAGCGGATTCTGTCAAACGGAACTAAGCGCCATGGAAAAGCATTGCGAGTATAGGACGGAACGAGCATCGAGTTCCCCAGCACCCGCCAATCCAAGCCCCCCTCTCCCTTCCTCCCCCGATGACGCTTAGTTCCGTTTGATAGAAATACGTCCAACTATCGTGCACTATCAATGCACGGTTTCATGAGGCACATTTTGGGCGGTGGGTTCCACGTGGCAACCAGCGGCTCAAGAGCGCCCGGTTTATATCCTGAGTTGATGAATTCGCTCAAAACGGACTCCTTACCTGCCGCAACCGACTCTTGAGCGGCTCACTGCCTCGTGATTTACCGCCTCGTATCCATCATGCAGTGCCCCCCTGGGCCCCCCTCCCCGCGCACCATTCGTGTTAATGTGCCGTGCGCGTGCAATTTCACACTCCCGCGCATCTCCCACTGCTCAAAGCTCGAGCTTCATAGGCAGCCTCGCTCGTCTTCCTGCGCGCCGTGCCGCCTCACGCCGGGAACCGGGGGGAGCAACTTACAGGAAACTGGCGTGACCTTGATGGTAGGAAATGAAGTATCGCTTTGCTTCCAATCAAGAAGTAGTCCAGGGGGATCTGAGTTCTGTGTAGTCTTCAACCGTTCCCTAAAAGGTCATTTTCTGAAGTTCTTCATTAATTGTAAAAGGAGAAAATTTTTTTATGATGCGTAATTATATGAACGTGATTAAAATTTCATATTTTTGCTTTAAATGCATATATTTTGTATTTCATTGATTTGTTCCTCTATCATCAGGATTTGTGATAATTTTGGGATTTTTGCTTGCTTCTTGTTTCTGATCTCCTAGTTTGGTCCCATTTTTTTATTATAGGACGATGACCATTTAGGAAGTCAGTTTTCCTATCTTCAGGTCCTAAAAAAGAGTGAACAATAGACCCGAATGGGAGAAAGAACTCCCGTTTTCCAAAAAAGAAACTACTGATGAAAATTTGCAAAATCACGCCACAGAGAAAATATTAAATTCTTTAAAAAACCAAAAAATACGTTGTTACGAATAAGTAACACTATGCCATTGCGGGTTAAGTCCCAATTTGAACAATATTTTCCGCAGTGCCTCCTCTAAAGTCTTCGCGTTTAAGGGTAGAGCATTTACCACTTCATGTCTCATTTTCAATCCTTCGGGCTAGTCGCTAAGGTGACGAAATCATCTAAACTTTCAATCACAATTTTTGCAACTTTTTCATTTTTTGCAATAAACGCCAAATATCTTGGCGAGAAAAGCGGCATAAATTATAAAACTCGTCGGATCGGCCAAAAAATTCTGCTGCACTGAAAAAAATAACATACTGTTTTAGCATCTAAGAAGTCAAAAATGTGTCCGGTGATCCCTAGATGCTGCCTTCACTGCCCCCGCAGTTGACTTTATATTCTACGAATGCAAATTCAATTGCATGGGCAATCAAAGCAGCATCTTAGGATCATCAGACACATTTTTGACATCATAGGTGCTAAAACAACATACCATTTTTTTTAAGTGTGTCTGCCAATTTCAAAATCCGACAGTCCGCAACGAATCCGAACCGAGGAAGCTTTACCGAAGGACAGGAACCAAGAGCGTTGATCCAAGGAGGGAGCGAGCAAGCTCGCCTCGCCGGGGAGCAGGGGGAGAATCGGCGGGGTGAACAATTTCAACGTGGCATGGGCGGCAATTTAGACGCAGACGGCACCGGCCGACGGGACGGTGAATACGGTGGCAGCGAAGCCCGTGAAAATTGCACCCGGGGGCACCCGGGACACGGCCCCCGGGGCAGAACCGCGTAACTCAATCGGAAAAGCGCGCGCGGTTTAGGCGATTCTGCCGACGGACGGCGGGCCGGGACGTCAACCGGCGGATCTGCGTGCAGCTAACGATGGCGTACGGGATGGTCTTGGACTCGCGATGGTCCCTCCGGCCGGATCGCGGTCCTCGCGGAGCTTGAGCACCACCTTTCGTGTTTTCAATACGCTCTTGTTTCGCCGGGCGTAATTACAGTCATTTGGGAACAAATTGAGCCCTGGCTCGGCTTCCTAGCTACCCGCTCCGTTCCCTCGCCCTCCCTAATTGTGCTCCCAGATCTCCTACTTTGCTCTTAATTAGTCTTAATTCTCATATTGATATACAACGCACATTCGCCGGATAATGGGATATCCACCGTCCAGGCTCCGCTTTACCCCGTTGTGAATTAATCAGCGGCTAGGATCCTCCGAGCGCGCCTTGTAACCCCCCCCCCCCCTCCCCTTGCGCTCGTATGCTATTTTCAAGGTCATTGGTTGGCGCGGGTCGATCGTCGTTGCATCGGGTATTGTCGATGATATGGCGATCAGGGGTGCCATTTCACTCGGAATCGCGATCCGAGTGGAGCCGATTATTATTCAAATCACGTAAGCGCCACACTGAAGCACTGAAGCACTGAAGCACTATGAAAGCTCTTCCGCCAATTTCTAACTTGAAAATGTGTTTGTTGGGTGTCCAAAACGCAACACTTGAAAAAAAACACATTGGATCTAGAGTCCAGACTCTTGAAAACATTGACAAGAAAAAATACTCTTGATTCAATCGGATTTTTGCTTGAATCAAAAGGAAATCCGCTCAAATTAAGAGGCTTGGTTCTTTATTTAAGCTTAGATCTGATCGAATCAAGAGTATTTTTTCTTGTCGATGTTTTTAAGAGTCTGAACTTTAGATCCAATGTGTTTTTTTCAAGTGAAGCACTGAAGCACTATGAAAGCTCTTCTGCCAATTTCTAACCTGAAAATGTGTTTGTTGTGTGTCCAAAACGCAACCGTGAAAGTATGCAGAAGATAGCACTTACGGCTGTCATAGCCTAGCATGAAATTAAGAAAATACCCCTCTTTGTAGTTGAAATAAAATCAGTCGATTTCTAATCATCCAAACGATTTCTTAGAGTCCTTCGGCCGATTAGTGGCAATTCGACAAAGAACGGAGGCTTCTCTCAATAAAATTTTCCGATCAAAGGCCTCTGAGCCCGTTTCCTCAAAACTTCAATTTTGCACTCAGTACTCTCTTCGCTATCACGGCAGGCCTGGCAATCTTTCCTTTTTTAATTTTTTTGTTCTGTTTTGATTCACAAAGGGCCGGATGGACCTCTACATGCAACTCTGACAAAGAAATAAAACAATTTAAGAGTCAGGGAGCTTGTGGCAATAAAGACTACCCAAAACCGAGTTCGGAGAACGGGGTTTGCGTCTCTGATCATGCGTCATAATTTGTCAAGCTGCCAGAGTACGGGCATAACTACACACCGAGATGGGGCCTGTCATCCGCAAAGCTCCATACCCTCCACGGTTTCGGTTAAAATGGTCTCAGGTCTTTACGTCAGCGAGGTCGCTAAGCAGTGATCCTGATCCGCGGTGAGTCGCAAATTGCGCGGAATCTCCGAGATAGACCACGGAGGCAGAATAATTTCCAGAATTCGTCAACTCGGAGCGACCGTGAAAATTAGTCGGTAATTGCAAATGGATTCCAATCAGCGGACTCCTGTTTGCTAGAAACGGGTGGAGCGGGCTTCGACGCCACCGAACCTCGCTCGGGACCGGCTACCGTCGGACGGGCGCCCGCGGCACTCGGTTGCGATCTGGCAATGCTGATTTCGCGTCGGCATTTTTTTGAGAAAAAATTCGATCACCTTTCCCTCGAAAGGCGACCGATGTTATCCGGAGGTTCTTTTTTTTTTTTTTTTTTTTTTTTTTTTTTTTTTTTTTTTTTTGGTTTTTTTTTGGTTTTTTTTGTCTTTTTCAGATTGATGGAAATACTGGCCTTTACTGCGAAGGAAATCCAAATGAGAATCTCGGTCCTGATATGGTTAATCCATCAAACACGGGCTCAGGGGTTTGATGGTAGGCTCTACAGCAGTGGCATGGCGTGAATTGCAATTAATCGATAATTATGCCACTTAAACCTATGGAAAAGAATCGATAAACAGCGTGTTCCTTATCGAATCCTTATCCTTAACCTTAATAATCGATTCTTTAGCATAGATTTAAATGGCATAGCAATCGATACATCGCAATTCACGCCACGCAACTGGTAGGCTCTACCGCTTGCTGTTTCTGGACTGCTTGAGTTGCTTTATCACTTTGTTTCGCCTTATGCGTCGACATTTCGCTCGTGATAATATAGTGGAGAGCACCACTATTAGATGAAGTTTTTCATGGAAGTGGAAACCTATCCCATGTTATAGCTGAAATAATGCTTCAACATTCTTTACCAAATTTTCGGATATGTCATGAAGTTTCGCTCCCTCCCTAGCGTTTGCTCTCGACAATTTTAGCCTTCTCGCAATTTTGCTGAGACGATTTCCTGATTTTTGTACTAATTTTACCTCCTAATGTAACGTTCAAGTGTGAATTTCAAATAATGTAACCGCCGCTCGCGTTGAATTGCAAATTCACGAGGCGCTCGTTTTTCTACCCGATCGTTTAAGTCTCCAATATTCATCTCTAGTCTCGAGCTTTCGGCTAAGAAAATCGAATCAGTAATTATGGAACTGATTATTTTGCGGTTTTTTTTGCGCACTTACGGCTTTCTCATTTATGTCTCGTCTTGATACAATTAAGATGAATTTTGTCGTTTCAGCTATTTCAGTGATTTCATCTAAAAGAGATCAGACGAATTTCGGAGGAAACTCGATTTCAAAAATTCGACACTTACTGCTCTCTTGACCATCACAGCAGAGGTGATGGTCGCTGGGTTCATCACAAGTACGTGCAGTCTCTTTTTCGGTTTCTGGGTCCGGCTCCCGATGAGTGCGTGATTAGCGAGTATTTCGGCTCCGGATTCGGTAGTGGACGTCACGTCACGTATGATGGGAGTCCGAGACGGGCATCGGCATCCCGCTCGTATAATTAGCGGCTCGTGCTGGGCAGTCGCCCTGACGAGTCCTTGTCAGACGGAGAGTGGCTCCATCCCAAGTTGAGAGGTTATCGATTGGTGTCCATCTGCCGCATCTCATATCTCGACGGTATCTCTCGCAACAGACTCGAACATCATACGCTGACATCCGTCTTAAACGGGAATCTCCTATCCTGCCGTGCTAAGGAAAAACGCCGTATGAACCTTCAGGCGTTGCCAAATTTCCTTTGGTAAATCACGAATATTCTGGAAAATTTGTAAATATTTTTCCTCCGATTTTTCAGATAATTTTGTTCGCGATTCCACCTAAAAATCCAGAAAATTTCAAGGAAGAAGATCCATAACTTTCTCCAAAAATAACTAGACTAACCCCTTCCGTAAAATTTTGAAAGGACGGATCAAAACGTAGTGCTTTAAAGCATGCTTTGCCTGCGCGAGCTGATTGTTGAAATTGATAGACAAAGCGATAGACAAAGAAGACATCCGGAGCATGGAGCGATCCTACTGGTTGGAGTGGTTGGTTCCTGAAGACTAAGGGCGGAAATGATAGACTTACAATAGGGTCTCTTGTGGGTTGCCGTTAGTTGGTCTATCATCTACCTTCTTTGGCTATTGCAACCATCCGCTTCCATCAATAGGATTCCTCCATATTCTTTTCGTCTTCTTTGCCTGTAGCTTTGTCTATCAATTTCATTAATCAGCCGGCAAGTTTTTCCATTGAGGAGGCCAGCTACTCTTGTCCGAGTATCATCAAATAATATAAGTCTATAATTGCGACCATGATCGATTCCGATTACTCGAAGCTCGATACTTTTCCGGTCGAGCGGAAGAGGAATCGATTGTTGACCTTGGACTTTTCCAGCTCGGTTTCACCGGGCAGTGATGAATTCACCCCAAGGATGCTGATGGAAGAGATGAATAATTTCGATGCATCTCATGAGGCGGGGGCAATCCTCGGGTCGACATACATACTTGGGAGCGGACGTATTTACTCTGGTCGCTACCGCGCAAGTAATCACGCACCTCGAAAATTAAAAGGCGGGAAGATGGGAGGAGGCAGAGATCCGAAGGGGGTAGGGGCGGAGGGGAGGTTTTTCTTCAAAAAGGATGTATTAATTGTTGGAACGGTCGCGCCGGGCCGGTCGCCGGTCGGGTATGAGCGTAATCGCGATGCCGGGAGCGGGCCGCGGATAGGCGGGAAGGCGGGTAGGCGGGGGGCGGTAGGCGGCACGGACGGGAGCGTGGCGCGACTGGCGCACTTAGGTGTGGCCTCCACTCTTCAAACTCGGCGTCCAGCGCGCGGTCGGCTCCGTCGCGAGGCGGCCGGATTTATCCGATTTTCACCCTTTTTCCCGTAAAAGTCGGCTCACTGGGGAAAAAATAGTCACTTGGATCTTGAGTCCAGACAAGAAAAAATACTGTTGATTCAATCAGATTTTTTCTTGAATCGAAGAGCCGAGGCTCTTGACTTAGGCGGATTTCCTTTTGATTCAAACAAAAGTCCGGTGGAATCAAGAGTATTTTATCTTGTCAATGTTTTTAAGAAGAAGAAGAAGAAGAAAAAGATGAAGAAGAAGAAGAAGAAGAAGAAGAAGAAGAAGAAGAAGAAAAAGAAGAAGTAGGAGAAGAAGAAGAAGAAGAAAAAGAAAAAGAAGAGGATGAAGAGGAAGAAGAAGGAGAAGAAGAAGAAGAAGAAGAAGAAGTAGAAAAAGAAGAAGAAGAAAAAGAAGAAGAAGAAGAAGAAGAAGAAGAAGAAGAAAAAGAAGAGGATGAAGAGGAAGAAGAAAGAGAAGAAGAAGAAGAAGAAGAAGAAGAAGAAGAAGAAGAAGAAGAAAAAGAAGAAGAAAAAGAAGAAGAAGAAGAAGAAGAAAAAGAAGAAGAAGAAGAAGAAGAAGAAGAAGAAAGAAGAAGAAGAAGAAGAAGAAGAAAAAGAAGAAGAAGAAGAAGAAGAAGAAAAAGAAGAGGATGAAGAGGAAGTAGAAAGAGAAGAAGAAGAAGAAGAAAAGAAGAAGAAGAAGGAGAAGGAGAAGGAGAAGAAGGAGAGGGAGAAGAAGAAGAAGAAGGAGGAGGAGGAGAAGAAGAAGAAGAAGAAGAAGAAGCAAGTTATAGACGGTTCTCGCGTAGTAGGGCAGTATTCCGGGTTCCTGGACTTGGGGTAAAATGTGGGATTTCGAGAGGTTTGACAACTGTGCGGGAAGGAGACGGGAGCCGGGGTACGTGCCCGGCTCCCGTGATAGATGATACACAGCATTCCGTAAAAATTGCCTACAATTAGTTAACCTTTATCTACAATCAGCTCGAGTGCCCCAGCGGAGTGAACTTCATCGACGATCGGGAAGTTGCCCGATCGAAGCCTCAAATCCGTCCAGCCATGCTTCAGCAGCCGTGAGTGCACTCTCCGCATGAGTATTTGAAATTTAATCCCAGTATTTCCCCGTTCATCTCCATTTTTCCATTTCCTTCAATGGACTCCGATTTTTCTCATTTCATCCCAGTTTATTCGTGAATACCGCGATTTATTCATACGATCGATTAATTACTATCGATCTTGCTTGATCCTGACTTATCTCTAATTGACTATATTTATCCCAGTATATCCCGGTGTATCAAATTTCCTTTCCGAATTATCTCTATTTATCCCAAATTATCCGGCTTTATCACACTTTTTCGATCCATCTCAATCCATCCCGTCGTCATACCAATTTATTCAGATCCACGCCTATCTTCGTGTAAAATAAGTGTGTGCTTTACGCTTTCTTCAGAATAATATTTTAGGGAGGGCTTTTTTGGATTAGTAGTGCTGACTGCTCACCGTTTATCATTAATTGCTCGTGCAGTTCAGTCTAAGTATTGATAAATATTAAGAATAGCTGTAGCACAAGTGGTCTTCTATTAAACTGTAAAAACTCCACACTTTACCACTTTTTCAGGATCTATAGAGGATCTGAGGATATTGAGGAATTGGATCTAAAAACTCACAATCAGCAGATTTCGGTTTGCTTTACCCGGGAAAAAATTCCAAAAACCTGGCAACAATGGCTCGGGTTCGACTCGCATTTGATCTTCAGAAAAATCGCACCAATGCACCTCAGTCCTCAGTGTCTCCCTCCCTTCCCCTTTGAAGATAGCCCCCGATCCCCATTATTTGTATTGTATCCATCTCTGGACCGGCTCATCTTGCTTGCACCATTAATTTCTGCATAATTAATTTGCGGTCCAATCGTTTCTGTCCCTCCGTTTCGGGTTTTGCCGTTTTTTCCTAATTTTTAAATTTACTTGGTGCGGGATTTCTCGTTCTAAGTTTTGTTGAATTTTGACTGAACCGGCGCTGCGCATATTTAAGGCATTCGTGTGTCTTAATAATGTAGAACGATTTTAAAATCTCCTAGAATATTTTTTCCAAGTAAACACTATCCCAAAAAATGTCTTATAATGTGGAAATAATTGATTATCAGAACTCATAAAGTCCATTAGCATGCGCTAATATGCTGAGTATTAGTATTTTCCCGCAGTATTTTCGTAGTTTGTGAAATGGGAAAGAATGAATCGGGTATGTAAGTCCTATCTAGAAACTCAAAATTATATACACCACGTACTTCAGGTTCATTTCGAAAAATCGAAAATAAAAATCTGTTAAGTTGCAGTCAGTTTAATTCATTAAATGCTAGTAGTGGAAGCAAATTTGGGCTATAATTTGTTCTTAAATGTTTCAAAGTCCAAACATGGCTTATTACATCTTTCCGGAGCTTTTTATCATAACTAAGTTTTTTCAGATCGTCATAATTCCAGTCTAACTCGACATTTTCTGACATTTCCTGTCTAAAAATTTCAGTAGATTCTATTTTAAACCGCACAATGAGAACTAGTTCCAAAGTTAGATTTGAGTTAACAGTCTGGTTGTACAAACCGGCGACTGTACCGAAAAAAAAAGAATCCTAAATTTGCCACCGAGAAGTATTTTTTCTTAAATCAAGAATTTTGCTGCTTAATATAAACTACTTTTTTGCTAAAAAAAAATTCTTGGCGGCAAACTTCAAAATCAGCATACTTTAACCAAGCAATTTTTTTTCAGTGTAATGTATATGAAGCACAGTGTTTGTGTAGAACTCAGCACTACGGTTCATACAACTGTACTTTTCCTCTCATTGAGTGCCAATTGCTCAGTTCCAAGTTCCTTGGTATAAAATCCCTCGTCCCGCGGACAGTCACATATGCTCCTCTAAGAATTCCCGTGGGCGAGCGGCAGAAACGAGCGAACTATGAGAGGATTCTTGACACAGCTTAATCATCGAAGCGAGAGGAAAAACATACAAATTCAATTAATACTGTCCGCCTTATGTCCGATGAGCGAGAAAAACGTCGTGAGAACCGGTATTTGACCCCGGTGCCGGTGGCAGAAAGTGGCACGTAAGCCACGGCCGCTGAGCCTTGCGATAGTGTCATAAATTCAAAGAGGACCTTTCGAATAGTGTCACCAACGCGCGTTAGGCGAAAACGCCGTGAGAGAACGTCTGGAAGTTGCCAATTATTTCTGATGAAACACAATTTTTTTTGAATTTTCAAAATACTTTATTCACAAATCGATTAGGTGTACATATTTGAAAATTGGTGTACATATTACTTGAGGTTCTAATGCTGTTGAAAGACTTTAACGCCAGGATAGGAAAGGAAACCAATAAGGTAAATAATTGATTGCAGCATCTCTTGTTCAGGCAACACGTTCCTATTCCTCTGAGAAAAGATATCTAGAGAGAAAATCCTCAAAATCCTGATTTGACTTGAGGTTTTTCTACTGGCTGGAGACTTCAATGCAGAGGTAGAAAAGTAAACGAATCGGAAAACTCATAAAATTTTCTCAACAACCGAAAGTTGCCTTTGCCTCTTTGTAAGATGCACTGTGAAAATATTTGTGCGGATTCTGATCTGATAATTTTTTCAGTAAGAATAGGACAGAATTGAAAAACCAATCAATCTTGCTTCATAACTTATGAATCGAGTCCCAATGATTGTCTCTGTTCGGGACTGAAAGCTAACTCAAGAAATACGCCCCATTTTTTCTTAGAATTTTCAACATACTTAATTCACAAATCGATTAGGTGCACATATTTGAAAATTCTAAGAAAAAATGGGGCGTGTTTTATGAGTTCGCTTTCAGTCCCGAACAGAGACAATCATTGAGACTCGATTCATAAGTTATGAAGCAAGATTGATTGGTTTTTCAATTCTGTCCTATTCTTACTGAAAAAATTATCAGATCAGAATCCGCACAATTATTTTCACAGTGCATCTTACAAAGAGGCAGAGGCAACTTTCGGTTGTTGAGAAAATTTTATGAGTTTTCCGGTTCGTTTACTTTTCTACCTCTGCGTTTAAGTCTCCAGCCAGTAGAAAAACCTCAAGTCAAATCAGGATTTTGAGGATTTTCTCTCCACAAATCTTTTCTCAGAGGAATAGGGACGTGTTGCCTGAACAAGAGATGCTACAATCAATTATTTACCTTTTTGTTTACTTTTCTATCCTGGCGTTAAAGTCTTTCAACAGCATTAGAACATCAAGTAATTTTAGAATTCTGTAGATTTGTTTTTCCAGGAAGCTTTTCTCAAACTCAGATGAACCTGTTAGTTGATAAAAAGATACTACATTATTATTTATCCATTGGTTTACTTTTCTACTGTGGCGTTACAGTCTCTTGAAAGCCACTAAAGCTTCTTTTCTATTACAAATATTTGCGGATAGTGATTATTTGGACGATTTTAACTGGAAACAGCTGAAATGCGGTGCATAGAGAACAAACCGCGACATTTTGCCTTGAAATTGCATGAAAATCCCTTCAAAACTGAGGGGAAATTTACAGAAATTAAAACATTACAATGGTTGATCTTTAGTTAAGAATCTAGAACGAGACAAGTAGCAATAAAGAGGTGAATCAAGGATGAATTCAGTTGTAGGCGTTTTTGCACTATATTTCTCTGCTGTGAACTATATTCATGGACAGCCACGGAGGGCAAATGTCCTCCTGATGGTCTTCTCGTTACTCAGGGGGAATCACGGATAGATAGATCTACGATGATTCCTTACAATGACATTTGGTGTGATGAGAGGGTAACTTCCAGCCGCGATCGGAATCCAAAAAATCCTCATGGCACCTTCAATCCATCACTTTTTCACTTCTGAACTACGCGCAAAGTGTAATCCGTCGAGGTAAAATGTAAACTACTACCCTAAGGAAAAACGTCTTACGGACATTAGTATGTTGCCAAATTATCCACGATAAATTATTTATTTTCAAGGCAAGTTATCCATATCTCCCCTTGAAACTTTCAAAAACGCCAGATTGAACTCCCTCCATCATTCTGAGAAATATCCAGAGAACAAGCCTCAAAAGCTTTCCGAAAACTTTGCGTTTTATCGTAGGCAATTTGGCAAGATTCGAAAGCTTATACTGTGTTTTTCCTCGACAAGGTAGCGCGGATCAATGACTCACTGGTTTCTGGAAACCCGGCGCTGTGGTCAACGCTCGATAAAGCACGGATCGTTGGGGATAAACTTGATCATCATTTTGGCTCATGTCAGCGAGTGTCATCGACGAATGAGGTGCGCGGATGTCAAGTGTGATGCCGTCCCGATCGATCTCAACGTGGAACAGGTGGATTCTGATGACGGTTCGGCAATCGGAGATGGGCCGCTACTCGACCAACGAAGTGCTAAAATCCGCCGGGATTACTTCGCGCGCCATCTATCGCTTTACGACGCGGAGTCATTCGATATTTCACATACGAGCACAAATATTTGCGGCTCCGAGATTGCCTTGTGCAAACTGGATTATGGCGAGTACAGTGTGTTCCGGAAGTTTCGTCGGATATTATCCTCTATGGGGTTGATTAAATCAACGAGTTTGAAACTCTATTAGTCACGGCAAGTTAATTTCACAGAGTGCAGAGAGTATGATTAGTGATTTTGATTGTATTTTCCAGGAAAAAGATCGAAACCCTGTCGAAAAAGGCACATGCATCAAATGGAGATAGATTAAAGTGATCCAAGGAATTGAATTTTCAATCCCCAAGAACCTAATTTTGGTTGATTTACTAGCAACATAGTCTCCCCGGTAGAAGATGTGGCTTGAGCGTTGTTTTTATCACGAAACATAGTTTTATTTTTCTCCGTTTCGTCCTCATTTTTCTCTAAAAATTCGACACAAGAACGTCGAGCAGTGTTCTCTGAGAGAATAAAACAGGAGTGAAAATGATCGATCACCGCAATCGAGAACTGGGGACTGAATACTGAAATTAATAGACGAAACCATAGACAAAGAAGACACAGGGAGTATGGTGCGATCCTATACTGGTTGAATTTGGTGCTTCTCATAGACTAAGGGGAAAGGATGGACTGACTTTAGGGTCTCTTAATGGGCTGCCGTTAGTGAGTCTATTACTTGACTACTGCATTTACCCTCTATCTCTTATCGTGGTGTAATTGTCTATAGCTTTGTTTATCAATTTCAATAATCAGTCTGCAGGACTTCATTTTGCAATAAGAAAACGACTATTTTCAGCTCATACACAAAAGAACCGATCTTCAGAGGGAGTTGAACTTTCTGAAACGAACCAGAAGTAGTGGTTCCTTATTACGCACTGGAAAAAAAACACATCGGATCTAGAGTCCAGACTCTTAAAAACATCGACAAGAAAAAATACTCTTGATTGAATCAGATTTAAGCTTAAATCAAGAATCAAGCCTCTTAATTTGAGCGGATTTCCCTTTGATTTAAGCTTAAATCTGATTGAATCAAGAGTCCTTTTTCTTGTCAATGTTTTCAAGAGTTTGGACTCTAGATCCAATGTGTTTTTTTTTTTCCAGTGCAAAGTTTATTCTTTAGGTTCCCCCTTGATTTATCTCGGATCACTTCCCAACTCGCAGAGCACCCTGTTCGGAACGGCAGCTCGGCGGGTTTACAAGCGACTTGCTTCCCGGTTTTTCGAGGCTCGCGCCGTCCGTCGTCGTGGGGTCACGTCACGTCACGCGCCACGTTCGCGACGGGCACTCGTAAAACTGAATGAAGCAGCGCGGTGGCCGCGAATCGAGATAAATGGTGATAACGAATTTGCATAAGCCGATTTGCCCGGCCGCGCGGCTCATCAGCGTCCGAGCCCCGTCCCGCTCTCCCGCGCTGAGTCAAAACGACGTAGGAGCATTCGGATGTTGCCAAATTTCCTCTTACTAAAAAGAAAATATTTATGAAAATAGTTTTTTAATGGCACAAAACGTCGGACGGTGTTCTCCGAGAAAATGAAACATGAGTGAAAATGATCAAACACCGCAATCGAGAACTGCAGGCTGATTGTTGCAATTGATAGACAAAGCTATAGACAAAGAGGATGTAGGGAGGGATTGAAAATATTATGAAAATATTTTTTCGGAAGAAAGTTGTGAATATTTTCCAGTAAGTTGGAATTTTTTAGCCAACGTGCGTTGAAAATCAGCATAAAGCTGAAAATCTCAGTACAGAAGGAAAAAGCTCATTTGAGCACGATTTTCCCTCAAAGAGTACGCTGTTTGGTGCAACACTAGTAACGACCATTCAGGAAGGCAACTGCAGACGCGTTTCGGGTCTAATTGGACCCATCCTCAGCGTGCACTTGTGTCGTAGTGCTGCACCAAACAGCGTATCTCTTTGAGGAAAAGTTGTGCTCATATGAGTTTTTTCCCTCTGTATTGAGATTTTCAGCTTTATGCTGATTTTTAACGCACGTTGGCTAGAAAATTCCAACTTACTGTCTTCAGACTCGTGCGTCTACCGCAATCAGTTGGACGTATTTGTATCAAACTGAACTATGTGCATTAAGACATGAGCCCTCAGACCCATAAAAATACACGCATAACAAGGCTCACGTCATAATGCATATAGTTCCGTTTGATAGAAATTCGTTCAGTTTGTAATTATTTTTCCTTGAAATTTTCAAAATTTGTAGATTGAATTACAAACAAAATGCTCTGAAAATCGGACGAGAAATATTCACGAATTTCACTGTAAATTGACGATTGATCGAAGGAAATTTGGCAACGCCTGGTGGCTCATACGGCGCTCTTACTTAGCACGGTAGTCCTGCCGTTAAGGCCGATGCCGATGGAAGCCCACCGCGACCGCGCTGAAGAGGTGCCGCTGAAAAACTGCGCCCTGATCTCCTTTCCGTCAACTGTCGAGAACTTATTTCGCCTGTCGGGCCCTCTTCTGCAGCGCCGTGCCGCCTCTTAATTGAATGCGTTTATCGAGACTAGCGAATTCTATCGCTTCATAAGCTGACTTTCATATATCTTCGTTTCCTAGACGAGGGAACGTAACTACGTCTCAAAATTGCAAAATCTCTACATAAAATTGTGCGTAAAAAAGCGTATCTCTTTAAGAGAAAATTGTCCCCATATGAGCTTTTTCCCTCTGTATTGAGATTTTCAGCTTTATGCTGATTTTTAACGCACGTTAGCTAAAAAATTCCAACGTACTGTCTTATGACCCGTGCGTCTACCGCAATCAGTTTGTGTTGAATAAAATTGTATCTATTTATTCTGATTGTTTTAGGTTTCTTACAATTGCCCTGGAAAAAAAACACATTGGATCTAGAGTCCAGACTCTTGAAAACATTGACAAGAAAAAATACTCTTGATTCAATCGGATT
The DNA here is from genome assembly GCF_918797505.1 of Bemisia tabaci. Taxonomy (NCBI): domain Eukaryota; kingdom Metazoa; phylum Arthropoda; class Insecta; order Hemiptera; family Aleyrodidae; genus Bemisia; species Bemisia tabaci. The sequence goes on along the minus strand of NC_092796.1, from coordinate 9,947,100 downwards.
TTTGCTTGAATCAAAGCAAAATCCGCTTAAATTAAGAGGTTTGGTTCTTGATTTAAGCTAGATTCTGTTTGAATCAAGAGTACTTTTTCTTGTCGATGTTTTTAAGAATCTGGACTCTGCATCCAATGTGTTTTTTTTCCAGTGGGGCATTTTCTTCTTTGGCACTTTCATTCGATTACACGCTAAATTAGATACAATTTTGGACACATTTGGAAAACAGGACGGATCTCCTTGGAAATTGGACATAACGACAGAGCTGATTGTAGTTCCAAAATACCTTCAATTACTCCTGTAAAACGTAACTTTAAAGTGCCAACATGCAACTCTGATTGACATGCTCTGAATTTCCAGGGGCCCTCGGGGCTGATCTCCTTACTGGAGTATTGATGAGTTAGTTAATTAAAACCCCCCTTGGCCATGTGCCCCTCCCCTCCACAGTCCTGTTTAATCTGGCGCCTAACGCCGGCGTCGCCAACAACGTTCATCGCTGGAGGTGTCAAATTCATGGACAAATCCAACTTTTCTGAAGGGGAAACGTTTGACAGGAGCGTATTTCAGCCGATTCGGCAACACTGGGTATCGAGTGAGGAAACGCTGGTGATTGATGAGCGCTCGCTGGCGCTATGTTGACTTTGCCGCAGCGATTGGTGATGATTTCCGCGGCTCATCGCTGATGGATTTCCACGCTTGGGTTCATGCCGGCCCTGTCTGGTTGCATAACCTCCGAGCCCACGAATCAAGGCACCCGTCAAAGAATCGGACAAGATGGGGGACAGGAAGAATCGTTATTTGTACTTATCTAAAGAGACATCATTCTTTGTTAGTCGAATCTTTGAATTTTTTGCGGCAGGGCAGGCTCACGATTCGTCCGCGGACGAATCGGAGTTGTTTCTAAAGCGGTAGATACACCTGCGAGTTGTAAGCGCATGTTGAAAGTAAAACACCAATAGGAAACCCAGGATTTCGATCGAAAAGCTTCCTCCCCGAAGACGATTAAAGCTTCCTCTCCAAAGACGAATGTTTCATCCCCGCAATAATAAGTTCTTACTAATTTTCTCTCCGGAACTAACTAATTGCTCAAGAGAGAAATATTTTCTCTCTGAAGAGAAATGTTTTCTCGTTATTTGAGATTTCCAAAACCAACGACTTACTTTTTACTTGAATCAATAGATTTTCTGACACCTGTTCTTAAATTTTGCGGCATTTGAATTTTAAGGGCGGGTTTCCAACTGATATGTTTCTTCTCTCTTTTCAGATAAGACATCGATTTGGCTGTTACGATGATATCACGCAAGTGGCCGGTCGGGCGGTTAGGCATTGTAATTGGGTCCGATTTGTCAGGACAACGAGGACGTATAGCGATGATGTCAATGTCGTCGGTACAAAAATTAAAGGTAAGCTGTGAAATCATTGAAACTTGGCCGACTTGTTTTTTCGTTTTCTCTTACGAATCTGATTTATGAGTGAGATACAAGAGTTGCGCACCTAAATATAAGTTTTTTTTCAAGATGTCGCGCAAAAATTTTCCTAAAATAAGAGGATCGCATAAAATATCTACAAACTATTCGATTGACAAACTGGAGTACTGTAATTCCGAAAGGCTGATTTTTCTAATCAGTTCTGAAAAGTAACACGTGTGTAAAGAAAAGTTGAATAATGTGCATGTTTTATACGATAGAATGAAGAACTATGCATTTCAAACTCTCTTTGAAGGCGGATCTCTCGATTCTACTTCGTGGCATTTAATTTTAATTTGCTGTATAACTGACCTTGTTACGGTAACCGCTCATAAACCTATACTGTTTATAATGCTTCATTATGTATTTGATAGTGAAACAAAGGCTATTCATATCAAAAATTCACGTGACCGCTCAAAATGTGTCTTCACATTCAAAATGCATTGACGTGGTTTATGCATCAAAAGCTGCTGTCAAACCTGACCAAAAAAATGTACTTTGTTAAAAACTTAAGCTGCTTCAAAATTTTTTATATTTGAATAAAAAAATAAATAAATAAAAATACGTAACCCTCACTTTTTAGCAAAATTTTCATCCCCAACCGTTACGCTACCCGAAACCTTTGAGTCTTACACCCAAAATTTTTTCCAAGAGGTTTCGCATATTTCGTTCTACCCAATTGTCAAATTTCACGCGTAAAATAAATTACCTCGTACGAAATCAGACGAAAATTGGTGAATTTTACGAGCCCGCCGGCAGCGTTTAGACCGAACACGATCCTCATACCGCGATTTGACAAAATGTGACCGAGCCAGTTTGATGGGTGAGACACCGGCTCGAGGTTGACAAAAAATCATCACTTACGCATCCAGAATTTTTGAGAATTTCGTGCAATCGGGCAAAGCTGCTTTGGCTCCCCGAATTTGATCTATGCGGATAATTTGGGCCATAATTCTCGACGGGTCCTCTGAACTCGCCGCCTCTTGATCGGATGTGTTCGGACACAACAGGCATTCGAGTGTGAGGTGTTTGTCTCAAAGGCCCACCGCATACCGTCGTTGAATTTGAGCTCAGTTTTTTTTTCACGTTGCCAGCTATGGAAAACGCGCTGAGAAAAATGGAGTTCATTAGGGCGGAAAATATCGTATCTTTGATAATATTTCGTAATGCCGAGGAAAAAACTTGTTTTGTTAAACACATAGCGCAAAGGACCGTTTTCATAGTCGGTTTTTGGTCAGCTCCTTTCCACAGAAGGCCTCATGCGATTTATACATATTGAACGTATTTCTGCCTAACGGAACTATATAAATTAAGACATGAGCCCTGAGACCCATAAGAATGAATGCGTAAAAGGGCTTACGTCATAATGCACATAGTTCCGTTCAACAGAAGTACGTCCATTTTTCCTAGGAGACTTTAACGCCGAGTAAAGAAAGTAGTCCGCAGCTAAAAATACGTTTGGCAGAAATACGTTCTGTTGGGATTAAGAGAGGTTCAAAGAGATCCTTGACACATCATCATAAAAAAAGACAAATTCAAAGGAATAACTTTGGGAATGGATCATTCAATAGGATTAAAATTAGAACACACGGAGAAAAAATGTGCAGGTCTTAAAAATTTTAAGGTAGGTTTTTGCCTATCTTAAAGTTTACCAAATCATAAAACATTTTCTTTTGAAGTTTAAATGTTTTGCAATCGCAAGTCATTATTATCCCTCAGAGGGGTCTACTCCAAAAGTACCAGTGTTGAATTTTACTGGAGCTTAGTTAAAGTTTTCATTTTACGATGATATGCCTAGGATCTCCTTTTACCTACCTTAACCACAATCTAAACTATGTGGGGCTTCATGCAGGAAGATACTGTTAAAGAAACAACAATGGATACAGTTCTAAGTGCTTCAAGTAAAACTTTAGTCGTAACTACGGAGCAGTCCTTATCACGAAAAAATTTCAAAACAATTTCAAAATTTCGAAGAAAGCATCAACACTTTCAACAATTTAATCAAATCGCAACCTCGCATGATCGATCATCAAATAGCTGTCTAAGCAACTGTCTCAGTTTCTTGATATTTCCGGTTGCTTTTGGCAACATTCAAAGCCTGTAGACGGCAATCTCATAAAAGTGGCGGCCTGCCTCGCTTCGTCACATCCTCTCTGTTAAATTTTGGACTAATTAATTTATCTCAAAGTTCTTAGATTTTTTCCCCTTCTTTTTCTCGCGGAGTTCATTGTGGAGAATGGTTCCATCTCTCTCTTTTCTCCAAGTTACGCGTTAGCCAGCGAATAAAATGCAAATACAAGATCTGTCTTGTTTCTTTCTTCTCTCTTTTTACCGCGAACGGGAGAGGACAAAAAAGAGGTTGAAGAATCTGCAGAATGTTTGTCGGTCGCCCGGTATTGCACTCATTCCTTTTTTTTGAATTTTCTCTGACTTTTTTTCGCTGAGCGCTACACCGCTTAACAAATTGCAGGGAGGAAATGAACGGAAAATCGCGGTATCGTCTCTGAATTGAGACATTTTGAGCTGACATCTGATGTTCAGTTTTTTTTGCGCAGCAAATCCGTGCGCAGATTGACAGTGCGTGGTTGTCATGCTTGTACGGTTCCCCGTCAACTTTAATTCGCGACTTAAAGGCGGCTTTCTCGAGTGACCTTCGAAGTTCGTTGAACTGTCAAAAGCAATGGGATGTAAGGCTGTATGCCGTGGGAATCTCTCTGACTGTGAACGTTTCCTGTGCCTTTTTTTGTTTTACTTTTTGGATTAGCGGTGAGTTTGTGGCCCCCAAAACTGAGTTTAGATGGGCTAAAACTCTCATGAGTCATGATTTCGATCAATCAAAAGAAACCAAAAAGGATCGCCGATAAATGGCAATTGAGAAGCGTTCGGTGGTCAGCAAGGTTTAAATGTAATTGTAAATTATCAGGACTGAATTAAAGGGGCGCCCACATGTGCCCTGGCCCATGGCGGCAAATGTAGGGGGTGGCAAATTTTGCAATTTTTAGAAATGTAGGTATAAAAGAAATCGAATTTAGGAAAAAAAAATTACAAACGAAAAAAGGCGACAAAATCTCTCATTTCCTGAGAGTATAGTAATTTCTAATTTTGTCGTCTTTCAGTGATACAAGTGACAGCACCTTCAATAAATCGAGGTAAGAGAGAAACCAAACACGCAATTTGACCTGGAACGGCGCGACTTGGAGAGGAATGATGACGAGGGCTTGAGATGAAAAGGAGAAGCCCTCGACGCGGTGATCGGCATGTAACACATATTAGCGCCTACAAGACTGCACGAATACTTCATGCATTGAATCAAACACAGTGCGGTCATTGCGGTCAGCGTGAAACGGATAGCGCCTACAAGAATGCATGAATACTTCACGCATTGCGCCAAACACAGTGCGGTCAGCGTGAAACGCATGGTGCCTACAAGACTGCGTGAATACTCCACGCATTGCGCCACTCAAGTGCGGTCGGACTGAATTGCCACAGCAATGTAATAACATTTATTCTACGGATTTTTCTATCTCTTGAAATTTGCATTCGTGCTTTGTTTTCTAATTGACTTAAAATTTAATTTTACCTTTTGATGTAACTTCGTTTTTCTTTTCTCTTGTGTCATCAGGCGAACCTATCTACGAAGCAGTCAAAACAATAGGAGCAAATTCAGAACTAGTTGTATATTTTTTACCAGAGCGGCCCGAAGAAATTTTTTTCATGCCAGCTGTTAATTATTTAAGGCACACACTGTATCGAAGAACGATGGATACGATTTTAGAAGGTAAGCTTTTATACGCTGCATTTTAAGTGGTTTATGGCATGAACATATGTATAAAGTGCGGTTTCCTAGACATTCAAATACTGGTTGTATCAAGTCAAGGTAATTCTAAAATGTAAAACCCCTAAAGCTCATTTTTCATTTCATAAAAACTCTCCGGGTCATAAGTTCTGTCTCTCTCAAAATCACAAAATATCTCTGAAAATTTCTTCCTTCTCTTTTTCCATCTCTGTTCCTTTATCCCCTAAATTATCCTTTTCTCATCCTCCTCGTCCTATTCCTTCTCTTCCTCCTTCTACTTCTCCACCTCATTTTCATCTTTTACGGTCCTTCTCATTTTCTCCCTCTCGTATTCCTCATCCCTACATTCAAAAAATACAATTTCGCGAGTTTTCAAAAACCAGAGTTTCTACCCCTTAATCATGCGTTCCTCCTCTTTTACGCACTTTGGCGAATCCATCAAATTGCAACACTGTTTTTCTCCATTTAAACCTAAGGAAGTGTATCGATTCTTGGAGGGGCCAAGCGCTCTGACAAGAATCGATTATTTAACATGGGTTTAAATTGAGAGAATTCGGTGTTGCCAAATTGCTCGATCTACCTCAGTTTACGTATCCTTATCCTTCCCATCTCCTGAGCCTTTTCCTTCGACTTCCCTTCCTCCACTGGAAAAAAACCACACATTGGATCTAGAGTCCAGACTCTTAAAAACATCGACAAGAAAAAGTACTCTTGATTCAATCAGAATCTAGCTTAAATCAAGAACCAAGCCTCTTAATTTAAGCGGATTTCGTTTCGATTCAAGCAAAAATCCGATTGAATCAAGTGTATTTTTTCTTGTCAATGTTTTCAAGAGTCTGGACTCTAGATCCAATGTGTTTTTTTCCCCCAGTGTCTCCTTCTATTTTACATTCTCCCACTTCATCTACATCTCCTTATCCTTCCCCTCCTTCATCCTCCTCATTATCTCCACGCCAAAAAAAAAAAAAAAAAAAAAAAAAAAAAAAAAAAAAAAAAAAATCATTGCCCTACCCTTAGTTCTCGCGACTGATTTTCCTCGAGCAACATCCAAGGTGAAATTTTCTTTTCCCCTCTCTCTGGACGTGAACGTGGGTGCGGACGATGGATGCTACGGGGGTTGGGGGGGGGGGGGTGTCGTGATGCATGATCGATGATGAGGTGGCCGCGGCGCGATCGGAGTCGGGGCCGCGGCGGCCGCGTGGGGCCGACAATGAAGTGCACCGGCTCGAGATTGGTCACGGGCTGCAAGGCGGCAGCACGCTACGCACGAGCCGCGGGCTCTCCGATCCCCACCCCCTCCCCCTCCGCCCCCCCGGCCCACCGGCCCCTCCACCCATTCAAGGGGTAAAGAAGTAGCCGCTGGTCACCCGTTGCCAACGCCGAGAAGAAAATCCATCGGATTGTTTCGTCGAGCGCATCGAAGACGGCACCTATGTTTAAAATTCGAATGAGAACCAGAGTCCATATTGGGAGAGTCCGTAATTTTGAGGTTAGGTAATGGAGCTTTTAGGGTCCAGAAGGGCAGTCAACCTAAGAACAATTCATTTTATCCAAAGTGATTTATTTTTACGGTTAATTCGTAAAACCCTCTCGTTTGTAGATCACGCACTAGACTTAGTTTTTGCATGAACTAACTCGTTTTTGCGATAGGACGATCATTTATGAAAATTCTTGGCCATCTTGGTTCGATGTTGGAATTTGGAGATTAGCAATGGCATGTTTTGCGTTAAAAGATTGGCTGCCCTTTTGGGCTCTATGAGTTCCTTATTTTGACATGACCGTACTCTCCCCAAAAAATTTACACCACTATAAACGGACCAAGCTCAAAAGGGGATGTGTGTGAGGGAGGGTGTGTGTGCGGGTTAGTTTTGAATGAACCAGTTTTAATTTGCCAGGCGAAGTCTATCTCCATACGTAGATAGTACTTTTGCATAAATGTGTCCAGATTTGTTGATTGTTAGGTTTTTCAAAGTGTTCAACGTGTCCTGCGTGAGATTTTAATGAGGAAGTGTGTTCTCAGTAAATAACTAACTATTTATTTAACATATACATTTGTATTACGTTTCATACGAGATGATTTGCGTAATTATATACGGTCATCGCTGAAACGTGTTGATAAAACTTTCGATTTTAGCCGAGGACTGGCAGCGTTGAGCTAGGTCCGGGCCTAGGCGGCTTGTCCACCAGAAGCTACTGGAGCTTTAATTGCATTCCTCCATAGACCTATCTTCTGGTTTTGTTATCGATATGATCCATCTCAATCCTCCGCAGGCTGTGTAAAAAGAGTCTCGCATCTATCTCTCTCTCTCTCTCTCTTTTTCTCTCTCTTTCTCCTCCTGGAGTCCTCCCGCTCCTATTTTTATCGACGGTCGTATGCGATTCTTGGCCCTTTTCAGCTCGCCCTTGAATGAGTCTGTGCATGCAGTTCTATTTTACCATCTGATTTGTGATGATGTTAGGGAAAAGATAACCTGAGATAAAAATTTAAGGAGGAAAGAAGAAAAGCTTCCAGCCCTTATTCTGACCTCACAATATTTTTCGAAATAATGAACGAGAAACAGAATTATTGTGCAATTTGATCTCCCTGAAATAAGCGCCAATCTCAATCGAGTTCCGAAAGAGAAGGCTATGCTGAAGAAGACGCTATTTTATGGGAGAGTCTACCTACACATGCAAATTACCCTCTCAAACACAGGAAATTCAGTATGATTCAAAAGGGAATGATTCATGAAGGAGGTCCCATGTCTTCCGCAGAGAGTATGCAAGGAAAATTAAGATGAAGAACTGCACTGGAAAACAAGTGTCATTGATCCTAAGTTCAGACTCGTAAAAAAATCGATAAGAAAAAAATCTTGCTTTAAACGGATTTTTGCTTGAATCAGAGAAAATCCGCTCAAATTAAGAGGTTTGGCTCTCGATTCACGTATTATCCGATTGAGCCATGAGTATTTTTACTTGTCTAATATTTTAGAGCCCTGAATCCTTGAGACTTTTTTAATAGTGCAGTTCCTCATCTAGTTTCCTGGAATACACTCTGCGGAAGACATGGAGCCTTACAAAAATCGACGAGAGAAAACACTCTTGATTCAATCGGATTTTTGCTTGATTCAGGAGAAAATCCGCTTAAATTAAGACGTTTGGCTCTCGATTCACGTAAACATCCGATTGAACCATGAGTATTTTTACTTGTCCGATATTTTAAAGCCCTGAATCATTGAGACTTTTTTCCAGTGCAGTTCTTCATTTGACCCGACGACGACGACGACGTGGAAGACGTGGAGCCTCCTGCTCGAGTTTATCCTAAACCGATGAGAAAAAATACTCTTGATTCAATCGGATTTTTGCTCGAGTCAGAAGAAAATCCGCTCAAATTAAGAGGCTTGGCTCTCGATTCACGTAAAAATCCGATTGAACCAAGAGTATTTTTACTTGTCCAATAATTTTAGAGCCCTGAATCCCTGAGACTTTTTTAATAGTGCAGTTCCTCATCTAGTTTTCTAGTTTCCTGGTATACTCTCTGCGGAAAACACGGATTTTTAAAAAAATTGACGAGAGAAAACACTCTTGATTCAATAGGATTTTTGCTTGATTCAGGAGAAAATCCGCTCAAATTAAGAGGCGTGGCTCTCGATGTACGTAAACATGCAATAGAACCAAGAGTATTTTTTCTTGTCAAATATTTTTGAGCCTAAACCTTGAATCCTAGAGACAATCCCTGAGCAGCCCTTCATCGAGTTTCCTGGAATACTCTCTGCGGAAGACGCGGAGCCTCCTTGACGAGCCTATCATAAACGGAGCCGCGGTGCATACATATTTCAAATACGTCCTCGATGCAGTTCATTGGTTCTTGAAAAGCACCGCGGCGGCCCGGAGGCGAAAGCTCCGATTCCGAGCGCCGGCATGTCAATGTCCACTTGACTGGGATGGCCCACTCGCCCAGGTCCACCCAACCTTCCTAGATCCGCCGCACGTCTTAATCACAGCGCCGTTTCAATCACCGTTTCCCGGTCCTACTTGCACGTCAAGCAGCCGTAATTACCCCAAGCCCGCCGCTCGATCAATCATCCGCCGTCTTTGTTTCGAATTTAAATATTTAAATAATATTTTAAGAGCCCCGAGTCGGGCGCTCTTCTACCGTCCTAAGGAAAAACGACGTATCAACATTCGAAAGTTGCCAAATTTCCTCCAGTAAAATGTTTATTTTTTTTAGAGAAGTCATCAATATTTGGACCGAGTTTAACAGAAAGGAACCAAGCCAAATCTGATACTGCCAAATTTAACTGGGCAATTTAATTTTTTACGAGCGATCGTTTGTGCGGATTCCTTTGAAATTTTTAAGGAATTTGCTTCAAATTATGGAGAATTTTCACTGAAATTTGCACGAAAATCCGCACAACCGTTTCCATGAAAAAAATTAACTTGCCCGATTAAATTTGGCAATAGCTAATGTGGCTTGGTTCTTTTCTGTTTAACGCGGTCCATTTCTCCTTGAAATTTTTACACAATTTCGATCAAGTTACGAACGAAATGGAGAATTTGCACACACACATTTAATCACTTCATCTGAGAGTGCCTAATGAGCTAAGTTTGCAGTATTTTTCATAATTTTTTTCTGATTTGTAAAATTGGAGAAAAATAGATTTAAAAATGAGAAAAAACGCCTTATGACAGCATCTGGCGGCATTTTCCATTTAATCACATGTATTTTAGCAGATGAGGTTATTTTGACATATTTTCTCCGATAAATGTTCAATTTAGAGCTACGGATATCCTCGTACTCAGTTTTCCTGGTAGTTTCATTTTAAAGATGAAAGTAACAAAATTTCCGACACCTACAAATTTTCTATTATCTGAAAAATCGAAAGAAAAATGTTCATAAATATTCTCATAAATTCGTGATTTATCAAAGTATATTTGGCAACGCTTAAAGGCTCATACGGCGTATTTCCTCAGCACGGCAGTGTTGGTGATTCTTCGGAGATCGCCGCGACATCTGGCGGGAATGCGCGCAGAGGTGGACTGGGGCCACCAAACCGATCGGAGAATCCATTAACGCCGTCGTTTATGAATTGATTGAGCAATCGATTAGTTGAGCGCTATTAATAATTAATGAGAAGCACTCCGTTGAGCCATCCATCGATGCAGGCTCGTTCGATATGATGGGCAGAGGAATGGGCCTCCGCGATTTGATTCACTGATTGTCTTAGGGGTTGCAATATGTGGGATTCGACTATGTGTATGCTTCAAAAGTTAGAAAAAGAACCAGATTTGAAGGTTGAAATTGTTTCTAGTTCTGTTCCTGACTCACATTGCATTTTTGGGACCAGCTTAGATCAGGTTCGGTTTGATTCTGACTCATATGGTATTTTGGAACCAGCCCAATTCAGTTTTTAGACTCCAACATCAGTTCTGTTTTTACGTTAATCATTCAAATGTAGAAATTCATATGTCAAATTACGATGGGTCAAGTAGCCAAATATTTGTCGAATAAATAGATTCTGATGAATGAACATTTGAGGTATTAGTTTTTTTTTTTTTTTTTTTTTTTTTTTTTTTTTTTTTTTTTTTTTAAATGGTTTTTACTAATTTTTTTCCTCGCCTCAGCTAAGCAGACTCAAATCAGAGCCCTTTAAACATATTTCAGACAGCGACTCATTAGAAACTAGAAAGAAGGAAGTAGGAGGAAAAGAGTATATATGAAAGGATAGACAAGGAAAAACGAGAGGAAGAGGGAGAAGAAGCAGGAGAAAGAAAAATGAGAAACACAAAATTTATTTTTCTTCCTATTTGCCACATTTTTCATATTTTTCTTTCTCCTCTTCCCTCTCTCCCTCGTCGTCCTTGTATTCCAAAGCAGCAGGACATTTCATTCGAAAAGACTCGTGAACTGAAATCGCATGCGGATGAAGGGTTCAACAGTTAGTTAGACAAGTTAGTTTTGTGAACCGATATAAATTTTCCCCGTACAGTGATCCCGTCATTTTACGACCGGAGACGATGTTCCCCGAAGTATTTACTGGGTATACGAGCATGCCAAAAACTTCCGTGAGTGGGCGAGTCGAAATTGCACCCGGAACCGGGCGATGATGGCAGTTCTGCGCATGCGCAGCCGCACTTTCGCTTTCGAGCCACGAAAGCTCGGCCAGGATGCGGCTATTGTAAGAGGCCATCGTCGGTGCCTCAATGAGCGGTCCTAATAAGCAATAACAATGAGGGATCGCCGAGCGCCGACCAGGGCTACCGAACCGACCCGCACTGGGAGCACAATGACGCCACAGAACAATAAAAGCCGGATAATTACCAGGGCAACAATGAATTTCGGCCATCCTCGCCCGTGTGAACGCTCAGATTTCCAAACCGCCGGCCCCCGGGGGAGGGGGTCAGTTCAAATTCATCGTCCGGGAGATGAGACTGCGCTATGGCCCCATGTGAGGGCCAGGGTTGTGATCACCCCATCGTTGCTCTTACAATTTTCATACTGCTATGCTAAGGAAGATCGCCGTATGAGCCTTCAGACGTAGCCGAGTTTCCTCCGATAATAAACCAAATTTACTGGGAAAATAGTAAATATTATTTTTCAACATTTTCAGACAGTTTTGTACGCAATTTAATCAAAAATATCTGAAATTATATTAGAAAATATCTCAAAATAGAAAGGGCGATATCTAGGTTGATATTGAACATAGAAAGTTGCTGTTTGGGAAGATCTCATTATTTTTAGCTAACCTCCAAGAACAAAGCATCAAAACATGATTCTGCGACCGGCGCAACTGACCTATTCATTCTGAATGTCCCGCTTTAAGAATCTGAGCAATGAAATTGAGTGAGGAAAAAGTAAAACTTTAAGCACCGCTGTATCCGGCAAACCCATGCACATTCGGTTTTTTCCTAGTTCGGTCCATTGTCAATATTTGTCGATTGATTCTCCCTCAAAGGCACCTCTATGTGCCCGTGAAATCGTGAATAAGGAAAATAAGTGAAGAAGCGATTGTTTAAGCAGATCTTATCTGCGTTTCCTCCTGCCTTCTAACTTGAGCGGGCCGGACCTTTTATCAATCAAAGAGACAGTAAAACAAGGACTCGGTGGGCTGTATTGTATTGAAATTTTTTGCGAGGCTTACTAGTTGACAAGCCGGCAAATGCAAAGTGTACCACACCAGAACCAAGTCTCCTGGGTGAATGATATCGGTGTTGCAAATTTTAAAAATAAAAATTCTTTCAGTCGTTGCATAAGATTTTATGCAATTTATCCAAAATCTTCTAACGATATATATCCGTGTAGATTTTCCGAATCATGCTAAATTCTCTACGTTGTTATCGTAGATAATCTGCGGAAAAATAAGCGAATTATAGTGGAGACCTTCACTGCTTCGTGTAGTTTTATTTGGTGATAGAGCTCTGTTTGATGTCTTAAGTATATCAAAAATGTACCACACACATCATCATGAAAAAATCTCTTCCAATCCGAACATTCCGAACATATAATTTTATGATGACGTTAAATCCTCCACAAGAGTACCCGTAATGTTGCATTGTCATAATTCAATATAATGCAAAATGCGTCTAGAGAGAAGGTAGCATCGACATACCATTGATATGTCTTGTTTTCAAAATTATCCGAAAAAAACAGTTGGAATAATGAAAAATTTGGGAGAAAAAAAACTTTCAAGTACGAGTAAGACGTTAGTTAGTACACTTAACAAGTTGGTAAAATATTGCTGGGTCCACTATATTTCGCAGGGAAGGCAAGAAAAAAATATGTCAAAAATTTCAACTGTATCAAAATTTAAGCCCTACAAAACCGAGAGGGGTTTTTTCAGCCCAGGCATATGCATTGGAATACTGAGCTTGGATCACGACGAGACATCTGTTATACAGATCTCTTGTACAAGGTTTGTTTGTGCGAGAAACGAAGGAATGTATATTCCTAGTTGACTTTTATAGATATTTATAAAAGGAGTATTTTCGGATAAAATTTGAATTTAGCTCCATTGACACAATAACATCAACGATATTTTCAGGATAGGTAGTGCACCAGCTGCTGGGACTTGAAAAGGGTTATTACTTACCAGAAACGGACTTCACCTTGTCGTGTGTCCTACCGACATTCGGCGACTACTGTTTATTTTTTTCGGAGTAGGTCCGATGTATCACCAGTTCAGAGGGATAATTGTGTTTGCTCTCGGTGGAATATTGATATTTTTGAAGAACGCGTATGTCGGTACGCAAAATCGGTGGAAACGCAAAATCTCTGACGTGACAGTACAATGGGCCAAGGCAGATATATGGCCCCCTGGCAGCCTCCGAAGGGAGAAAAATTCAAATCAAGGGAAATGAAATAAACTCGTTCGCGTTCCTCTCTGAATACTGAGCATCCGCGCAGCTTACTGAATATTGCATTACTTTGGTTCGTTTAACTTGTGCGAGACTGTCCTTCATTTTGGTGTGCGCAGATCTGCCGTGCCGAGTAAGAACGCCGTATGAGCCATCAGGCGTTGCCAAATTTCCTTTGACAAATCACGAATTCTCACGAAAATTTTTGAATATTCCCCTCTCGATTCTTCGTAGAATTCTCAGAGACTTTAACGCAGGAGTAGAAAAGTAAACCGAGGAAATCATTCACAATTTTCACTTACCAGGAAACATTTTTCACTTCCCTTGGATTCTTAACAGCTGAACAGAAGTAGTTAAGCTTCAGTTAAGAAAGCCATTTGAATCTTTAAGAACTGATCGGTGAATTCTAAATACGGAACGGAAAATTAATACAGAATTCATAAATGAACAATAATAATTGATTGACTTTTGGTTCATTGCCGTGAACACTGTGGGTCAACCTTCAGGGATGAAAAAGTCTCTGTTGGTTCGTATCAATGCTCATAAAGAGTGAATTTTACCACATACTAACTCTTGCCGGCTAGGTCTGTCAGATCGTCATTGCGTCTGATAGCGGTCCAGGTTCAAGTCCCGGTAAAGGTAGCAAATTTTCAAGGAACGGAAAAACGAGACTGCTGAGACAGGTTTCGGGTAGCCTCAATCACTAGAAATATGAAGGCACAGAGAATATGCGTCTACTAACGCTTCAATCCAAAACTCTATTTAATGGTTATGGTATCTTTGAGGAACAGAAACTGAAATTTCGAAAAAAAAAAAAAAAAAAAAAAAAAACCTGGCTCCATTTCACTAAACACTACCAGGATGTAAATCGTCACCTTCCGGCCAAAGTGTCACAAGCGTCATTCGACGTTTCAAAATATCCACCGCCTTTCTTATTTTTCTACAGAGAAATTGTTAAACGAAGCTGTCCGAAAATTTCCCTGAATTTTCTTCACGCTGGCGATAAAATTCAGTGAAATTTTCAAACAGATTCAACCAACTATCCCTCTGTAAAAAAATAAAATGGCGGCGGAAATTTTTAAACGTCGCATGGCGCTTGTGATACTTTGACCGGAAGGCGACGAACTGATCCTCAACGGCCGAGAAACTCGTCCGTGTGCGTGGAAAGGTGATTTATCTCTGGTTTTGTTGCAAAGGACAAAATATCAGTTGTGCCCCAATTGCATGGGCAGCCTCGCGCTTGAGTGACAGAATTAATCAAACAGCGCCATCGTTGCGCGCCATTCAGCATCATCACTCACTGCGAGGGGCAACACGATCGTGGGATGAGTGCGTATGAAAAATGAACATCGTCGTGTTCCTTGCGCATGTATTTCAACTCTCCATTCATTATTCGCTCCTCCTTCCCCACTGTCTTGTGCGACCTCTTCGCGGCTCATTTTCTTCGCTTTTCTATTATACTTCACATGAGAGAAATGCCATGAAACTTTGGACTTTTATTTTTCTAGGAAAACCATTATTTTTTAAAGAAAATTAGTGATTTTATTGACAAATGTTCAATAAATTTTATTGAAGATACCGCCAAATGTATCTACACATTTTAGATAAAGTGTTAAAACATTTGTTTCAAAAATCAATTTGGAAATGCAATATTATTCCGGCCTTTCTCCTCGTTACATAGTACGTAGTTTACTTCTTGCGCATTGTCACTGTTTAAAACCAAAAACACTAAATTCGATCAAATCATGTAACCCAAACGTGCGATTTTCAATATCAGACCGACTTGTTCGGTTGTTCAACATATAATTCAGTCTTTTTTTTAAAAAAAGTTTTTGCCTGTTCATTAGTGGATCGAATACTTAATGCTCAGGTGGAAAATAATTGGTTTAAAATGAGAGAGTTTAAATATTGGAAAGATTAAAAATAATATGCGAGACTGTATGTATATTCAGTTAAGGGTTCCTCACGCCCCCCTCCCTTCCGGGAAAACCTCGTTGCAAACCAGAAAGAAATTGGTAACTCCGGAGACGAGAAATTAAAAAAGTTGTGTTCTGGAGCACGAACGTTGTGAAATTGGATTTTAGACCTTTAAGATAAGCCCATGATGATTTTTCGGTGATTTCAAATTGCAAACGACTGCAATTATTCTTATGCGTTTTTCGTGTGCAATAAATATACCCGCTTTGGCTTTGATAGGTATTCCATTTTACACCCGTGCCTTTCACCGCGTCCAGAACCCAAATAACAAGAGTTGCGCGGAAGTTTATATGCAAATACATCTGCTGAATGAGAGAAATGGATGCGCCCAACCTCCTCTCC
This sequence comes from Bemisia tabaci, assembly GCF_918797505.1. Taxonomy (NCBI): domain Eukaryota; kingdom Metazoa; phylum Arthropoda; class Insecta; order Hemiptera; family Aleyrodidae; genus Bemisia; species Bemisia tabaci. The sequence goes on along the minus strand of NC_092796.1, from coordinate 9,931,194 downwards.
AACTCGCTATTTGCTCGGAACTTTGAAATGTTTTATGGATCTTATTCACTTTAAGTGCATCTAATTAGCGTACTGCTCCCGTCACTAACGGTAGCAGAGCCAGGGTTGCCATCCCGTGCGGAGAAATAAACATCCCCGCGGGAAGAACCCGCGCTGAAGATGCACGCACAGGCAACGGTTTCACTTGCCCCGACTTATATATTTTAATGCTGGAAACTTGTTATTCACATGATTAGTATCAGTGCTGTACGCAGCCGGCAGTTGAGAGACCATCGGAGAAAATAAATATTACGCTTCAATATTGCCAACATCAGCTTATAATTATATTCATATTAAGAGCCATCAACGCTGCTTGAAATTGCTTTATGTAAAAGCAACGAGTGGCTAGTCCCGTGGCCCTTGCATAATTACGCTTCATCTACTACTGTTCGCCATTTTTCAGCGGTAATCATCCCGCAAGCCGGCTGGAGAGGGTCACAGCAACTCCCGGCGAAGCCTAAGCTCTTAATTCCCCTACTTCCTTATGGATGTACTTTACTCGCCCTCTGCTGTCTCTCTGCGTTGAAAATTTTGAACTTTTCCGTGACTTTGTCGATTTTGTGAAGTTTCTGAGCACAAAAATAGGTCAGGAGGGAAACTTTTATCGATATCGAATGTTTTTTTAAACGCACGAAATATTATTCGCTCGGCACTCGGCGAATGCCGCGTAGTCTGGAGCCGGCTTAAGGTTCAGTATTTATTTACGAGACAAATGATTTTAAATTACTCGCAAGCAAATTATTTTGACCCAAACTGTTATCTGGTTTGTATCGAAATACCAACTCAAAATCGTTGAACTATGTTTGAATGAGCTTTCGTGTGACACAGGCTTTTGAATGACCGTGATCGATACTTAACGCTGCTGAGTTGAGGATGTATTGAGAAGGATCATTCGATAACGATTTAACATTAATTTAACCCCTTGCGTGCTAATTTTTGAAATTGATAGGCACAGCTATGGACAAAGCAGAATGGAGGGATATAAAGAGATCCTATTGGTGGAAGCAGTATGTTGCAATGGACAATGACTGTAGACAATAAATTAGCTAACGGCAACCCACGAGAGACCCTATAGTTAGTCCATCATTTTCTCCCCTCGTTTATAAGAACCAACCATTTTAACCAGTAGGATCCCTCCACACTCCTTATGTCTTCTTTGTCTATCGCTTTGTCTATCAATTTCAACAATCTGCCCGCTGAAAGAGCAATCCTAGGATTTGCGGTTTTACCGATGATCAATACCCTAAAAGTAGCGAGTATCAGTAGAGATTTTGGAAACATTAGCAATAGAATAACCCCTGTAAAAAATTGTAATACTTTGTAATGAGAGAAGCCCTTTTGCGGTTTATTTTAAGTAAAATTTAGGCCCAAAGAAGCTTTAAAAAACGCTTTAAAGATCGATAATGATTGTGTTTTTTGACAGTCATTTAAAATGATTTGAAAAAACGCAATTGATGAAAAAATCAATAAATGAAGATTTCGTCGGTAATATTTTAAGACTTTCTAAAGTGAATTTAATATTCCTGTGTTCTACTCGAACAAAACTGATGAAAAAGGTTCTTTTGTCCCGTAAAAGTTAACAGTCTTTGTAAGATGTTTTGAAACATGATTTTAAATGTATTCCGAACTGTTTTGGTGTCCAACTCCAATCCATTGAGAACGATAACGTTTTGTTGCAGATTCCCCGCTAGACCTTTCAATGTCACTGCTCTCGCGTTCATTGATGACGTCATCCTCGTCGACGGCCTCGTCGCCTCCGTCGGGGGCGGAGACGGACGAGCGGAAATCGCCCTCGGGAGACTCCTCGACGGCCTCCCTCTCCGGGGACATCCTCCTGGACACGACGATCCTCAGGCCGAACAACAACAACACCACCACCATCAACAACAACAACACCACGCACAAGAACCGCCAGACGCGAGGAGAGCGAACCCTCCTCCCCTGCGAGGTCTGCAGGAAGGCCTTCGATCGCCCTTCGCTTCTCAAGAGGCACATGCGCACGCACACAGGTGAGAGAGTCTATCTTGCGTCTATCTAACACGGGTAAAAATGGATTACTGAACAATTAGATTGTTCAAAATATGTTCGACATGTTTCAAATGTACATTATACAATAGTGGAAAACTAATTTAACCACGAGGGTGGATAAATTATCAATTTTTCATTCTGAAATCTACACTGAAACATATTGGACTCTTTTTTTGACTAAAAAATTGTTAAATCAGCAATATCGTTTTTTTCCGTGAAGATATTTTGGCCTACATTTTGCAGGAACCTCTAGCATTGCAATGTCGCTTGGACTGAGAATCTTCTAATTCAATGTGGGACGGGACGAAATATTTAGGCACAACAAAGCGAGTGCAAAATTAAACGGATTAGATTTTAAAATGTACCTCGATAGCAAATGGCACTATAAAATTTAAAATTGTTGAACTCGAGTTTTTTACTCCTAGTTTTCTTCTATGAGTGTCAAAGACTCAGGGCGAGTCTTAGCTTTTCTCTATAGTATTCCCTAAATTTGTACTTGATTTATTAAATAGGCTTAATAGGACAGTAAGGAAAAATATATCCCAATGCTGAATGCTTGACTTTTTTAATTGTCTTTTAGGTGAAAAGCCACACGTTTGTATGGTCTGCAATAAAGGATTCTCAACTTCTTCATCTTTGAATACGCACAGGCGGATCCACAGCGGAGAAAAACCCCACCAATGCCAAGTTTGCGGCAAAAGGTTTACGGCTAGCTCAAACCTATACTATCATCGAATGACTCACATTAAGGTAAGACGATCTTTCAACTATTTTTCATAAGTGCCGAGGTAGCGTTCTCCAACACTGAAAATGAGATTATGAAACTCAGAATTTGATTACACTCAAGGCTAGCGCTCTTTCTGTGATAGCTCGCGATTGTTGGAATTGATAGACAAGGCCATGGGCAACGAAGACAAAAGGGATATGGAGGGATTCTATTGGTGGAAGCGGGTGGTTGCAATGGGCAAAGGAAGTTGGAAGTAGATTAACTTACTAACGGCAACTTACAAGAGACCCGAGTCAGTCAACTATTTACCCCCTTAGTCTATAAAAACCACCGGTTTCAACCAATAGAATCGCACCTTGTTCCCTATGTCTTCTTTGTTGATAGCTTTGTCTATCAAATTGAAGAATCAGCCTGCTGAAGTTAACTCTGAAGCGTTATTTCTAGCTCCTTCAGTGGGAGTTTACTTACTTACAGGAGGATAATGCGGTAGAGTTATCGGTGTCTAAGCGTCGGTTGGGCCGGCGGAACTGCTGTGTGACGGGCGATCTGGAAGCGGATAGTTCACGGGCAAATTATTCATTTAGAAATTGCAACTTCTCCGTTTGATTTATTCCCCTAGACAAGTTAATTACAGGTGCGAACAACACGGCATGGTGCACGGTGCGGTGCGGCGGTTAGGTCACTTACTGTGGGAGCACGGAAAACATTGTTGTCAGATGTCACGGTATTAGTCCCCATTTTTCGAAACATCAAGTTTCATGTACCAAAAATGTCTTAAATACGCAATGCATGGGTGTGCACGGAAAAAAAGTATGGTAACATTTACTATGAGTCTACTTGATTTTTTACATAGCTACTATACAATACTAATACCATTTAGCTAAAATAACCATAATTACAGTAGCATTAACAAGAATTCTGGTGATTCTTACCATAATATCGTAAATGCTATCATAGATTCTGTTATTTATTACCATACTTGTATCACTGTGTTAGAGTACGGTAAAATCTTGTATATATTTTTCCCTGTGTAAGAGAAGGAGGTACAATTTTAAATATTGTGCACTCAAAAAAAAAACTACGGCCCTGTGACCCGGTTGCTCTGGACACTGGTGATCCCGGCGTTAACGCGCTGTGCGCCAGCTAGTACTGGACCCAGCGGCCGGTGTCCCGTGGACCCCGCGCGGCCTTCATGGCCGTAAGACCGGTTAGGAGCCGAGCGTAAGTTACGGGTTTCAGGATCGGAGCCAACCGCTTCCACGGCCGTTGGCAGTGAGGTGAGATTCAGTTTTCGGAAAATGGCGTCACCATCAGATTAAAATTGAGACGGCTACGTGTATATTCGCAGAAAATTACAATATTTTACGTCAATGTTATTCAGTGCGTGAATTTAAAGTTGCCGCCAGCCTTGAACATTTTCGGGAGCGATCGCAGCCACCACTCAGCGTTGTTTATTGAGGTTAGAATCTAGTAAATTGCTTGTCATTGTTGGTCATTGCTCATTACGTGTGTTCGTTTTTCGTTTAATTTTGGAGGTTTTCGATATATTTTCTTGATTCTGTGCGGTGCACGATTGATTCTTAAGTTCTGTGTGATAACGCTTGTCAAATACTTTCGGAAATGCGACGAGAGTTAAGTGAAAATTGTCAGTTTTACCTACACACTGAGCTCATATCCTCTCCTCCTGTAAGTTCGTTTGCAATTCACTTATTTTCCCCCTACTAAGGGAAAGAACTTAAATCCAAGAAAAGCAATCAATTACCTGCCACGCATCTTCCCACAGAGTAAATTACCGCCACACTAAAATACTGATAATGTAGTCACAAGAATGTCTATTTACCGATTGCAACTTCATTGTGCCACCTTTGCTTGCTCATAAGATTGGGTTGATTTTTTATTCCATTTCAATCTAATCTCTGGCTTATACTTAAATGTTTTCAATTGAGAGTAGGTAGTATTTCACTCTCCGACATCCAACACCTCCCTTCTCTGTTGCCAAAATAGCTGTCCGCCAGCGGAAGCTATAAGCCAATCTTGCCTGCGTTGATTATCCGATAAGAGCCAGTGCAAACATTGTTGCTGTGAATATCTCTCTGATTCCATATCCCAATTCTAGGGAGCTCAGTGTACTGTAATAGTGGTAAAATTTTGTGTGAATCGCGCTTCAGTTTGCTGAAGGGAAGATCTACAATTTTAACAAGTGTGACAATTTTCGGTGGTATATTTCTTCGCTAATATTTTGTGGAAATTGTATCCGGTAGTTATTGCGGAGAGTTATATCTTGAAGTTTTGTCAACTTTTACTTCTGAATTTACACTTTGAAATATTCTCAACCTCATTTTCAAGATTCTGAAGCTTTTCTAGTCGTAAGGAGTAAAAATCTGTAAGTACCTAGACCTACGCCTGTGCTTTTCCTTTGTTAATCATTTGGGTGATTTCCTACTTTGCATTCGTATTTTTTATTGAGGGATGAACCAGGTTTTGTTTTTGACAAATGCTGAATTCTCATTGAGTGAAAGTAATTACATTTATTGAGAACGGGCTGCCAAGTGATAAAAATGATTTTTCAATTTACATTTTTCGCTGCAATGAGTTTTAGCAATTTATCATACCTTGGACAGTCTGTTCTACATTTAAAATAGGTAGCATGAATTTTTGATCTATCTACATTTGTTCCTTCCAGTGCTTCCCCAGTGCTTTATTTATTTCTACGAAGGCTTGCAACATTAAAGTTAGGTTTTTGAAAATTTCTCTTGATATCTCTACACGATGAATAAGCTAACATTCATATGCTGATTTTCTTTCTCAATAAGCATCATCTCTTCTCTAAGATTCATCTCTTTTCTCAAATTGACTTGCTGAACTATCAGCCTAGGAGTTCAAATCTCTCTTGATATCTGAAACATGATCAACAAGCTAACGTTCATATGCTCTTTTTCTTTCTTAGACATTGAATTATCCATCACTTTCCTGAAACTAAATTGTTATGAACTATCAACAAAGAAATATATACCTATTTTAAAAAGAAGGAAAGAAAAAAAATCTTGTTCAGAAATTGACACAAGATAATTCACTCAATGTTTAAAACTTTGCTGGAAAGTTTTTCTTTTCTAAGTATGTACTTTAATGGTGAATTTTCAGCTGTAGTTCCGAAAAAATCCACCACGTCGCGGACAGCGGCGGCGCGCAGAGCTCCGGCCGTCCAGCCCGTAAGTAGCGCCTAGAGCGCAAGCTGCCTATGCCGCTCGAGGCCGCGACTTACGGTTTTCATGTCCGTAGGACTCCGCATCGTCCCCGCACGTAGCAATCCGGCCGTCAGGCGCGTAGGCGAACGGTAGTGCCATATAGCCCATCCAGTCCGTGCTCCAGGTCCGCTGCTTATGGCCTCCACGGCCGGAGCTTTTTTTGAGTGTGAGATACTTGTGACCGTCTACGTGAGGAATAAGGCCCTGCCTTAGGAGAGTTCGAAATTGATTCGGCCGATTCTGAATGCGTGCTCTACAGTCATTCCAGACTAAATCACACCACGTCGAACTTAAAGTTGTGTTATTTAAACATATTTAAGTTATTTTACAGTGAATGTTAAGGAATGTGTGTAAAAGTCATATGAATGTTGTTGAGGATTTTAAATTGGCGGATTAAAATGCAATTTTACGCTCTTTATTAGCACAAAAATAAACCTAACCACTCGTAACTCACGCCTTAAGAACCTAGTGTTTATTGAAAAAGACTTAAAACTGAGTTTTTGAATTTCGTATTAAAAACAGATGAGGTCGATGGGTTTAAATTTCTTCATGATGAACTCAGTTTCAATCAAGCTTGAGTTCTGAGTTTTAAATTTTTATCCTTGAATATAGAATTTTGTAATATTCCCTCTGAACATAATCTTTTGAAGAATGGATTGTCTCTCTTTTGCATGGTTTGATTACTGTAAATTGTAATTTACTATTTATTTTGTCAGTCTGGCAACGTGAAGAGGGATGAGAAAGGGGTTGTGCCAGAGTGCACTTTGCAAGTATCGATATTGCGCAGGCGCCCGGATGCACCGGTGAGACATGAGCAGCCACAGAGACGCCAAAATTATCAAAATTTCCCTAATTTCACTGGAGATCATCACACTGAAATTACACATTTGGCAACGTGTGGCGGTGGTAACGCGCAGCTTAATAAATCATTTCTCATTTAATGCAAAACTTAACTCGGTCTTCCACTCTTGATATCGTACCGATCCGCTGTTTCAGTATGGTTGTGTTGCAAAATTTGATCATAAACCAGAAAATTTTACTGATTTCCTTGAACGGCTCTTGATCAAATCTTTGAAAAAAAAGTATGGTAATATCTACTATTAGTCGACTTTGTTCTTTACACGGTGATACTCTTCAGTGAAAATAACCAAATTATAGTAGTATTCATCAGAACTCTGGTGATCTTTACCATAATATGGTAAATACTACCATATAGTCTGATGTTTATTACCATACTCGTATCACTGTGTCAAAGTATGGTAAAATTTACGATATTTCTTCTCAGTGTGGTGTCACTGTAACCAATGGCCGTGTGGCATATTTTTTTTTTTATATTTTTTTTAACAGAAGCAGGAACTTATTTTAAATTTGAAACCCCCTTTTCAAAATTCCTGAGATTGAAAAACAAATCCGAGTAGTGTCTTTGGCAAGACAGTGCATTATACCAACGTGAACTAAACTGAAATAAAACCAATTTAAAGCATTTCAAAGAAAACAATTATTAAATCCCCGTTAAATCTCAGATAAAAAGTAACGTATGATTTTAAAAAATTACAAATGTTTATTTTATCTCGTTGATAAAAATTTTATAAAGAAACTATACAATATATGAACGCGCCATTCAGTAAGCTCCTCTGTTTCTGATCCTTTCATTTAGAGGTGCCTTAGAGACATTGCGATCGGTTTTCCAGTATCGCCATCATTTTAATAATTCAAACAACCGACTTTAAGTAGGAAACATAATTCAAATTTTATGAACTTTCAACGTAGAAAAATTAAAATATAGCCACTGGAAGACAGTCCAGAAAACCAAAACGAAACACTACGGTCAACCATCTACGAGTAATAAAACTAACTTTTTGGGGGCACAACGATCCTCGGACATTTCGGATGACAAGATAAAGTGGGAGACAAAGAATCAGTCGACACATATACACGATGCTTCACACTGATAAGTGGTCGAATGGGACTTTGAATGCAATTTTAAAAGACTGAAGGAAATTAAAAGGGCTTTGAATGGATGTAAAATCGGTTTATAATGATGTTATGAAAGGAGAGAGCAGTAGAGAGCGCTGGGGTGAGATGTTTATCTTGCGGGACTGGCGCCCCATGGGGACGCTGATCGCTGACTCCGGGTCACACTTAACGCTAGCCCTCATCTCTCGGTTGACTCAGTAATGAATTCATAACTTCTTGTTGGAAAGGTGGCGAGGAATATTTCGGTTTCTGATTTTTCTTGAAGGAAACTAAGCACATTCATAGCGAGAATCTTGAGAGAAAGACCCATTTGGAATAGTCTCGTATGTTTAATAAGAACGCATACGAAATTGAAAAGGCCAAATAGAACTGCACAACTAAGATATTTAACGAAAAGCAACCAAGGATTTTGGCTGTCAAAGATTTGTTTTACAATTTTTCCCGAGCAAAGAGAAATAGTCGTCGCTTAAGGATGAAGATTCCAAAATCAAGATTATTGTATCGAGAAAGTCTGAAAATCACCCTTTACTTCATATTCTCTGCAAAAATGTGCACATATTTGAACTTCGTGCTTCGAAAAGCATGTCCCAGGGCCTCTTTTTGGAGGAAGGTAATTATTTTGGCCGCATTAATGGGGTGTCTCCCTTTTCCACTGTGATTGTTAATTGATTGCATGTTAATGTAACCATTTTTGGCGAAAAATTTTTCTGTTTCATGATAGGTGACTTTATGTTATGACACATACCGTACCATACATACTGCGACCTTGGATTCATTGATATCTAGGATCGAGTATTCAAGATTTCCTCTTTTTTTTGGCTGTTTACTTGCATATCGTTGCGTTTAAGTCTCTCCACTACTTTACTAGTTAGCACTTGCTAGCATGACATTTACCTCGACAGATCTATGCTTTGTCATCACTGATGAGAATAACATAAAAGAAACTGTAGCTACTCGTAAATTGACAGAGAGACTTAAATGCAAGGGTAGCAAAGTGAACTGATCACAATAGCGAGGGAAATTTTTAAAATCAGCAAAACTCTTCCTTTCAAACCATGGACCCAAAACCCTGTAAGCTCGTTTTTATGAGCTAGTTTGAAGTTATATAGCGTCCTGACCATGGAAGCACCTGATACCCTTTCTTTCGTAAATGAAAGGCACACTGTCGAAGCATAAAAAGACACGCACCCCTCTGTCGAACATCGATAAGTCACCCTTATCCCTTAGATCTATCATAGGATGGGGCATTTCTCCGTGTTCCCTCGTTATCGAGTATGTAGGATGTGGATGTGGGTTCCTCCAAATTGGCACCACACACGATCAGTTCTCGGTGAAAGGGGGCGAGGAATCAATCGGCTCGTCACCAATAAAAAACAAGGCGCTTAATTAAAATCAATGGCGTGGTGCGCTCTGCGATATATCGATTGATCCGGCATTTAAACCTATAGGAAAGGATCGATCAACAGCGCGTTAGCAACGTGCATCTTAATAATCGATTCTTTACGATGGATTCAAACGGGAAAATATCGATAATCGATCATTCGGTGATTAAAATTCCCACGGCTTATCCGCCAGCATCGTTCTGCGCTTCCCTCGAAGGAACAGAAAATCCCGAAAACAAAAGTCGACCCTCGAGACCCGGGCCTGATCAGCTTTTTTACGAGCTAGCTACCGGTGGCCTCAACGTTGCCGGACTTAGACGTTTAGATTGTTGCAATTGTTGCGTCACTCAACGCACATTGGGGTGGAATTTGTTGATTTTGGTCTCACGGTCAATATATTCGTTGATAAAAACTAGAAATGACGTAACAACAGGGCCCATTTCCAACTCATGCCTGATAAATGCGGCATTTCCAGTTCATGTTGACGATTATGCTCATCTTTTTTTTTGTGTCTGTGTGTCAAGAGAAGTTTATTAGATAGGTTAAAAATTCAGTTGTACATAGAGGAGTATTAAAAGGCTATTTTTTATAGATATAGGTACAGTATTAATTAAGAGAAACTAAACTAAGATGATCAAGAGTTATGCTCATCGTTAGACCATCACTAAAAAAAAAAAAAAAAAAAAAAAAAAAAAAAAAAAAAAAAACCTGAATCTTTCGTCAAGAATACTTACCCTTGAGAATCAAGTATAAAATTGCTTGGACCAACCAGAATTCTCCTCGACGTAAATGATTTTCTTCTTAATTAAGCATCTTTGCTGCCTGATTCAAGAATAATGTCACGTTGGCGACAAAAAATAATTTTCTATGTACAAAGTTTCAGCCCGTTTTAATCCTTTTTCAGCTAAGTTTTTGATCATTTTTCCTTTCGTGACGTTAGAGGGAACAGGTTCTTGACTCGCCACCTCCTCCTCAGTTTCTATAATTTCTGCATGGGCATAAGTGCTTTTTACGCTCAAAAACAAATGGATAGAGATCCCTTTTCTTACACTAAAATTACGACTGAGGAGTAACTTTTACTTGAGAAGTTTCAAAGACTCAAAATTGTCTTACGAGCGGCACAATTCATCCTATATTATTGCCTGCAAAGGAGCAGTGTGTAAATCAGACTCCTTGACAAACTTTCGTTGAAGACGTGACACTTTAACCAAGCATTTATCACTCATTATGAGGCCAAGGCGATTTTGAATACCTGGTTCATCAATAATCAACAAGTGAACCTGAATTTTCACGTCTGTAAGCAACTTCCTGCTCATCTAATTAAACTGATCCAATAAGATGTGTGGGGTCTCTAGATTCCTGCATCCCTGAATGCAGCATCTGATCTCGAAGCGACGAAAATCACGATATTCTTCGCCCAGCCGGCAGCGGCGCCCCGATATCCCTTTCACCTGTCGCCCAATACAAAGTGGGGTCTCAAAAAACGCAGCTGCGGTGATTTTTATCGTTTTTTTTCTCCATCTTGCGCTTCGTGTACTTTGGCTTTCCTCCAATTACCGCAGGATCCCAATTAGTCCCCCGATTAAACGCGAACGGACTGAATGAAAATTCTGTCACAGAGTGCCACTCGGTGCCTCTCACGATGCTTATTTACACGATTCTCCCGAAGTCTCCAAGAATTAGACCACATTTTGCAATAAGGAACTGCTATCTCTTTCTCATCCTCTTTAAATGACCTATCTCTATCGGGAGTCGAATGGCGCGTATGTTGTTTCCAAAATGTGCTCTGAAGTAGAGGTTTCTTATTGCAAAATTTACTACATTTGCGGTAGCAGCGCTCTTGTGAATTTGAACTACATTTTGCGGTATGAAAATTGCTGCTTCCGGCTTATCCATCCAGGCACTTACCCGTGTAGGAAAACTGTTGCATATACGCTGTTTATAAATAGGTCATCAACAAGATTTTATTATTGTAAAATAAATTCCATGTATTCCTGTATTGCCTAGGCGATTCTTACAAGTTGGCTACACTCAGTATTTTATTTTTAAACGCATGTATTACAGTCGGCAAACAAGATAGTTCTGAGAAAATTAATTTTAAGTTTCCATTTCCCATTTTGAGGGCTCAGAATGTCTTGATTAAGATGTTATTTCCTGCTTTTTTTGGTGCAGCAATGGATTTAACAGCTCGAAATATTTCTTTTCACATATTGATGACGTAATCATCATGAAAAACGTAAATTTATATGTTTAGATCTAGCTTAACAAATAGCCAAAAAGGCACTTTTTTGCCCATTGTTTGGGATTCTAAGAGTTTCATCAATTTATGACTAGAGAAGCCTTTTTAAAGAAAATCTGGTAAAACTCGTTGATTTTACAAAGACATTTTGCCAACACTAGGTATGAGCTCAAACTCAAAATATTTTATAATGGAAGGCTTTCTCATTACACTGTTTTATTTGCCATGTATATGAATCATCAGGTTCCTAAGAGGGTCGCCATTTTTTTGAAAAATCTTTTTACTGCATACAAATTACGGTAATCCCGGTTTCATCCTCTAGTCACCGATAAAAAAATTAGCCATTAAATTAATTTCTTTTTCGGAGAAACCGGCACTGCAGGATGTGAGGCTGTCAACGCGAGGAGACGCGCTCAAAGATCAAGAAGCAGTTAAAATGGGAATCCGCACTTTGCCGGCGACGCGGGTAGATAGCGCTTCGGTCGGGCTGATCAGGTGATAAAAAGCGGCATTGATTTCGTAATATTGATAAGTTGGGACAAATTCCACCGGATTTCAGTAAGCGCATACTGATACACTGTGTCCGAGAGTACTTAAACATCCGCTGACTCCTCTGATCAGATCACTTGTTAAGGCGGTTTATGGCTTTATAAGACATATACCTGTGCTGCAGCACTATAGCAAAACACCCTATGAACAACCAACCGTTGTCAAATTTCTTTCCATAAAATACCAATTTCTGCAAAACTTCAAATTTTTTCCCTTCGAATTTCTCAGAGATATTGATTAGTAATTCATTTTAGTGCCACTGAAAATTTTGAACTAAAATATTCAGCACTTTCTTAAAAATTGAGTATGTTCTTGGAAGAAATTTGGCAATGCTCAAATACTGATACGAGGTTTTTTTCTCGGTAAAGTCGTATTGGTCCCATCCGCTGAGAACGTCTCCGCAGTCCGGCGTCGAAAGAGGGGTTTCGTTTTACTGCCGCCGAGGCACTGGGGCTATAAACAGTTTTATGGTTTATTACTAACTAGCCGCCAGTAGGCAGTTGTTGTAGTCATGAATATGTGAATGAGTAAATAAATAAATGCGTGAATAAATAAAAGTCACCGTGCTCCACCGGCTGATGCGTTGATTCCGTTCCAATCAAAATCTGAAACAATCATATTTCATGAGGCTGCGCGCGCCTTTCACGCCGCACAGTGGAAACATTAAAGATGTGATGCCACTCATAATAGCTGCCCTTATTTTTCTGAGGATATTGTCGCGGAACTCTAATCTTATAGGTCAATGGAAATCTCACACTGAGAAAAAAAAAAAAAAAAAAAAAAAAAAAAAAAAAACCCACACACACATTGGATCTAGATTCCAGACTCTTGAAAACATTGACAAGAACAAATACTCTTGATTCTATCGGATTTTTGCTTGAATCAAAGCGAAATCCGCTTGAATTAAGAGGCTTGGTTCTTGATTTAAGCTAGATTCTGATTGAATCAAGAGTACTTTTTCTTGTCGATGTTTTTAAGAGTCTGGACTCTAGATCCAGTGTGTTTTTTTTCCCAGTGCACCCAAGTCTGTGTCGAAAAAGACTGAGGTCAGTGTGATTACACTGAGATCAGTCCCGCTGTGTTTCAGCACGATACTCATAAGGCGCATGATCTCGAAACTAGTCCTGTCTGAGATCTGTCTTCATGAACATTCAGCTCACACCTATCAAGACTGACATACTTGTTTTAGGTTACTTAGTCAATTTTAGTGGAGGCATACGTCGGATATGTTCCAGGCATGTCTTCCGTCTGAATTTTTAGCAGGTTTAATTATTGAAGATCATTTTTTATCTTCATGGCTCATTTTTAGTATATGTAGGTATGTTGATTTGTTGTTTCTTTTAAATTGGAATTTGACATTGGAATGAAAGTATAAAGGGGTAGAAACCAGTCTGTGATCAGAATACTCAAGGCTTGATACAACGTTAATGAAAGATTTTCGGTGCAGCCAAAAAAAAAACCAGGGGATTTATTACCACAATGAAGTTACAGTTTATGGCGGAAAAACGATATGAATCAAAACAGACCTTTTTCTCGTGCGAAAATTTACTTTTACCTCGAGCGAAACGAGCTAATACCAATTTTAATGACTCTCTTAACGATCCAGTTTAAGTCATTAAAAATGTTGTAGATATGTATCAGAAAAAAGAGACCCATTAAGTACTCTTTCTTTTGATTATCCTCTCCGTAAAGAATTTAATCGACAAAAGTGGTATCAGAATGAAAAAAATATGTCTAAGTATAAACATCCTTTTTCCATAATATTTGGTGTGATTTCTCTATCGGAAAATTAAACATGTTTTAATTGCGTTAATTAGAGCTCCTCGATTGTTTTTGTTCTTTCGTTTCAACTAGAACCAATATCATCAACTTACGTATTTGGAATTGCTGAAGTCAGTAAAATGCTTCACAAATATTTTCATCAAACGTTTGGTGTCCATGATGTATGTGCATGTCATTGATAGATCGGAATCAACGAGCTTTTTTGACGCTCGATACCTAATTCTTTGCAAAGTTAAAATGTAAGAATGTGAACCGTGTGTCAATGGCATACTCCTAAAATGTCTCTAACTTTTTTTGCAAGGCTGAAATTTTAAGATATTCCTCAAATCAAAATCTTCCTAATCACCTTAAAATTAAAACTGCCTCGGGAAATGTCTTGCCTTTAAACTATCGAGATTCCACTATATATAAGTACATTCAAGAATACTCCAAAGTGAAGAAGGTTTTAATACTCATCTTAAAACTTCAATCCAGATATGTTCGATTCACCTTCACATTCTCTGACTGAAGTGATAAATTACAGAATGAATGGACTGACAAGGGGAACTTACGGACCTGCCGCCTCCGATTGGGCTGAATTTTTTTTTACAGACTCTATGGACCAATTCTAGAGGTCAATTTGAACCGTTTTCCCGAATGCGCAATAGGAAGGGCGTAAAAAATTCCCAAAAGTTGCGTTTTCGGCGTGTGATTTGGTCGTGCGGCGCGTGGCAACACTGAAGCAGCCTCTAGTACCGCTTTATCGGCCTGAAGGTTTCAGTGGAGTGCGGAGCCCTACTGCACACGTACTGGTTCCATGATAGTGATGTCCCGGGTTCGATCCTCGACTTTTTATTTTCCGCATGATCACGTAACATTTTATTTTTAATTCTTCATCCGCATTTATAAATCAAGCAGTTCCGATCACTATCCCCCCCCCCCCTCATTTTACGTACATTTTCCCCCGATATTTATTCACATTGGCCACATATAATCGTATGAAACTTCATTGACATAAATTAATGAATTAAAAAGCAAAAGAAAACCTTATTTGTTACTACATTATCTTCAAATGTTTTCCTGGAAAAATATGTAATGTGTAAATAAATCGAAGAGCAACCCCAAATCCATGTGCATGCAAGGGTCACCAAGAAACACATTATTTTAGCCCTTTGCTTTTTAATTCATGAATTTATATCAATGAAGTTTCATACGATTATATGTGGCCAATGTGAATAAATATCGGGGGAAAATGTACGTAAAATGAGGGGGGGGGGATAGTGATCGGAACTGCTTGATTTATAAATGCGGATGAAGAATTAAAAATAAAATATTCGTGATCATGCGGAAAATAAAAAGTCGAGGATCGAACCCGGGACATCACTATCATGGAACCAGTACGTATGCAGTAGGGCTCCGCACACCGCTGAAACCTTCAGGCCGATAAAGCGGTACTAGAGGCTGCTTCAGTGTTGCCACGCGCCGCACGACCAAATCACACGCCGAAAACGCAACTTTTGGGAATTTTTTACGCCCTTCCTATTGCGCATTCGGGAAAACGGCTCAAATTGACCTCTAGAATTGGTCCATAGAGTCTTTAAAAAAAAATTCAGCCCAATCGGAGGCGGCAGGTCCGTAAGTTCCCCTTGCGAGTTTATTTCATTGCAGTTACATTCAGGTGCTCTTGGAATAAATCCAAACAATTTCGAATGAAGATGGCAACCGGCATCGAGGAAGGATGAGAAGCTGACCCCAGATTGGAGTAAAGAGCGGGATGGCCATAAAAAATTAGAAACATAAATAAGGAGCCAGCAGTAAGGCGATTAAAAAGGAGGATGTAATAATTAGGGTTATTCGAGTCGCCAGGAGAGTCTGATAATAATGCGAGATGGTTTGATTGGAGAGCACTGGGACAAAATTGTGTTGCCGGCAGTTCATGGAAGTTGACCCTCAAATTCGAACAATTGCATCGTGGGTACCAGTCTTACCTTATAAATTTACAATAACGCAAGATTCCTGTTTTTGAAGATAGTTATGGTGTGATCGGGATGTAAAGGTGGTCCAATTTGGGTTTCCATCACTTTTGGCAGAGCGAAAATAATCTGACTTCCTTGCAAATAAGTGCATACTCAGGGAAAATGCCTTCAAACAAGAAGGTAGGCAAGATATGCTCAAATGTCAAATTTTTTTAAGTAACAGTAGGTTTCTGGAAAATGTGTACACCCCCTCTACGCGAATTTTTATGGGTAGCTCTAAAATTTCTGGGGATAAATTTTTTTCCGAGTCATTTTGTAAATATACACGGAATGCTTAGTTTAAAGGTAGAACCCAATTCGAATGTTTAACTTATTTACATATTTTTACATGTAAAAGATGCACATAGTAAAATGAGATTTCTATATAGAGTTATAGAGAGTAGCTGTTTTCATTATTTCGTTGTTAATTTGAACTCGAGACCGCAAAAACGGCCAAAAACATCACTCCCATAATAGAGTTAAAGAGCACGCAGGTTGAACCTCAAGAAAACTGACCTCTTTTTTACTTTTTAAACAGTAGCCTAATTTTGCGTAACTTAGCAGCCCAAGAACTCGCTCAGAATTCGCAATTCTCCACTTTGCAAATCGGAGGACAAAAGGCCAAAAATCCTCTGACCCGCAAAAAATAACTGTTCCGGGATAATCGTCCAGGCTCGTTTGTTCTACCTGCTTCCTCTTCACAGGTGGGTCAGAGTTGGGTTTGAGTTTACCGCTAATGGTCCCGGTGGTAGTAATGGTCTTCCTCGGTGTTGCCAGGCGTAAGTCCACGGTTTTACCCTTGTGCAGGAATAGTTGGACTGTACAAACAACAAAAAATTGATGCAAATTGTGTGGTAGCAGGCAGGAGCTTAAAGGTCAACGACAAAAACACGCTTCCATTTTAAGGCTGAGTTTTGTTGGTTGACTATCAATTTTACATAAGAAACGATGCAAGCTCACTGGAAACACACACTCCGTTCTCCTTAACACGGCGAAGTACGGCGCAAAAAAGGCTGAACAAACAAAATATTGGGTAGCACGAATTCGTTAAAGTATAAATTACAATTTATCAAAATTTTCATACGATTCTGTACATGAGCTTTTGGAGCCCCCGAACCAGTGTCAATCAATATAAAAAACTAGGAATCGAACCTTAACGGTTGACCATCAAAATACTGGTTGGAATCTGGTTATACCTTGCTCTTTAAAAGTCTATACGAGGATACGCACTGTGCCTCTAAATGGTACAATTACTTTTCTGATTCACGATCAACCTGGCAACTGTGTGCATATTGGTGGCAGAAGATGAATCGTGCAAGGTGCGCACTCAACGAGGCCTTTGTCTAACTCTAAATATTTACATCCCCGAAATTCTCCCGACACCTTTCTGCGGTTGCCTTTCACGCCTTTGAATGAAAAGGCTTTGTTGGAGTTCTCGCCCGGCGCTACTCCCGATCATTTTTTCTCAATCAAATCGATGTTCGCGCCTCGGAGGTGTGGGAGATATTGTTAATGACTTCTTCTTCAGCATTGCCGGATCGCAAATCATCCCCTCGGTGCTCCAAACCCTTGTAAAAAAATGTAACTTGGGGGTTGAATGGCACCGCCGTCTTCAATTTTCTGGACTGGCCCTTATTCAATTCTTCCGATAGCTTCTGATCTTGAAATATCGAACCGCGATCCTAGCTGCAGCTGTAAAATGAGAATGAAAAAGCTTCCCATTATCCTACAAAACGGTTTCTCAATCAATAGTTTAATTTAATTTGGTCATTTTGGGAATTCACCACCTCCATCCTGAATGTCATGAGTCTATACATTTTCCCCCGAAAAATTTGTCAAAATTTTAATATTCTCAAAAGAAGATTCAACCTTGCAACTTTTACTTTATATTATCACCGTTTGAAACCTCTGATTCATGATGTTGTTTTGCGTGAATAGTACCCAAGTCTGGAGTTTCTCCTATTTTTGCCCGAAAATAAAAAAATGGTATACTTTCATGCATTTTCTGCGATGTACTTAGGTATAATCGTAAAACTATTTGTTTATAAAATTTTGATGTTTGTCATATCTTATAGTTTACCCGGAAACCAATTCCATTAAAAAAATGGAAAAAACCAATGAGCTTTTGCAGCAATAGTTTAATCGCAGTAATTCCATTGAAATCGCAAAATGTTTTATTTTTGGCATTTATCAGATAAAAGCAGGAGGAGACCCATACTACTATTCCATCATCATGCAAACAACTAATAATTAATTTAAAATTTTAGTATAATGCCAGTTTAAAATAAAATTTGTCACGGGACAATGTCTCCGAGCCAACCTCAAGGCCAAAAAGGCCTCAAGAAAACGTGTCCTTTGCGCCTTCAAGGGAAAAAAACGAAATCGCTGATTTAACAATTTTGTAGTTAGAAAAGTTTCCGACATGGTTCTATTTAGATTTTACAATGAAAAAATGCTAATTAAACCACCCCCGTGAATTAATTAGCTTTCTACTATCGAAAAATGTACACGTGAGACATGTCGGGCATATTTATAATGTTAAATCAGCAACATTTTTTCACGTGTTTTTCTACCCGTGCGTTAAAGTCTCCGGCAAAATGACCATTGAAGCACTGGAAGGCCGTTTCAGGAACAAATACAAGCTCGGCTTGATCCTCCATTATCTTTATTAGTAACACCCGCAATGATGACGTCACAAATGGTGTCACCGAGAGCACGAGAAAGTGAAAAAGTGACAGGATGACCCAAAGCTGACAGACAGGCTCCTATCAAACTTACAGCTCTCCAAATCGAATCAGTTTCGTGGCTACTGGCGATCATCGCCGTTGGTCGTCGCTTCATGGCGAGAATGGATCAAGTTCTGGAGGATCAATCGATAGATCGTTTTCGATGCATCGAATAGGTGAGATTGTATCGATATCGATTGGTTCAGCATGTAAACATAACCTCAATAGTCAATCGAGTAATCTGAGGAAACGGGTTTTTTCTGATAGAACTTGATTCTTACACCGGAAAAAAACACATTGGATCTAGAGTCCAGACTCTTAAAAACATCGACAAGAAAAAATACTCTTGATTCAATCAGATTTAAGCTTAAATCAAGAACCAAGCCTCTGAATTTGAGCGGATTTTCTTTTGATTCAAGCTTAAATCTGATTGAATCAAGAGTCCTTTTTCTTGTCAATGTTTTCAAGAGTCTGGACTCTAGATCCAATGTATTTTTTCTACCAGTGTATGTTCTATTGTTTTGAACCAAACGATACATCGAACCATTATCGAAAACGATTTATTGTTAAATCGTTACGCGGGAAAAAAACACATTGGATCCAGAGTCAAGACTCTTGAAAACATTGACAAGAAAAAATACTCTTGATTCAATCGGATTTTCGCTTGAATCAAAACGAAATCCGCTCAAATTAAGAGGCTTGGTTCTTGATTTAAGCTAGATTCTGATTGAATGAAGAGTACTTTTTCTTGTCGATGTTTTTAAGGGTCTGGACTCCAGATCCAATGTGTTTTTTTTTCCAGTGTATCGAATGACCTTGATCGATAAATACCACTGCGAAGATATTCGATAATCGATCCGCCGGTTCGCAATGAGCACGGACCAATACTGGAGAGCCGGTGGACCAATGGACCAACCTCCGTCGGTGACTGGTTAATTATTTTCCTAGCTGACAATAGTGACCCCGACGCGACGCGACACCGGTGAAGAATCCCGTAACTCGACTGTAAACGCGGCACAGTCGTGTCGTTTTTGCTTAACATGGAAGTGCGCCTGCCTTACGGTAGCTCTTTGCATCTGTAGCGGCATCGCACTTGCCTCTATCGGCGGCCCGGCTTTGCGCTTTGTCCACACAAGGTGCGCTTGGTCGCCAGATCGATCGAAAATATTCACATTGAGAATCGTTTTCCCGAGGAGGATAGTTAGTTAGTTATTTTAATTTACGACGATGAGCAACCAGGCTATTTACGTAGGGGATCAGGAAACCGTAAATTTTTAAGCACTGGAAAAAAAACACATTGGATCTTGAGTCCAGACTCTTGAAATCATTGACAAGAAGAAATACTCTTGATTCAATCAGATTTTTGCTTAAATCAAAAGGAAATCTGCTCAAATTAAGAGGCTTGGTTCTTGATTTAAGCAAAAATCCGATTGAATCAAGAGTATTTTTTCTTGTCGATGTTTTTAGGAGTCTGGACTCTAGATCCAATGTGTTTTTTTCCCAGTGAGTTTAATTGCTTGAATAGTTTTAAAATTTTGGTGACTACTATTGGATCATCTGAGCTAAAAGGATGGATGTTATAAGGGAGGGAATTTTGAATTTTGATGCGTGTAGCATAGGTTTTTGGGTAAGAAAGCAAAATATGGTCGATTGTAAGGGGGAATGTTGACAAAGAGAGCAGAAAGGACCTGGAGGTTTTGAAAGTAAATGAGAATGCGAGAAAACCAAGGAGGTAATGAATGAACAAATGCTATATATGTTTGTAAAATAATAAGGACTTATTATTTTCTTGTGACATAAAAATAAAAATGATGGTTCAATGGACAGCATTTGGGAAAAAATCAGTAATGGTGGTGCAATATTGTTAACATTGAAGAAATTCTAAATTTACAGTAAATTAATTCAAAGCTGAATATTTAACATATATAGATATAACTAACGTGTATATGAAAATAACGAAATATTATGAAAATATGGCATTAAAAGGTTCTTTCTTCATTGTATAAAAAATTTTCTACGACCGAAATAAAATTACTTCAAATGCTAAGGTTTCCTTGAAAGAGGAAATTGCACGATCTATAATTAGCAATATTACGCTCGAAAATTCTTTTGTAAATAATTAGAGTATTTTGGTAACCGAAATTGCCTAGTGGCCTGGGTGAGAACGCACCCACTCTAGCCGATTTATTGTAAGCCCCTTGAATTTTTGAGCGTATTAAATTGTTTAATTAAAAACCAGCACGAAGCAATTAATTTTCTTCGTACATTTCGATGAGAGGAAATCATGTGAGAATGCGCAAGATATTAAAGTTGACAATTCTTTGTTTACTGAATATTCATCGTCTTAAGATAATATTAGATGCATACTTCTCCTCGAATGAGAAGAAACACTAAACAAATGGCCCGAACTGTATTTAACAAGGTGGAGAAATGGCGGTGCACGGGCCCCCATTATTTCGCAGAGCAAACAATACCAAGAAGTTCCAAACATTTTTCAAGTAGAGTCAAAAAAATGTTTTTGCTGTAATGAGCTCATTATCAACATTTACAAACATTTTTTGACTCTGATTGAAACATTTTTAGAATTTCTTGGCTTCGTTTTCCCCCCGGATGGTGTGGACTCAGCACCATTTCTCCACCTTCTCTTCATACTAACAACATAATTTAAATTATTTCAATTTGTTCAGTTTTTGCCTTTTTGGAAAGGATCACGGGGAACTCAAACCCCTATTCCTTTCAACGTTCTGATGCGGTGCCTAAAAATGAACCTCATTTCATCAGATCAATCAGTAGCTCAGCCACAAATACAAAGTAACTGATCCATAACCCTACAATCAGACAAATGAAAGAAAAAAGCACATCGCTCAGTGAAAAGCTGCGAGGAGATTCCTCTCTAACCTTTGCTACGATGGAGACTCCAGTTTTTAGCTCCGTTTCCTGATGGATTCTATCCACTTGGCCAGTCTCAAACATCAAGGCGATCCTTTCGTTCAAGGCGTTGAAAAGCCATGTGCTCCTCAATACAGGAAACGCCAAGGGATACGTCATGAGGCACTCTCTGGTGGGATGATACTCGTATCTCTCTTTAACCATCAAGCTCGTCGTCAAAATGTTCCCTCCCGAAACCGCTGAATTTGGGATGTTGAGCAGGAAAGCGTCCGTAACGAAAGTCTGATGAACTGCTTCCAGTATTGGCGACATCCTTTCCATGTTCAATTTATCAGCTTCCGTTTCGCCGTACTTCATGATCGTGGCGTTAAATGTATCCTTGAATAATAAGAAAAATATTAAAGCACTTATCATCAAAGGTTTTTGTATCTTAAAAACATGTAAACATGATGTATCTGTAAAATTTTCGAAATTGTACGGTGTCGATCAAATCAGCCTGAATTTATTTCACGTTGCCAAAATGCTTTATTTCTCTTAAAGAAACTGAAAGTTAGACACATTTTTGTGATTTTTCATGGTTGTTGTTCATTTATTCACAACATTTTAGGCCAATATCGTTAATTTCCACCCAAAATATCACAAGCGCCATGCGAAGTTTAAAAATTTCCGCCAAAATTTCATTTTTTTACAGAGAAATGGTCGGTTGAATCTGTTTGAAAATTTCACCAAAGTTTATCGGCAGCACAAAGAAAATTCAATGAAATTTTCGGACAGCTTCGTTGAACGATTTCTCTGTAAACAAATAAAATGGCGGCGGAAAATTTTAAATGTCTCATGGCCCTTGTCCCTTGTGATACGTTGGCTTGAAGGTGACAATGTATTGCTCAGGTTTCAGTTAAAAGATAAAAAAAAAAAATGAGCAGAAAACTGGCGTGGTAAAATTAGATTCATCCCGGTTAAATGAGAGAAAATATTGAGAATTGTGGCGGTCATCTGTAATATGTGATTAATTTTCGTAAGAAGAATGTCATATTATATGAATTGTATTCACCGACTTTTAACCTGTTTTCTTCCTAGATATCCTTCTGTACTACTTTCCCCATCAAACACTTATCATAATTGTATTTTCTTAAGTTATGTATTTTGTGTTATCTATTATATTTCATACATTTTGCCTCATTTTTGTAATCCATCGGTAAACTCCACATTATGCTAGGGTTTGCTTTAGGGGGTGATTACTTTCTCATTTTTATTTAATTTTGTGTAAATGCATTTTTTTTTTTATTCTTATTATTATTTTTCAAATTGGTATTGGTTGAAAGGAAGGCAAATATATAATGAAACCAATCATACCTTAATTT
Organism: Bemisia tabaci; assembly: GCF_918797505.1. Lineage (NCBI taxonomy): Eukaryota > Metazoa > Arthropoda > Insecta > Hemiptera > Aleyrodidae > Bemisia > Bemisia tabaci. Next base: position 9,908,256 of record NC_092796.1, on the reverse strand, counting down.
GTTATAATAAGAAGGCCCTCTGGAAAGCTTCATTCTCGTTGACGGCCTCGAAAATCGTTCTTTTGTAGTAATTGAAATTGTCTATGAGTTTGTACTCAAGTTTTTCGTACCCGACCTGGTCGAAATACTTTCGATGCATGTCTAGGTCTTGCGACTGTATCAGAAAGTCGGAGGCCTCCAGCTCGCTAATAGTTTCGATGTTGGCGTAGTAAACACGTTCCATCAGGAAGGTCGTCATTCCGTTTAGAAAAACGGTGCTAAGGATCAGAGCTGAAAACGCAAAAATGACAAAAAGAATCCGGCCAGTGCAGTGACGACCCAGAAGGACGCAATAAGGACTCCCACATATAAAATACGCGTAAACTGTAAGGATAACGGACGATTTTTCCCACTTTGACACCTCTTCCTCTGAGTAAAGATGATGGAATACGTACACCTGGGAACGTTGAAAGGCGAATTGCATAGCGAGGAACGTTATCACAGTCAAGATTATTGCTATCCAAACCGGGGATGAGAAGGATTGGAATGGTACCAAATATTGCGGCTTATAGCCTGCTGCGGGTGTAGCGAAACAGAGGGAGTATGTATCGATGCTAGTTGTGAGGTCATATAAGTCGAGATCCATTCCGTCCAGATTCAGACCGACATTTAAACTGCATACATCAATGCCATACTTGAGGCTAAGTTCGTGGTCATCCACTTTATTAGATGCAATAGGGTAGGTGAAAATGTCAAATTTATCCACCGGTGTGTAGTTGTAGGACTTCGAGAGCTGTTGGATAGCTTCACGAAGTATCAATTTCCAAATTTCCCAAGGTAGAACATTCTCGACCTTGTACGTTTGCTCGTCGATCACGTAATATCCAACCTTCTTTCCGCGCAGATTCGTCTCTAATTTTAACGGGATTTTCGTGGTTTTATTCTCATACCAAACGAGACTTTCTTCGTACGGTTTGTATTTGTAACATTTGACCCGGAGACAGATCAGTATCCGGTGGCCTTTGAAAAATCGCCAGAAAAATTTGAACAGGAACGTCAAATCACGATGGATGTCTCCAATCGTAGTAAATGAGTTTCCTTTTGACGTAGCACTTACATTTTGAAGACTCCTAGGAGTGGCATTCCCAGAGGTAACCATGAATATAATGTAGTTGTTGAAATTCCAGATTTTGTGAACGGAAAGACCACGCGTGTAGTCGAAAACGTGATCAGTTAGTTCAGACCCATCTAATAATTCCTTCGACGTGATTTTCAACCAAGTTTCACAATATTTCTCTCCGTGGCTCCATTTACCGAGGAATTCTCCATCGAGCTCCACACAAAACTCGGGTGGTTTTCCTTTCCTCGTGAAGTCGTTTTCTGTAAAGTTATTGAAGCCGTCGGTGATTGGGTAGAATTTAGTCACTTCATTCACCATGCTAGAGGTGAAAGTCGTGGACAGAATCAAGCTTAAAATTTCACTGACGTTATTGAGGAGGAAGATAAGATTCTTTGATCTAAGGTTCGCACATGTCTCTGTTAAGTATCGATAACCATCGATCAAGATTGTTGAGATTGAATTTAGGTGAAGAGCAAGTATTAGAGACGATGTTGCGAAACCAGGGTCCAAATTAACGACGTGGATTAAGCTTTGATTGGAAAGAGAAATTATGTTCTTGCATATCTGAACAGTGAAGGGAATGAACTGTGTTTCTTGATTTTCGTTGTTATGGTACTCCATTAATTCTGATTGCACTAAAAATTCAGTCACTTATAAGATACAATGCACCAATTTTAAAAAAGAAAAAATTACCTTATGTCACAGTGGTGTAATTTCAAGAGTTGCGTCTATTGGAAAGCTGGTGATTTTTGTTTTTTTTACGCTTTGAGGATTTTCTTAAAGATTTCCCAACTGAAACGTAGACACACTGTGTTTACCGTTACCATGGTTCATTACTGAAAACACTTATGGAGACCCAGTTTTAGTACTTACAAATGTTACAAGAACGTGTCGTAATACAGGGTTTCAGAACAAAGTAAATAACAGGACTATAACTGACGGTGTAACTATTTTTCCTCTTGCACTTATTCAGAAGGACATCTGATAAGCACTTTCCGATGTCAAAGAACTAGTTGGATTGGAACTTCTGAATATTCAATATCTTTGTCGTGCCTTTCTGTGAACTAGATTTAAGAGTTCACTTCCATTCACATGTTTTGTTTTTTCAAGAAAAAGTGTGCTTGTCTTCCGACTATAGTTTGATTCAACTGAATGATTGTAAATAATTGCTCTTTAAGATACTTATTTTTGCGGTGTCACCCGGAAGTACATTTGAGCACCGTTTAGCATACGGTAACCACCTTCCTTGGCGCTTTACCCGAGGTTATTAGTCGAGAGCCGATCGAATTTGATAGAAAAGACAACTGTCTTGTCGGTTCCTGTAAATAGGACATGCACGTTTTTCCACACAATAACAATTACGCTGAACAATAGTTAGCAATCAATAATCTGTCGAAACTTTTGAGATAATTAATTCAAATTTAGAGACAGCTAAATGACACTGTGTTCGCTTTTGTCTCCAAATTTGAAGTAATCTCGAAAGTTTCGACCCATTTTTGATCGCTAACTTGTGTTCAGCGAACCTGCGGATCCAACTGCAATACTGCCGTGCTAAGAAAAAATGCCGCAAGAACAATCGAGAGTTGCCAAATTTCCTTCGATAAAATGTTGATTTTTAGGAAAGATGTTCCCCGTTACATTTTCAGGGACTTTAGGTGAAATTCAGAACGAAATTATCCAAACAATTGGAAGGAAAATATTTATAAGTTCACCGATAAATTCGTGTTTTATCAGAAGCAATTTGGCAACGCCTGAAAGTTCATACGGCGTTTTTCCTTAGCACGGCAGAATAATAACGACGCGCTTACTTCTACTCGCGGCGACTTTAGCAACAAGTGGCAAGAGGGCTCGTGAACGCAGGAGCTCTTGCTTCTCGTCTTTTTCTTTGTGCGGCGGTAAATCGACAATCGGTGCTCTTTTGCATGGATTATCTTGCTCTCATCTCCGATCGGAGTATACAGGGTTATTCAAAAGTCACGCACCACTGGCCATAACTTTAGCTCTAATTATGATACCGATTTGCGGTTTAAGACGTTTTTCCTCATATCAAGGGAGAGACTTTTTTAGGCACTTTCCAGTTTTCGAGCTCCTCGGGGGAGGGGGTACCTCAAAAATTGCAAATGACCACCCTCCTCGTAGCAAGTGGTGCGTGACTTTTGAGTAACCCTGTATACGCCCCGGCTCCTGACCGCCCGGCCTGTGCGCAATGCTTTGATGATACTCTGATCCATTCGCCGCTGACTGATTTTAGAAAAATTGATAAGAAAAAGTTTCTACAAAATTTGATAAAGTATGGCCGATAATTAACTTTTCGCCGCCATTTTTCGCGTTATTTACACATTTGACATTACTGAGTACAGGTTCGATCCCAAATATCTTGGAAATGCTGTCCTTGTCGGCCAAAAAAATTGTTACCACAATACTTTATTCAATGTTAGAAACGTTTGGAAAGATGACTGCATGCAACACTTCAGCTGATTTTCGAGTGCACGTAGTGGAGCCAGTAGGTACAACTCACAACTTTGCAATCCGGACTTACAATTTCTGGCTCACCAGTAAAAACACCTGTAGGCATCGGGAAATTAATGTTACATTCATTGTTTCTTAACTGAAACAGAGACTATAGTTCCTAATTGCAAAATGCAGTCCAACTGGGCCTTAACTGGCATTCATCCCCTCTCTCCTCACCATGTTCAACGTATACCTGACGTCATTATGATTGCCATCGATGCGTAAGCATTAACAGCATCTGTTGAGTTTCATGTCGCACTTAAAGAGTCCATATCCTTCCATAACGCGAGTGTTTTAAACCCGCCATTCTAGAAATGACAATCACTACCTACCGCTCGCTCATCAATTCCATCAACAAACCTTTGCATCTCGCCGCACGGAGATATCGCACCTGCCGGACGGTGGAGAAAGAGATGGTGGGTTGGATAGCCGATAACGTCAAACGCGCCATCTACCGGCGAAGAATGACAGACATATTAATTAATAAATATGCCCTGTCCGGTCTCCGATTTGCTTATCGCGCCATCTAGCGGGGATAAATCATACTTCGGCCGAGATTAGCTTGTTAATCCCGCCAGAAAACCCTGTTTTTTAATTATCGTCGTCGGTCGGTCCCCGCGCGGCGCGCGGTGGAGATATCTGGCCGGATAATAACTTAAAACACTCGTGATTTATAGAATATCTCCCTCTCACTCCCTGCGCTTGTTTCAGAGGGGACCACACTTACGCAAAGTTTCGTCAAAACGGCGTATGAACATTCGGACGTTGCCGGATTGCCTTCGCAAAAATTCCAATTTTATCGAAAATATGTAATTTCTTCTCTAAAATTTTTTCACAAAATTCTGGTCGCTGTTTGATTTATTAAGTGTGTGAATTTTAAAAATTGAGTCCGTAAGTTCTTGAAAATGATTAATATTTTTTCGAAGGAAATCTGACAACATCAAAACGTTCGTGCGACATTCTCCCTTTGCAAGGCAGAACTGCGCATGGAAATATGCAAGGAGTGAGACGGAACGATTCTTCAGATTCGCCGCTGATTAGCGAACCGGTAGCCGCGCGAGGTGCGGCGCCGATCGATCGATCGCGCCATTCTATATTCGGTAAAATATCGAAATGTGTCGAAGTTCGAGCTATCGATCTGACGAGTGTTTAAGGTGTGAATGAAAGTGGAGTTGATGCGAGGTTGCGACATCGTACGGATTCGATCATGTTTCGTGGCGGACTTCCGCACGATTTGGCAGCCCGCGGCTCAGGTGTGGAGAGAAGAATTTGTCGGAATTATCGCTTACTTTACACCTAGAGTGGCTATCGCGAAACGACCGCTAACGGAGACGTATAAGGCTTGTATCGGCCTTTGCCAAGATTTTCGATAAGCGCTGCTGCGGGTTCGGTATGAGCCAGACGAGTAGGCGCGAGTGGTGATTGCGCTGTTGCGATTATCTTGTTTTTGAAAGGTGTCGCATTCGCGTGGATCATGCTCCTGTAACCTGCACCGGTAGAATTCCCCCATAAAGAGCCGGGATCTTTTTGAGATCCTGCAATCGCTACTTCACTACATATTAAGGTCAGTCTCTGATGATGGACCAAATAAATAATCACGTCGCGCTCTTGAAATCTGACTCAAAACTCAGCTTTTTTAACAAAATTCGTCGTTTCCCAGACGAAAAAACGTAACTTCATTTCAACGCCGGAGAATCCTCCCTCGAAACGTGTGCCCTAATTGGAATTTGGTAGTTTTTGTAATTTTGGGTGTTCCTAACTGATATTTTCTCTGATTACACGGTGGAAGCAGCAAAAAACAAAATGTGCACTGTTACATTTTTGTGAAAATTCAATTTTTTGAGGCAGTTTTTCAGGCTTGAAGTAAAGTCACGTTCTTTTAACCGGTGAACGACAATTTATGACACAAACGAAACTATCCTTGGGGAAAAAGATCTTGGTCGACGGAAAGAGTGATTTAAATTGAGTAAGGTTATAAAAAATACGAATTATCAGTTTTTTTTTCTCTCCAGTGTCCTGACAAATTTGCTTTAAGCACGATACTCTTCATGTTTATATTATTAGAGGGCGTGTATTCCAATTACTTTAACCTATCAAGTTTCTTCCCTTGACGAGGCAGATAAGAATTTGAAGGAGCTTTTTCGAAACTGATCCATCGTGAACCAATTTATCTATTACACCAAATATACTGCTTCTGAATTGTTTGACAAAGTTTCCATATAACCTTTCGTGATGATTAGTTTTACCGACTGGGATTCTGTGTCGCAATACTTATAAATATCTTGTATCGAGTTTAGTTCAAAATGATACCCACTGTTTTGAGCAATATAAACAGAGCACGATCCCGAAAAGTCGACATCGAAAATATTGATTGCCATATTTGAGAAGAATAGTCGTGTTTCCCTCTAATGACAACGCAAGGTAGAAAAAAAAACATCTACAGAATGGCAACGCTGTTCGAAATTGTCTCGGATATGATTATAGGGATAGCAGATGAACCTCGCTGGCGTGCAATTAGGAATGAGGGTGGAATGGAAGTGGCGGCTGGTGGTTAGGGATGCCAAAAAGTTACAGCTGACAAGATCTCGGAGCCCTTTTCAAATGTCTGCCTCCTGAGTGTTGTTTTAACGTCATCGTGGTTTACTATTTTTCTCCGAATTTCTATCGATTCTACCTCTGGATCGGCCTTAATTGACACGTTTAAGTGAATCAATCTCTGCTGAATCACTGACTTTTGTTAGAAATGTGAGCGCGTCAGTATTTATTTTTGACCTTTGCAATGGTGACTCGCAATCATTACACTCAAAAATTTATCGAGAGTCTTTGGTGATCGCACAACTAGCTCTAGCTCTCTGATATTGAGTTCCTTTTAGGTATATAAAAGGTCAAAAGTGTGAGTTTAGGAAGTGTGCATGAATTAGATACTTGAACTTTTATGTAATAATCTACCTAGTATCAAATTCCGTGGAACACATTAAAAAACGAACAACTTTTTGCAGCGGTTTGATCTCAGGACTTGTTTTTAAACATGTTTCATTTTTGGTTAATAACCGATAAGAATAGAAGTAGATCCACAAAAATAACGAGTAATTGAATCATAACTTTGAGGTAAGGCTACTTAAAAGTTAAATTTACTACCCAGAAACTTTTCCTAGTCAATCTCAAGGCCAAAAGAAGTCTCAAGAATACGGAACGTTTGTGCCTTTTTTTTTTACCCGTGCGTTAAAGTCTCCGACGAAATGATCACCAAACCACTGGATGGCCGTCTCAGGAACAAGCGCAGCTCGATATCGTATTCTTACCAGGAAACCTGTGATGAGGACGACACAAATTCCATCAAGAGTTGATCGTGATCGCATTAGGATGAGCATTGAGTCTTTCTTTGGTAGATGTATGGTCAAAAGTATGAGTTTAGGGAATGTTCATGAAATACTTAACACACTTTCTTAGCATTTTTGACCCCGTCCCTCCTCTTTTTGTAACACTTTTGTGACGTAGGTCTCTAACCTTTGAGACGTACAAAAAATGGCGTAATGTTCTCCTCGACACCTCCCCCCCCCAGAGCATTGCGTAATTTATGAGCGGCTCCTTATGCGATGTATGAGCTGACCTAAATAATAGTTAAAATGTTTCTTCTTTGTAAATTTGAACTCTAGAGAGCATAAATCTCCGATTTTTTCTTTTGTCTTTTTCTTTTAATCGGACAAAAATTACCAACTCCCTGATTTCGAATGGGGTCAAACGGTTCGACCGTTGAATCGTTGATGAACGACCTTAATCGGTAAATTCCTATCTTAGCAATGCAATTCATCAATTAAAGTTTTGTTATAACAGCTCAATAATCGACCCGCTGGCCTACTTTTCAAATTCGTAAGTACTTCACACTAATAGAACAACCGCTAACACAAGCATACACACTGGTCCTATTGTTGAATCGTAACACTTCCGAACCAGTTTCTAAACATGAATGAAATTTTTTTTTAAAAAAAAAAAGGAAAAAAAAAGAAAAGAAACCATCATAATGTTCCAATCAAATACCTGTTCTCAATCATCGGGCCTTCGCCGGAGCCGAGAGTCCAATCCACCCTTATTTATCTTCCCACCACCGCGCAGCACCCCCAATATTTTATCAGGTTATACACTCTCCAGAAATGGAAAAATAATAAGCCATCATAAAACCCGAGGAGGCATCTTCAAACCAACGATTGCATGAAGGATAAAACCGATAGAGGGCACCCTCCTGAGTTATTGTTGGTGCGACTCGGTCTCTCACCCCCGCACTCAGCAACTCATGAGCCCTCAGCCAGGGGTCGCGGCAGGAGCGGAGGGGCCCAGGGATGAATTCAAGGAAGGGGAAGATACGCACATGAAGAAAAGGAACATGACAATTTAATTATTTAGTTATTTCAAGTACCGGATGCCTTATGGTTAAATATCATTAGTCGTTGATGTTCCCCGCTATCTGTAAATATCTATGAGGAGCAGGTGCTGTACGCTACTTGCGCGAGTGACTCAACGCGTGCCGCAGACGGTACCGTCGAGTTTTTAGAATCCGTTAGGGCTTGCGTTTTTTATTTCCTCCTGTGAGGTTTAGTGCCGGAATTAGAACCTTACCGTAAATGAGGAACCAGAGAAAATTTGCCCTTAGAAACGGAAATGTCGGGTGGTAGGATCCGGTCTGACTCGTTTGCTCTCAGGAATAAGATTATACACTGACAATCGTACGCATTTCTGCAAAACGGAACTATGTGCATTATGACGTGAGCCCTGTTATGCATATATTTTTATTTGTCTCAGGGCTCATGTCTTAATGCACATAGTTCTGTTTGGTAGAAATACGTCCAATTAGTGGAAGAGATAAGAGAATTGCTTTTGTAAATGTTTCACTCCAGCTATTTTCTTGTTGATTCATGAATTGCAATGGTAAATATAGCAAACAGTTACATGTTATGACACGTATGAGTCTTGTGCGAAAGATACTCAACTGTGATTTTCCGAGGAAAAGCCAAAAATTAATCCATTTGTGGTTCCAACCGGAACCGAACGAAACTGGATGAGTAGTGAAACAACCAGTGTCGAATATTGAAGTAAAAAATCGCAAATGCGCATCTTCTGCATGTAGGGTAGGTCCCTCATAAAACATTGCCTGAAATTTCATAAGGAAATTCTGTACATTCTAAAAGATCATGTAAATTTTTTAATTTTCTTACAAAGTGCTACTTTACAACATCCTCTCTTCAATATGAGCGTGATTTTTAGTATATTACACAAATATCCATCCATCAATCATGTCACTCGTGCGACTATTTTAGAGTCTAAAATGCGGTAACCTTTTTTTTTTTTTTTACTTAATAGGAAATTAATAATTTGGATGGTCACTTAACCGGCGTAGCGCATACATTTTTGTTTTTTAAATGCCATTGGAATCAAGTTAGTCTCTTGAAAATTACAAATGTTCCACTGCAGAAAGGTGTCTTCGAATTTCGGATCGGAAACAATACCTACCGGTTAGCGATGGTCAAATTTTTGTTGACAGACGAAGATAGACTGAGTCAAAGTTGCCCAGCACCCTAACTCTTCAAAACAAGAAACAAGAGCGAGATTAAGGAAGGACAGCCGATGTTGACGTGTGATTAGCTGAGTCACTAAGCGGAGCAGCTTCTGAAAGCCCATTAGCAGGTGCTGACTCAGCAGTGTAGGGCCACCTCTTTATCTCGAATCAGCATCTAGCCGACTTGCAGTGCCCCTCATCCACTTCTGCAACAACCCCTTCGTGTCTGAATCCAAGCAACCAGCTAGCCGCCTTACTCAACGAGTCACCCGTGCAATGCATGTAGAGGGACATCTATTTCAGGCTCATTTTAGAAACAACATAGGTGCTTTTAGTTTCCCCTTATTATGAGTTGAGAGCATTTGAGAGGGAAAAAACCTCTCTTCAGATTCTAAGGAAACCCATCAAAAACCCCATCTTGTTCTTTTAATTCTGATTTTTTTAACTTTTTCATTCAACGCAAACAAATTGCAACTTGCCGACGATTTTTTAACTGCCTGCGATATGTACACGATGACTCAGAGGGCTACATCTATCAAATTGTAGATTAAAATCGAAGAGGAACTTGCTAGAATCGCCCACACTTTTGAATCACCCTGTGCGTGCAATTACCGATGAAGGTCTCTGGATTAGCAATCGCTGGAAGTTCAGTAATCCGCTTGCAGATCCGTGTGGGTTTCACATTTGTATCAAGTTTGAGAAATCCTCATCCTCGGTGTATTTGAAGATTTCGGAGTCATACCTCGCGATCCGTCAATACTTATGACCAATGGCGAGGTGTGAATGATCGATTATCGTATTTGCCCATTTGAAGCTATGAAAAGTATCGATTATTGAGATGTTCGTCGCGAGCATCCTGTTTATCGATCCTTTACCATAAGTTTAAATGGCAGATCAATCGATACATCGTGAAGGAGGCCAGGCAACTGCTTATGACGCCTGTTCAATTAAATTTGAAGACGGACGAGTGGCCGACGTTCAAGTAACGCGAGTCGGATCTTGATGGAAACCGATCAGAGAACACGGACAGGCATAGACACAGCGCACGTGACCATCAACCCCCCCCCCCCCTTCCTCTTTCAAAGAGTAGACGTAGAGTGGAAGGTCCCTTTCTGCTTGATGGTAGCAAGTTCCGTTTGACTTTTTCACCGCTAGTCTGCGACAGTGTTCTAAACAACGCTGTTTCGACAGTAATGAGACAGGTCTATGGACTCTTAATCTAAAAATTGAACTTGATCCAATGGGTGAAGTAAGACGCGGAGTAGAATTCTGATCTCTGAAATTCGTAGTTGAGCGTTAAATAATGAGGTATGGCCAAATACAGATAATCTACGTTCAATATTAAAGGATATACGTCGTATGCTCTATTAACGCAAATTTAGGATTAAGCTAGTGGCATGTCCTGGTTGTCAAATTAAATTTTATTCCTTGTTTGATAGGTCTCTTGAAATTTCGGAGGGAAAATTGTCTAGTGAAATGTCAATGAGAAACTTTTATAAATGACAACGTAGCGGCGTGGCTACATCATATCATAGCTCCCTCCTTTTCAACCTCAGTAATTGCGCCGTTAGAGTGACTACAAAAGGAAAGTAAACTTGGGTTCTTATGACACGCCAAACCTCTCGATTCAGGTGACTAGACTATTCGATCATAGGAACTGAACCTTGGGTTTGTTATGCGCAGTTTTGATTGGTCGTACTGAGACTCACCAAAAATTACAAGAGCTGATGTTCGGTTTGGCCAAAAAGCTCAAATACCTGGACCAGAAAGTTGGTTTTATGGATCCAACTTCAGTCTTTTCAATTGAAGATTTTGCTCCTATTTTATTTAGAAAGAATTTTTCATAAAGAAACTACTATTTCCGATTCAGCTGTAGAATCGCCTATATACGCGTAGGGAGACTTATGTAAAATACAATGTTCTTATAATAAACCGTTAAAAGTAGTTTCTAATTGCAAAATTTAGCCCGATCAATACTGAATCACACTGTAAAACTCCCATCGAGATGGAACCTCAGCCAGATTTCATTTTATAACTAGAAACAGCTATTTCTGTCTCGTTTATAAAAGCATCCACCTGCATGGGGAAATTAATGACACATACGTTGTTCCCAAGAGGCAGAAACAGTGGTTTCTAATTCTGAAATGCAGTGCAGTTGTTCCCTGGTTGTTTCAACCGAAGAATTTCCTGCCGCGTGAAATCTTTTTCCTCAACCCCGAACCATACTGCATCAATCTGGACGGAACCCCAGTTCCCGTCTCGGACCATCGGGTGCATGAGCTTTCCGGGAACATCTTGCATACGCAAACATGCGCTCACCCCTAGCCGTGGGCGCGGCGGGAACGCACGCGAAGATCCGTGATCCGAGCTATCGAAACCTCGATCGATAAACAGCATCGCTAAGATAGGACTTTATCGATCGGGCTGATTCGATACCGATCCACAATCCACGCGCTGGAGCCGAGAAGCCATTTGGTGCTCACGCCTCTTCTCCGTTTTGACAATTAAATTGTCCGAAATTACCCCCGCAGATCAAAGGCGAGCGTGGTTATTTGGATGTACTTCTGCCAAACGGAACTATGTGCTCTAAGACATGAGCCCTGAGACCCATAAGGATAGGTGCATAACAGGACTCACGTCATAATGCACATAGTTCCGTTTGATAGAAATACGTCCATTTGTAGTTGCTTCGACTCGGGAACTCCACCGTAAGGTACACTTATGTTAATTCCGTGGACACTATTGTTTTCTCAAGGAGGGTCTCCAGCCCCGCCAGAACCATACGCGCATGTAACCCAGATGTTGTGCATACAGTATTGCTTAGCAAAAGCCACGTTGCCGCTTTTGGCATTTAAATTTTGGAAGGAGGAGGCACCTGAGACTATGTTATTTGGAGCGGAAGAGGCAGGAGCCACTACCTTTCCTTTCTATTTAAAATGTAACATTACTTCCGTCTTTTACATTTTAGGTGATTTCAGTGGGCTTTCAAAGATTATAGAGATGCGGTGAAGCCGTGCCAATATTGCACGAGGCATCTGAGTATAAGAGAGTCTACACTACATGTAACCGACAGGCGCTAGGTGTCATTTCAGTGAAATCTTGGGGGTGAGGTAGAGGCAAATTTGCAGAGCGAATCCAAACTTCAAACAATCGCTCAAAGTTGACTGAAATTGCCACCCCCCCCCCCCCCCCCCCGAAAAGGTCTATCAGCAATTTAAGCGTTGGGTGCAGAAATGGCATATTTCGGTGGCAGTGTTTCAGAATCTCCAGTGCTAATACATAGTTTGGAGAAGAAACCATGGGGTGAATTTTCTGACATTTTACGGTTTCAGCAATGTAAAATTACCAAGAATATTCAGTAAATGTAACAACAAATTACATACATTTGCTATAATCATGATGGATGAAACGTCTGCAGAGATTCTGAGACACCGCAATCAAGACATGCTTTTCTTGCACTCAATGCTTCACTTGGATTACATTTTGCAAAGAGTAGCCACTATTCCTGGCTGTCCCATAAAAGCACATATCTGCATAGGGAAACCAATGGCATGCATGTTTTTTCTAAAATTCGCCAAAAATAGTGGTTCCTTATTGCAAAATGTGATCCAGTTGCGGTAGGCATGCTCCCCTCGCTCACCCCAAATGGCACTGCTGACTGAAGTTGATTGTTTCATAAACCTAGCTCCTTCCACGGGAAATATTGAACGGAAGCTCCTTTCGATCCACGAAGCACCTCCCCCGAATGCGGCAACGCGGGAACATATGTTACCTGAAGTTGGTCTTATTGTTTTCTTAGGCTGGATCTTAAGCGCAAATTGGTCGTTCAGGGCTGAGTTGGGCTCAGAGGAGCGCATCCGAGCGTGGTGGTTACCTAATTTACAGCACCCCCCCCCCCACTCGCTGCTCCTATTAGTTTTACTCTAGCGCCCCCGTCGCCAGCGGCCCGTCTCAATCTTGGCCGCTAACTCCACTCACGATGACATCCATAACTACTCCTTCATATCCGCGTCACGCTATCCGCCGACCCATGTCACCGTGGGAATTTCGCACTGCTCACCCGGATTCATCCCTTTTTCATTAATTCGTCGCTTGGCTGACATAAGGGCGTAACTACACTTTGAGATGAGCCCCGAAAAGCATCGAATCGTATAGAAGACAGGGTTTATTGCATACTGCAGTTATGCCCTTATGTCAGGTAGGCGACGAATTCGTCACCTTCCGGCCAAAGTATCACAAGTGCCATGCGACGTTTCAAAATTTCCGCCGCCATTTTATTTTTTTACGAAGAAAATGTTGGTTGAATTTGTTTGAAGATTTTACCGAATTTAATTGACGGCACGTAGAATATTTGATGGAATTTTCAAACAGATTTAACCAACCATGTCTCTGTAAGAAAATAAAATAGCGGCGGAAATTTTAAAACGTCGCGTGGTGTTTGTGATAATTTGGCCGGAAGGTGACGAATTAAGGCCGTCCTCGGACTCAGTATGGAGCAATTTTTGTTGAGATTCGCGGAAAGAGAAGTATGTGAATGAACTCACGTACACTGGAAAAAAAAAGTTAAGAGCTATATAGACATATCGTCCGTTCCGAGCTCATAGATTGAAATTTCCGGGTGCTGGAGCCGTAGCTTCGAGTGTCCTGGGTGCTTCGCCCGGAAACGGAGCCCAAAACGCGGACGGTATGTCTATATAGCCCGTAAGTACGGCTTCCACGGCCGAATTTTTTTCTCAGTGTATAGACTGATTGTAATCAAAGACCTAATTGCGTTTACTAAATGTCCACCAACAAAATCAATTAGATCTAACTTTTTGATCAAAATTTCGGTAGAAAACTCATATTTGCAATACGTGACTCACTCTTCCTCACAGTCTTGAGGAGATGATGCCTCGATTCCTTAGACATGGATTTCACTTTAATAGAATTTAAACTACAAATAACGCTGATAATTTTATTCAAAACTTTTTTGCCCCCATTCTTCTCCTTATTCATTTCCCTTTCTAACCTTTATCTTTTCGGTGTACACGGAGCTAATTCCAGTGATTTTTTTAAAACACAAAGCTCTCTCACGAAGACGTCGGCCTTAGATCATTTACCAACGTGTTCAGATGCCATTTCCGAGCCCGCATGATCCTTCACGGTGGAACTATTTAAGGCCCCAATGAGAGCATGGAGTAAAAATCAATAAGTTCTAGACACGAACGAAACGAATAAATCATCGACCACGGAGCCAACACATCAACACCTGAAAATTGAAAAGCGCGACCTCTAGCGGGGCATCACAAAACGGCCTAATCACTCGCCGGAGCAGTAGGCATATTTACTCAGCCTCGTTACTGGGTCGTTAACACCGTTGCCGAATATCACGAGGTTTCACACTTGTAGTGTTAAAAAATGGTAGATTCGGCAACCCAGCGTGGAATATCGAACCGCGATTTATCGGCCGGGGTGTGTAGCGCGGGCTAATTGAAAATTATCATCAAGGGCCACGGATACTGGCCGAGTATCATTGAATAAAAACAACGAGAAATGCAATTGATGGATGTGCAGAGAGTGGCGGACAGCCCTAATGAGGCTAAATCTATTTGAGGCGGCTAAGTGGTTATAGGTACGGTAATGGCCTTCTCTACCGGTCGCCCCGACTACCGCTCATCGCTATGGGTAACTTCCTCACCGTTCGGAACCGCTTTTCTCGGAACTTGAGATTTGGCAGTAAGATCAAGGTTTCTTAAATTAGAATGGTGGATAATGCTGAGCCGTTTTTATTTGGTTGAATTTTTATTATCATCAGCTTATGCGTTAGTAGGTGCCTCTAAATTGCTACGCTGAGGAAGAACATCATATCGTCGCCCTCCTGATATAAAGACGTAGCTACACTTCGGTATGAGCCCTGTGGTCGGTATAAATCAATGCTTTCCTTGGCTCATTTCTAAGTGTAGTTCCGCTTTTATGCCAGTCAAGCGACGATATGAAACAGGCCGTTGCCTGTTTCGGATAAAATCCATAATTTTTTTTAGATATACTGCATATTTTCTTAGATTTCTCATCAAAATATCATTCACCATTCAATCTAACGAATTTTGATAGAAATGTTCATAACTTTTCTCTAAAATAAATAGTTTATCAGAAAAAGAATTTGTATTATTTGAATGCTTATAAAGCATTATTCTTGAGTGCAGAAGTAATTTTAATACCCTAGTTGAGGAAAAATATTGTATGAAATGCCAGATTTTTGCAGGAAAAAACACAGGAAAATTATTTATAAAGAAAAGATACGAATATTTACCTTTGAAATTTTCAGATGTACTGGATTCAACTGCAAATACTTGACATTTTCTGAATCATTAAAACAAAATCTTTTCTGGGATATAATAGTTCATCTGAGGAAATTTGGCATGTGCGCTAATACTACGTTTTTCCTGAACGGCAGATATAAACCTTTGAACATACTGTCTCGACACTTTCACATAAGATCATGATAAGCTTACTGATATCAAAACCAGTTCAGTATTTTATGATGCGCTCTGAAATTTTATAAATAACTTAATAAATGTATCAATGCAAATACATTACTATAAGAAGCTGGAGGGGCCCAACCGTAATGCTATATTATTTCTCATCAAAATTGCACATCAAACACAATGATCGTATTATACATTTATAGAACTTAAAAACGAGTTCCAAAACGTCTATTTAATCGTGTCCAAAAATAGCAGCTGGTTTTCCTGGTGTGCTGATTTTTCCTCATACAGTTGGTTTATAGCGCGCATCCAAGAGAAAAAGAAGTTTTTTTTTTTTGCAACCTAATTAGGATAGTTTTCCGAGCATACACTTTCGTCATTTGACGCCTGTTGTTTTTAATTATTTGAATTTGCTGTCTCTGGAACTTTGTACGAATGATAATGGTTCATAATGTGATGCGACTATTATAACTCCACGGAGCAGAGGAAGTATACCCACAAAATAGAAGGCGATTTTTACGCGAAGCAAGGTGACACTATCTCTTGCTCTGCGCTCGTTTCGTTTTAGTTTCATCTGTAGTTCAATTGTTTTTGTGATACGACTATTTTAACTCTCCGGAGCTGGGGAAGTATACCCACAATATAGAAGGCGTTTCTTTCGCGAAGCAAATTAAAGTGACTTTATTGCTTGCTCTGCGTTCGTTCCGTTTGAATTTCATCCGTACTGTTCAATTGCTTTTGTAAAAAAGTCGATCGGAGTTTTCAAATAATTAGGGGCTTGCCTTCTGACCGCTTTGGGGTACAAGCTTCCGAAGCGTTCTGCGTCACTATTATGATTTATATTAAAAAATTGGATTCCTATCTAGTTGCGCAGATACCATAACTTCTATAGAATTAGTTGAAAAGGGTGTAGTCCATAGAGTATGCTGATTCCATTGCGATGTATTCACTATGAATTCGCATTTTTCTCGTTGAAAAATGCCGCTTCGGTTAGTCAAAATGAAGTTCCGAATTCTTGTGCCACTCACAAATAAAATTCTTCAAATCGGTTTGAAAGTCATCTATGACAGAAAATTGAACTCTATGAGCCTATCGAGCTAGACAGATGGAGATTAATCAGTCTTGATAAGGAGTCGTTAACCGGTGTGGTGGTGGCGCGTGCCAAGCCAGGCATGAACGTGCTCACCTCCGTTTCCCTCTGTCGGCTTCATTAGCTCCGAATTATGTCATTAGGATAACTTCCTTCGTTCTATCCCTTCCTTAGAGCCAATTAGATCAATAATGCAGTTGCTAGTCATGAGAAAATCGAAGCGTGAGATATTTCTGTTTTAATCTAACCAACCGAGAGCTTGAAACAGCGGTGAAATTCGGTTACGAATTATGGTGTATCAACTCCAAGGGTTTCAACTCGAATTTTTTCAGTCTAGCTCGGCTTAAAATCACATATCTCACTCGGAACTATTTATGACAATTATCTAAGACTATAGTATCCATAGATCGCTGCGAAAATAACATTTTCCCCTCCAAAGGCCTCTGCGCCTTTTGTGGGAGGAAAATGTTATTTGGGTGGTTCCATTGGTTTCTTCGTGAAATTTTACTTTAGAAACACTCCTTAGAATTTAAAATGTGACGAATTAGGCATCAAATTTGCAATTTTTGTTAAAAATTTCATGTTCGACCTCTCTGATTGACTCAATCCAGTGTGCGCCACTGGTGCTTGAGAGGCGCCTTTAATACTGCCATGCTAAGGAAGAATACCGTATGAACATTCGAGAGTTGCCAAATTTCCCTTGATAAAACATGTATTTTTGACAACATTCATGCATATTTCTCCTTGAAATTTTCAGACATTTTAGATTAAATTGCGTACAAAATTGTCTGAAACTTTTGGAAAATAATCTTCGCAATTTTCCTTGTAAATTTAGTTTTTATCGGAGGAAACTTGGCAACGTCTGAAGGCTCATACGGCGTTCCTCCTTAGCACGGCAGAATAAAGCTCCGAGCCACTCGACTTTTAAAAGAGGGTTGATTCCTCCGAATCGAATTCGATACAATTCAGGGCCCGTTTTTGAGTTCCCGGTGCTTAATTGGTCCAAGTCCGATCGATCGAAGCGCCCCGGAGGAGCATTTGGGGGCCATCTGTTGCGCATGGTTGCCGAACCGTACCGAAAATCGAACGAATAACCCACAATTCACCGTTCACCGACGGATCGATTTGGCGGTGGACGGTTTGCGTGTCGCGGCGACTCGAGGAAACATAAAGATAGTGCGCGGTTTCGTTCGACTCGGCTGCACGCAACTCCTTGGTCCCTCCGGGAAGGACGGAAGAAAGAGGAAGTAACCGGTGCTTTCTTCCCCTAAACAATATGTCGTCTGTCTCTGCGCTACAACAGTAAATTACTCCAGACAAAGGCACTTTCGAAGATGACCGGCCCCCCGCCCCCCTTCCACCAGCGAGCGATTGGTATGTACTTAACTCTTGAAGTGTATTTTCGTGTGCGGGGTTGGATGCCGAATGGGCCAGACATGCTACGAATTGAAGCACTACGCAACCTAATTTGTCTCCAGAATATCCAGACGAAATCGAATCACACAACGGAAAGTCGGGAGGAACGGGACACAAAATATTCGGAAGTAACATTGGTTAAATGGCAAAATTACTAATTGCGCCATTCCTTTTGGCCTATGTTTAACATGCTCGATAGTGGTTTGTTCAAGAGTTGATTTCCGAACATTCCGTTGTCTAAATTGTTTTCGTGGTAAGATTTTGAGGAGAAAGTAAATGCTGATTTCTCTAGCTCAGACCTTATCTAGTGGTCTCTTTTGTATGAGTCTTTAGGATTTCCTACATTGAATAATAAAGATTTTAAATTTTCTGTTTGACATAAGCAACTAAGGAAGTAATCTTGACAATCAGGCACAAAAAATTCGAATAGGATGAAAAGTGCACAAATCAATCCAAATCCTCTGGCCAAATATGCTAATGTTTGGTAAACTTGCTGCACATAGTTTTTATGCCATATAGAGAGTGGCTCAACAGTTATGTAAGAAGCATTTGAACTATAAGCCCCAAATTATGTCGATCTCCTCCAAGAATTTCAAAACTTGAACTGTTGAATTTTACTCAATATTCGTGCATACTGTCCTTTTTACGATAAAGCGTCCTGGAACCTTACTTAGTCCCAACGTAAATAATATAGGGCATCGCCGTAAAAAAGGGATCTTTTAAAATGTAGAACGACCAAGAGCACGGTCCTCAACGTTCCACCTGTCGGCAAGAAGGTGGCTCTCCATTTGTCCCTGCTTATGAGAGCGAACCCGTGCCCTCAAAGAGATCACCCCAAGTCTTCGGCAAGAAGCGCGCGGTGGACGTTGCATTCCATCTGGTCCCGAAATTATAATTCCAAATCATCGGGTCGGCCGATGAGCGATAGAGGGAAGATGTGCCGCGGCCATAAATGCAGCTCGTAAATATGCGGATTTGGGGAGAGCAAGTGGCCCGGCGCAAGGTGTTCCATGTTTTCCCGGCCACGTTTCCGGTGTCCGCTACACCCCCGACTTCCGCGCGGCAACCTGTCCCTCCCCGCGGCCCCGATCGCAGACGCCGATATCGGCAACGCGCCCCTCGCGCCGGCTCGTGGATCCTCTCATCCCTTGGCTCATCCTCCTCGACCCCAGGATAATACCAATCTCGAGATAAGAACATCCTAAGTGTTGTGTAAAAGCTAACGGGACCCGCGGTTTCCTCGGCAAGGGTCCGTTGCACGTGTCGAGGAATCGTGTTTAAATGGTTGTTGCTTTAGCATAATCTAAAACTAGGGAGGGGAGGAGGGGTCCGCCCCTCAGTGACCGCAAAGACAGAAATTGAAGAAATGGAATACGGCACTCCATATTGGCCGTGCTTCTCGGTCATGTAACCGAGTTCTCAGCTTGTATAGCCCTGCGGGCTGATTGTTGAAATTCATAGACAAAGAGATAGATAAAGAAGATGAAGCGACCATATGGTTTGAGATGGGTATTTCTCATAGACTAAGGGAGAAAATGATGGGCTAACTAACAACGTGGGTTGGTGTTAGTTAGTCTATTATCTATACCTTCTTTGTCCATTGCAACCACCTGCATCCACCCGTAGAATCCCTCCATGTCCCTTTTGTCTATAGCTTCGTCTATCTATTTCAACAATCAGCTCTCAGCTGTGATAACTGTTTTCTGAGGATATTGTAATAAGTAATGCTGACATGACAGTTGTATTTTTTGAAGAGATAGTGCAAAATACAGGGACTCTGAGCAACATTTACGCACTGAGCAAAATATTAGTCGAGCCGACCAATTGATTGATCACACCGCATAAAAGGTAAGTTACGGCACCAGAAGGTTCTCATTCGTGATACAATGTTTCTTTTATTATAACAAAACAAATCTCATTAGGACAACAAAAAATCTCTCATCGCGTTCATATTGAACTCGCCGTAATAAGTTGTTTTATGGACGCAATGAGAATTTTTCGCAGTGCGACAATAACCTAAGTGAGAAACCGTCTTCTACATTGTAGTAAAATCAAAGTTTCTCGACTTATCACTAAATACTAAGCAGAAAACATCCGTTCTTCACGGAGAAAAATGGATTGCTGATTTAAAAATTAAATTGTTCAAAAAATACGTCCGACATGTTTCAAATGTACATTTTGCACTAGTAAAAAGCTAAAACTATGGGGGTGGTTAAATTAACATTTTTAATTGTAAAACCCACATTGAAACATGTCGAACACTTTTTATTTACAAAATTGATGAAGCAGCAATTCCTCTTTTTCCTATGTATTTTCTGAAGGATTGTTGTGCGTTTTCGTCCTTAGGACGCTGACGGAAAAGGGAGTGTCGTGAAGTTGCAGCATGATTTCATCGGTTCCGAAGACGATTTCGGATGCATCGGGAAGAGGAAGTTCCAGAGTGAGAGAAGAGAAACAAAAGGAAAAGGGGAATAATTGCATTATGATCCGCTGGGCTCATGGTGAAACTTAAGAAGTTAAGACGGATAGCGGGAGTAATACACTAGCAACCCCTTCCTCGGACGAGTGATCTTTCTCAAAAATTACGCACTGGTGATTTCCTTACGTTGGATACGGTTCGTTGGCCGCCAAGAAGTTCCCACGCCGGTGTTTAAGAGGCAGCTCATATATTCCCATAAATTGCTCAGCCCGAATCCATGCCCGAATCAGCCTCTGTTGCCAACTGTGCGGAAGTCAAAATTAAAAGAATACGCAACTGCTGCTCGAATCATGGACAAATCAGCGGGCTGATTATTGGAATTGACAGACAAACTTACAGACCAAAAAGACGTTGGGAGTGTGGAGCGAGCCTATTGGTTGAAATGGGTGGTTCCTATCGACTAAGGGAGGAAATGATGGACTAACTATTCGGTCGCTCGTGGGTTGCCGTTAGTTGGTCTGCTACCTACCTCTTTTGTCCATTGCAACTACACGCCGCCTCCACCGATAGAATCCCTCCATATCCCTCTTGTCTTCTTTGTCTATAGCTTTGTCTATCAATTTCATCAACTGGCCCGCAGGGGTTTTGATAAGCATCAATGTTTCCAAAAAATTGTAGTGTCGAGAATAGGAGCGAGAATGGGCCTTTAGACAAGGTATGAATCGAAACACTACAAACGTTTTCTTTTCAGAACTTTGCGAGAAAATAAATCACAAAATTGAAATTCTGGAATACAACTCATATGCAATATAAATGATTAAAATGAACATTTTGAAGAGGAACACGAAACGTTTACTCTGTTTTAAATCTTGTCTGCAGATCACATCAGAAATATTAAAAAAAAATCCGAAATACATATAGTTTTACTGGACATTTTAAAACTAACCAATGCTCAGTACTATTCCCTTTAAATTTATTTTACCACGGTCAGGTCAATTTTCTGGAATCGCCCAATAAATATTTGTTTACAGAAAGTTTTTGGCTCTACTTTCCATTCACATAAGGATCAAGTATATTTTCTGCTAGATGTAATCAAAATCTTTCAAATCTCAAATATTTTCAAGCCCTTAGAATTATAAATAAAATTTTTATAATATTTTCGATCATAAGTAGTTTGATTTTGACCTCTACAATTTTCAAAATGTTTCACAACCCACCCAAGTTGCTCAACACCGTTGAAAAGAATGATAGTTGGCGCGAAATAGATAAGATAATTTTGCGCGACGTGTCAACAATGCTCAACACCCACCTGTCCGACTGGACCTCGTTAATGCACCAGCCATCGGTGAATTCGGGAGGAGCCACCGGTGTAAGTCATGGACCTGTGATTTCAGTGTCTTTGCGAGTCGGCCTCGTAATTTCTTGCCCCTTGAAGACAACTAATGGACTACCAGTGCTTTTTGTCAAGAACATATGTGCCTTAAATTTCGGGTCCGTTCGGAGAGCGTTTGGCAATTTGCTAATTCACTGGACTTTCGAGTTTCGAGGCAAAATTAGACTTGTTTGAACCATCGGATCGATCAATCTATCAGGAAAACTGAATGAAATCAGATTTATTTCAAGCTGATACCAAGCCTTGGAATTTGTTCGAATTAGTGTTACCGATTGAACGTACTTTGGGCTGTGATTTATCTTGAGGAAAGAGCAAGGAACGTTGGGGGATAATGTGCGCTTCTGGGCAAGATTGTTGTCTGCTAAAATTGCACCACACATTTCGTTCGTTTCGATCGTATTGATCTGCTTCGGGTTTTTTAAAGTAAAGTCATTGCGTGTTTGCCACAAATTTTTAAAAATTTAGACAAAGTTATTTAAATAAAAAAGAAAAAACTAATTGAAAGATTTTCAATTGTGTTTTGGAACTTGAATACGTTCTTCCATGTAAACGCAAGGTTTTAATTTCTAGAACTATATCTTCGCTCACAAGATTGAATTTGTAGTTCATCGAACTGAAATTTAGTCCTCTTCTAAAGCGAATAGCGACTACATAAGTATTCGGATCGTACAATCAAGATTCTTTTCTCCATGTGTAAAAGCTCGATATTTTTGACTACACCAGGTATAGCCTGCCTCCTACTTTCCAGCTACTTTGTAACAAATTTACCCGTACCAGAGACAATTTATTGCCTAGCAAAGTGAACATTACAACATTCATCGATCATCAATAGGCGAATTTCATTTTATTCTTTGTTCAAGAAGTTGCTCATCAATCACCATCAGGATTAGGTAAAAATTAGCGTTGACCTCCGAATTTAACTTGTGCCTCGCGCGACTACTTTGCCTAGATTGTTAGTGCGGGGTCTCTTACATATCGACGGTGAAACTACCAAACCACGTATCTCGTTTGCGGTGTTTAAAAATCTACGCTCGCATTTTATTTTTTTGAAGCAGACCAAATCAATATCATTCCTTGAAATTTTCATAGAATTTTCTCCGCACGAAGAGGAAAAATCGAAGAAATTTTCAAGACTGGACGTTAAGTAGTTTTTCATTTAAAAAATAAAGTATGACAGGAAGTCTGCGACGTCGCAAACCGAGATACGTGGTTTGGTAGTTTCACCGTCGATAT
Organism: Bemisia tabaci; assembly: GCF_918797505.1. Classification (NCBI taxonomy): domain Eukaryota; kingdom Metazoa; phylum Arthropoda; class Insecta; order Hemiptera; family Aleyrodidae; genus Bemisia; species Bemisia tabaci. Next base: position 9,885,080 of record NC_092796.1, on the reverse strand, counting down.
ATTGTTTATATTCCTACTTGACCAATATTTCATGACGAATTCAGTCAGTGCTCCCATATCCCAGAGCAGGTTCCAAATTCCGGATTTTTCTAAATTTTCCCCGGAACTTTTGAAATTCCCAAAATTTTCCGGATCTTCTGCATTTTCCGGAACTTTTGAAAAAATCTAAAGTTAACCCGGAACTTTTGACGCTCATAGAGTGGGAGAAATTGGAATCAAAAGTCCCGCGTCCCGGAACTTTTGACGGACATGGAATCTAAGCTCTGAATTCAGTCATACTGCGTCTAGCGGTCTATTCACCCGGATTGGCTCATCCCTGCCGGTGTTTCCCCGAATAAACCCCGGGCGGTTTTCGCGGAAGGCATCGCATGTCTGGAGCTCCTCATTTTCCTCGACCCCCTCGGACTTGGGCCGGGACTAATGTCCGAGTCGCCCCACGACACCCGATAATCGGCCTCGCGGGGTGATCCGGGACTCGAAATGAGAGCTCGCCGTTCTGCATTACCATACCGGACTCCGGACTCCGGTCAGCGGTCACCGGGAGAGTTATCCGCGCGAGCACCGCTAAATTAGCCGGTACCGATCCCGGGCCCATGTTGCCCTATGCAGAGCAGCACGGTAACGGCCAAATGGTTCCGACTTTGCCAAGATTTTATATTCAGCCTCTGTGCCCGGTACCCAGTACCCGCCGCGTTTTTTAACTGTCATATCACCCTGTTGCCATCTTCCATTCGAAAGGAAACGGTTGGTAAAGTTGAAATGCATCAATGACAGGGCCGGATTAAGGGGGTGGCCACATGGGCTGAGGCCCATGGCGGCATATCTGAGGGGCGGCAAAAATTTGCAATTTTTTAAAGAGTAGGTATAAAAAAAATCGGATTTATAAAAACGAAATTACAACGAGAAAAGGCGACAAAATCTCTCATTTCCTGAGAGTATAGTAATTTCTAAATTTGTCGTCTCTTAGTGATACAAGAGACAGCACCCTCAATAAGTCGAGTTACGAGAGAAACCAAACACGCAATTTGGCCCAGAACGGCGTGACTTAGAGAGAAATGATAACGAGAGATGCAAAGGAGAAGCCCTCGACGCGGCGATCGGCATGTAACACATATTAGCGCCTACAAGACTGCACGAATACTTCACGCATTGCATCAAACACAATGCGGTCATTGCGGTCAGCGTGAAACGGATAACGCCTACAAGAATGAATGAATACTTCACGCATTGCTCCAAACACGGTGCGGTCTGCGCGGCGCAGCGGCTGAAGTTAAAATTATAAAACCACATTTATGTTTGTTCTTTCATAATTTTTTCGTTCATTTCTTATGAATGGAAGGCCTTGTCTACACAGAGATAGGTTTACGGAACTTAACTTTCGCGCAAAGTTTCGTGAACTTTAGCTAGTAGTGTTGACAGGGCTTTCCCAAAAAATGTGTTCAACACGAGTAAATGCGTCTTATGCACCCCTCCTCCGCTGGCACGTTCATCTGATGGTTTTTATCGAGTTTCAAAACGAATGAGAAGGGGGCGGCGAAATATAGGCGGCCCATTGGCGGCAAGTAGGTGAATCCGGCCCTGATCGATGAAACATTTAGGCGTCGTTTCTAAACAGCTCCTTTCCTCAGGGTATCCCATATATGGACCGAGTTCGTCAGAAAGGAACCATCAAGCATCAAGTCGAAACTGAGAAAAAGAGTTTTGAAGTTTTGTTCCTGCATAAGGCTCAATGTAAGGAATAAATTTTAACCCCGCTTTTTAATAACTAATTTCTGTTTTCCGACTTTCGGTTTTTTTTTGGCAGGAGAAAATATGAGGTGTACGACTAGTGGAACTCAAAACCATACTTGACTCAATTTTTTCGGAAATTTGGGTTGGCTCCTTTCTGATCAACTCGGTCCATATAGTTTACATTGGGAATGTCTTACATCGTCTGGAATGGAACGCCGCAACAGTAGGTATACGACCAAAGACTTCCCTCAATGTGCGTCATGTAGAACAAAACTCCCTCTTGCGGCAACACCGTTTACATCTTCCTTCCGTATGGATCTTCTATTCTCCGCACGAAGGAGTTCAAGTCAATTTTTAAGAAAGCCCCGTATCGCGTCGGTGTACGTTCATGAAAGAGCTCAACTAAATTTCTTCTTACATTGCTTTTTTAGAGCAGCGTCAAATTATGCATCTTCTCCCTGCTGATCCGTGCCGTAATTGACGTAGTCAATGAAATTACTTCAGACGTGATTTATTGCTACCTTTGTCTTTATGTGTCTTGCACCCACGGATAGAGACTGGATGTCTCCTTCAGTTTATCTCTTTACTCCTCATTTTCAGACATTATCCGAGTCAAGTTGACAGAGTCGGTCGCACTAAAATGAGTGATCTATGAGCACCTGAGTAAAAAGTGCTAAACTCCTGCTGGCAGGAGTTTCTTTTCATTCTCTACTTGATATAAATTTAATGTCCATCTGCAGATAGAAAAATATATTAAAATTGTATTGTATGTGAGTAAGGACGATGTCTTACCTGAAAGAAAAAACAATTCGCTGATCTTTTTTCCTTTTTTTTTCTTGCACAAAGGCCTTAAAGATACATTTTTAACCTTTCAAAATGTTGTAAAAACTATTACGGTTAGGTATATTCTGTGCAAATTATACTAGTTTTTCTTCAAAATTCACTCTATTTTATTCCATGTCGGATAATATATTTCACAATCTCCTATTTTGCTTGGCTTAACTCCTCGGCTACCGTTTTTATACCGCATTAAATTTTTGGTATTACAGACCAAAAAATGCGCTTTGCCGAGAGTACTTACTAAGCAGAAAATCAGATTTTATCAGATTGCACGCATTATATTTATCCTGGATCTTATTGTAATACAGTCACAAAAAATGAAGAGCGAACTACGCTCTCCTAAAAGGTATGGACATAAGTGGATTTAATCCTTCTTTTTATCGACGTGATTAGAATTCTGAACTTGATTTATGGAACGTACAACGAGTGTCGATGTGGTTGAAGATGCTCAAGCTGCTGAATGAAGCTCAATGCGTATGCAAAACTCACGGAAAATGTGTCTGAATGAACAGGTTCCTTGACTCTTCAGCCAAGTCGGTGTATGTTGTCACTTCTTACGTTTATTTGCCGATTAGTTGATTTATCAATCAGAATCTCATTTTCTATGAAAAAATACCCATATAGGGTGAAAGAGTCAAAAAATAATACAAACTTGTCGCGAACGCATTTTCTTAAGACGCACATCTTTATCACTAATTATTTTTTTGAAATTATGCGGCAAGCATGATCATTTCCTGTACATTTTCTAACTTAAAAATCTTTTCTATTTGCTCCCTTTGTTTATTATCCTTTTCTTTCCGTTTTTCCTCTCTCTCTACCTTTTTTTAAAATTTTAAGTTTACTCCTGCCATTATTTTTTAAACATGCGGTCCTTTCATTTGGATAGTTAAGGATGCATTTTAGATGTGACAGAAGACAGAAACGCACAAGAAGTTTATCAATCAATTGAAAAATAATTAACGAATTGAATTTGGCTCGTAAAAGTACATTTTAATGAAAACGCATAACTCCAACATAAATTTGCCGTTAAAATTCTATTCAACTGAAAGAATACACGTGTGGAGGTATGTTTATATTTCCTCTACGTTAAAAAAAAAAAAAAAAAAAAAACAAACCCGCGCATAATCGATTGTATCACGAAAGACGTCACCATCCAATCTCGCGAAAAGGGAAAAATAAAGAAGAAAAAGTGGCGCCATAATTCTCGAAAGGTTTTAATCCTCCACAGCAATAAGCCCGATTGATCACAGACAGATCTGTGACCACCCTTCCACCCTTCTTCCGTTAAGAGACGTCTCGCAAAATGATGAGGAGAAGAGTGCTATCTGCGCTTTTCTTTGACCCATCACTTCTATTAGGAAAAACTATTAACGCGGCTCATATGGAAATGATTCATTTCTCTGAACGCTGCTGTCCGCTTAAAGTCTCTCTAAGCGTCATAAATACCTCTTTGGAAAACGCCGCGCAAAAGACACGACGACGCAAACCTATGTAAATAACCGCGACTCGATAGAAACAGTGCGTCCACAAATAATCTGCTGTTAACTTTATTTTACGAGTCGGAGCTTATTAAAAAGTTTCTGGCGCCGCTGTCAAAGCTCAGGAGAAAGAGTCAGTGCGACCATCGCGTCGGATGAACTTCACGAGCAACCTGGCAACCCTGCGCTAGGTTAGTGGTCAGAGTGGCTGTTTAAAGGAAGCGACTACCGGCATTCAGCGTTGATTTTATGTCGGCGCGCATTTAGCAGAATTAGAGGGATCAAAGTCACCTTTCAGCGGTCGCTGGGCACGGAAAATGGGCGTATTTCTGTCAAACGGAACTACGCGCATTATGACGTGAGCCCTGTTGTGCATATATTCTTTTGGGTCTCAGGGCTCATCTCTTAATGCACATAGTTCCGTTTCGTAGAGATACGTCCGAATAAGAAAAACGATTGTGAAATTGACCATAAAAACGGTCGCGCGGTCAGTACAGGTTCCACCTGCGGGTGAACCTCGAGCGATCATCAGGGCAGGATCATCCAGAGACGGTATCTTGATCCCTGCATAGAATGTCCTAAATCGAAATGTGATACTTTGGAATTGTTTTCTATCAATAAACCAACCGGCCCTTTGGGCATTTTATGGTATGGTGGTCGTAGCGCTGGCCCTAAGCTCAGGAGGTCTCTGGTTTGCTCCTAGTTTAGTTCAAAAACACAGGAGAAAATACGGGAAACAAGACTAAAATACCCTGCCTTAGCCTTGCTTTAGCCTTTGTTTCCAGGTTTTCTCCCATATTTTTGAATTCACCATTGTTACGGGCTACTGCTTCAGAAATTTTAACCTAAGTTCTCCTTTAGGTGACTTGAGTTTGATGGTCTCAGCCGAGGGTCACGGTCACCTGGAGCTGTTTGTAAAAGGACCAGAGGACCAAGTCCCTGAGGGATATTTAAAAATTAATAATTTTAATAAAAAAATGTTTTATTATCCCTCTGGATTTTATCTTTTTAGCCGTTTTAAGAAGAGTTAAGGTCTCCAAAAGTATTTTTTATACAGGCTTTTGTGTACCAAACAATGCGCGCAATGCTCTAATACTGCAAAGATTGATTTATAATAATGTTGACACTGGAAGTCTCTCTAAGCGTCATTAATACTCATTGGCAAACAATCGAAGGAGGAATTTTCTATTATTAACACAAATCCAACATACATAAATAGATTTCGACATTCGTTCTAGAAAAATAGGATCGGAACGATAATAAGTTCATTAATCCCTGGCGTACGTTTCAATTCCGTAGAATTTTGTCGAGTGCATTCGTTTTCTGCGTAAAGCTGATGAGGAGGAATGCTTCCTAAACAATTTCTGATTTAGATCCTGTGTTTTGGCCCATGCCTCGTTTAAGGTCGTTTAATAACTTGTTTTGCCGAGAACATAGAGACGCAATAAAATACGACCAGTAGTTGGTAAAGCACGTGTTTCACTTAGTTTTTGCATAAACTTTCTCAGTTTTGCGGAGGAACGCTCTTCTATGAACTTCTCGGCGATTTTGGTTCGATGTTGGAATCTGAAGATTGGTAGTGATATTTACCGTTTTGAAAGGTTTTCTGCTCTTCTGGGACCTGAGAGCTCCATATCTCGACATCAGTGACGTGGTGTGCTTTGCGATGTATAGATTGATACGCCACTCAAAGCTATGAAAAAAGATCGATTATCAGGGTGTTCGCAGCGAACACCTTAGTTATCGATTCTTTACCATAGCTTCAAATGGCGAGATATCGATAATCGATCATCATGTCCGTTCTCTCCCTATACAGACACTCCAACTTTGATATAGTGAAGTTTCCTAGCTCCTCTTTTGGGGGAAAAATAGGAACCAACACTGAAAAAAAATATGGTAGATTTTACTATACTCTGACACAGTGATCCGAGTATGGCAATAAAAACCTGACTCTATGGTAGTATTTACTAAATTAGGGTAAGTATCACCAGAGTCCTAGTAAAAGCCACTACAATTCCGGTTTTTTTCACTAGATAGTATCACTGCGTAAGAAATCAAGTAGACTTATAGTAGATGTTACCATACTTTTTTTCCAGTGAAGACAGTATGCAAAAAGTACCAAATGGTCACCAAGTTTTTAGCAGACTTACCATAAATGGAGAAGATGCGTTTCCCGTTTCGTCCTCCCCCGGCTTCGTCACTTAGTTCCAAGCTCCTCCACCGTAAGCAGCACCGTCGTGTCGGAGCCGGTAACTTAACAATCACAGACCGATCCTCCCACTGGACACACGCTACCCTCTTACCCCATGATTAACCGACCACCGCGCCGCCACCGATTGCCCCTTTGTTCTTTCCAGCCTCATACGATTGTGCTTAGGAAAAATGCCGTATGAGCACGCTGATGTTGCCGCATATCAACTCACATTCAATCGTAAGCAAAAGCAAACTGGAATTTGTTTGTGGTGAAGAATCAATACACGGATAAAAAGTTCGTCACGAGAACTGACCATTCGATGTTCCAAATCATGCCAACTATACTTGGTCTGTCGAATCGAACGTTCGGTTCCTGTAACCAAACATCTTTCCATTAGTGCACTTTAACTCTCAAGTTTGGTTACCCGTACTGAAAGTTAGGTTTGACGTACCAAACCGTTGTGATGATGCGGAATTCCAAACTTTCGTGTAATAATAACCAAACCTTGTTTTGGAACGCAATTTTCCTCGTAGTAATTTTCCTCCCTTTTTGCGAAGATGAAAAAAATGTCAAACCATGACTAGGGTCTCTCATGGACACAAAAAAGCTCGCCTCAAGTATAATGCGTCAGTGCAATACCCGACTACTGCCGTGCTAATTAAAAATGCCGTATTCTAATGTTGCGAAATTTCCTGTCAAAAAAAAATTACTTTTGAAGAAAGTTATGAATATTTTTCCTCGAAATTTCCAGACTTTTCAGGTCAAATTCTGCGAAATCCTATGAAAATGAGGAGAGAAATATACATAAATTTTCCTGAGAATTGTGATTTTTCGAAAGAAAGGCAACGCCTGATGGGTCATACGACGTTTTTCCTTAGCACGGCAGACTACTGGAGTGGCCTCCGTGGTCCGTGCGTGCGCTCTGCTCTTCAGGCGTCGCCTCAAAAGATCGCCGAGGACAATTTGGACGCCGCGTCGACAATAGGGAGCGCAGACTCCTCACGCTATGGGAATATTTAATCTCCAGTCCAGGACTCGAATTCGAACGCCGCATGGAAGCCGCACCAATTAGGAGGTGCACGCCACCTGCAGCCGAATAAACCACACGCATACGCTCACCTAGGCCTCTTGCTTCCTTTCCTTCCGAAATTACGGCCTTTTAGGTCCGTTCCTCCTCTTCTGTCACAAAATTGAGGATGTTCCATGGAGATGCATCTTACAATTGGACGTATTTCTATCAAACGGAACTACATGTGCATTAAGACATGAGCCCGGAGACCCATAAGAATACGTGCATTGCAGGGCTCACGTCATAATGCACATTGTTCCACACATAGAAATACGTCCAATTAAGGGTATCAGGGTGACTTTATACGGAGGAAATTTGTTGCAACTGAATATCTTATGACGTGTTTTCATAAACAGTATTTTAAAAATTACTAATTTTCATGTATTTTTTATTGTTTCAGGAGAAACCTCATAAATGTAGTTTATGCGCCAAGTCTTTCCCCACGCCTGGTGACTTAAAATCTCATATGTATGTTCACAACGGATCGTGGCCCTTCAAATGCCACATATGCAACCGAGGCTTCAGCAAACATACAAATTTGAAGAATCACTTGTTCCTACACACGGGTGAGTAATCGGTTTATCGCACCTCATTTGCATGTTGCATAAGTTTTAAAACAAAATTCACAAATGAAAGGTCACGCGAAGTAAGGCCGCACTTTCAATTTTACGCTCATATTTTTCATTTTATATTTTTTAAAAAAGTTTTATTATTTTCCCCCGGCTTGGATTTGTTACGTAATACTGGGTTTGATCCCCTCTCCTCCTTGTAACACACCGTATCGTTAGCTCAAAGCCCCCTTTCCCGAAGCGAGTCACGAAATACTTTTTTTTTCTGCAGTTTATTTCTCTTCTATTCCTGTTTATTTATTAACTGAGGAATCAAAAGTCATCTATAGACATGAGCTTAACATAGAAATTATTTTATTGTCAATAGATATCAGGGGTATTTTGGCACATACATGCTCCGGCTTTCAAATTTTCAGGGATTAAGTTATAAAATTGAATCTGTTTCCGCCGACCCACTCGTCAGTTCCACGCACTACTTGAACGGTCCCTTGAGAAAAATGTTGCTTGTTTTCCCGCTAACGAAATCAATTCGATCGAGAATTTACCCTGGGAACTTCGGGAATCTCCTTCGTGTTGGGGCCTAAGCTCCATCAGAATGAAAAGTTTAGTTCCCCTCGCGAATGCTACAGTGTAGACGACGCGACAAGCGCCTGGCCACCGAAGTGCACTTCTCTGCAGACGAGCGGACTCCGAATTCATAACTCGGACGGCCACCGTGCAGCGGTCACCGCCAACCGGAATCCACGGTGACTACTGTCACAGCAAAGCTCATTTAGCGGGGAAGCAATCAACTCTTAAGATCGCGCCGGATCAACAGTAAACTTCCATTTAATTAAACGATAATGCCACCGGCCTTCTTTCTACCCGCTCGTTCGAGTCTCCCGCGAGACGCCGGGACTGAGTCGTTAAGTCTCTCACTTCGGGGATCGGCGACGGTGCTTAAGCCGCTCGGAAACATGCATCTTCCATTTCCGAACTAAAAGGATTCCGCACTTAACAGTCGATAAATATGTTATTAAATACGCGACGGGATGGGCAGCGGGAAAAAAATCGCCGCGCAATCGATCGGACGCGATCGGGTTTTAATTGTGAGAATGGCAACAGAATGCGGCCGGGCTGAACGACGGGCCGTTGGATGTTGGATGTTGGACGTCGGATGTTGAATGTTGCGATTCGACGGTTTTCCTCGGGGGCAACGATTCCCGCCCGGTCTCCCACAGGGAGTCAATCGGAGCGCGCGGCGCGGCGGCGAATTCAGTAGCGCCCGTCAACGTGTAAGTTGTGGCGAGGTGTTGTTGCTCTCGGTGTTTGTTGAGTGTTTCTCCGGCCGGGGAGCGTTTGAATCGATTAACGTTTGGATTGAGGGGGCTGCTCCCCCCCTCCCCGGCCCCCTCGCCGAGCCTTTGGCTGTCGGATCCCTTCGTTTTACGACCGGTTGTCTTTTATGACGAAGTTCGGATCTCGCTGAGGAGGATCCGGCGGCGCTTGGGTCGATGTCTGCTGTGATCGAGTGATTTGCAAATTGTGATGAATTTTTTATTTTAGTCGAAGGTGGAGCAGAGAAAGTATTGCCATGTCTATTCAGTGGCGGGTCCAGAGTGGGTCGAAGAATGGTGCGGTAAACTTCGCACTGAAAAAAAAATCTCGGTGTATTTACTAAGAAAAGGGTAAAATTACCAATAATTCAGGGTTCTATTTGATCCCAGTTTTTTCTTGGTAAAATTACCATTTATGGAATTTGTAATTTTACCGAAATTTCTCGGTAAAATTATTGAACTTTTTCGGTAATTTTACTGGACCTTGGTAAAAACGCCAATATTTTTTATCGACTGTGGTAGAATTACCGAGATAAAATGGCAAAGTTACCGGGAATTGATTACCAATAAAAGTGGTATTCTTACCTGAAAAAAAACAGTAAAAATACCGGTTTTTAGGTAAGCTTACCAGTCTGTCTCGGTAAAATTACCAATAATTGGTAAAAAAAGTGAGATGGTAAAAATACCAACGGACCTTGGTAAAAACGCCGAGAATTGTTTTTCAGTGCGGAGTCTGCCACGATCCAGCAGAGGGTGGTCTCAAAGAGGGATAATAACACAATCGCTGGGTTTGACATCTTTAATAATAAGCTGCAACGCAAAGCTATAGCATACGCTCGAGCCACAAATTAGCAGGAACAGATCGTAATGGTTTCGATAGCCTTTGCGACGTACTTCGATACTAAATGAGAGCATATCTTTTACAACTGAACTGTTTGCAGTATGATCGGTCGATTTATCGATGTTCAAGCCGGTGTTTACGAATCTCATCAAAAATTAGTCGAACTCCTACTGATACGAGTGGGCATTTTCTTAGGAGAATCCGTCAACTGGCAGCATCGCAACAAAGTAGATTATACATCATGGCGAATAATTAAAATAAATCTTAAGTCCTACGCTCGAGTCGATTATCGCAATTGAGGATAAGATGAATGGTGCAACAGTGACTGAGACGTTGCCAGCGATGATCGGAATTCAGCCGGAAGGAATGAATTCCTGCGGAAGTGCAGGGCTATGCTCTCTGATTCTGATGATTAAGCAATGGAAATAGAGAGCCTAGTAGAAGTGTCAGAAAACTGTGCAAGTGGGAAACGTTTTTGAACTGGGAAGAGGAAACGCATGGTGAAATTTTACATTGTTGATTTGGATCGAGGGTTATGCATTTTTGGGGGTGAATAGCATTTATATTTAGGAAAACGTCCGTGGAAATTGCGGGCAAAATTGGCCAAAAATCGTCACCCCCCCCCCTTCCCGCTTGAAACAAGAGTTCAAGACTCTTAAATCCGGCGACAAGAAACTGCACTCTTAAGTCAATGCAATGCGGCATTGGTCCAAGAGGTTTTTTTTACCAGTGGACGAAATTATTACCGCGTAAAGCGAAGAAGAGAGAGAAAGAGGGTGGGGGTTCAATAATCTAATTATTAGCGTTGCGTATTTCGTAAGGGACGCACCCCTCAGGATGAGGAAAACGATCCGAAACGGGATAAGACGACTATTCGCTAGAGTTGGAGTGACTTGGCAGCGGAGGCCGTGGATCTAGAGTGGGCACTTGATAGGAATTCATTGTGGACGGCTACTGTAATCTTAGTAGTGAGTGCGAAATGACTCGTCCATCGGATCGCACTCGAACCCGACTCGAGCGGCCCGGACTGGACGCGGCCAGGGTAGTATTAGCGGCTCCAGCTCGGGGCAGCCTTCCCCAACGCAGCCCCGGGCGAGGACATTATATAGTTTTAATAATAACCCATATTTCTCCGGCTCTTTATTACCGGGGCAGCCTCATTCAGGAGTACCCGATATGCCCCGATATGCCCTCCTCGCATCCTTGCCCTGTGTTCTCTGTTCACTTGGCGTTGTTATTATAATTATTATTATTTCCATGCGTCTTGCTTGTCCTGCACGCCTCTGTCCAGTGTTCATATTTCACTTTGCACCCGCGCGTCTTCCTCTTGCGCTCCTGTGGTCGCCTTGATGCCGTCTTGAGCCTCTTGCCGGGAAACTCAAAGAAAATAGGACAATACAGGGTGATTCAGGGATAAACGGTCAGACTGCAGGAGCGTGTTCAATGGATCAAAATAAGACTTTTTTGTTGTATTAAGTTTTCTCCAAAAGTTCCCCCAGTCGTAGCTACGACCCCTTCCCCAAAATTTCGGAAAGGTTATTGTTTTTCCTGAATTTTGGCAACGCTTGTGAACCAAATCTCATGACAACTTGTACTTCCCTGTACTTTTATGCCTTGAGTTCAAATATGATCTGAAAAATAGAAATCTCAATTTAAAGAAGGGGTTTGGGGGTGTTTCTGCTTCTGCAGTCGAGCCGTTTAACCCTGGATCACTATGTATTTTCAGAGATTCAAAATAGTTCCTTTCAGAAGTCAACGCTCAGATCTGTCTTGTGATGACTGGTGTAGTAAAGAGTGGCCGTTGGTTTAGCAATCCTAAACTTCGCAAAAATATGCCTATAGTGAAGTGCGCACCTCGGCATTCATCATTCATCAGTCATTATTCGCGACTTTTTTTTATACTCTGCAATAAATCTTCATTTGACGAAAAATAGCGTTGATCTTCCAGTTAATTTATTTTATCATGGTTAGTGCGAGGTCTTTAAATATATTTTACCCGTTCAAAACGCTTCTAAAAAATTATGGGGGGATTGATATCCATGGCCCGGCAAAATGTGCGAATTACCAAACACAATGGTAATCGGGCGAAATCAGGTGGATCCATTGGATTTCCGCTAGATTGAAGGGACTTCAAACCGGTTTCCTGTAAACAGCCCGAGGGTAAGCTGTGATGGAAGTGAGGGCAAACGAATTGGACGTATTTCTGCCGAACAGAACTATGTGCATCATGACGTGAGCCCTGTTATGCATATATTTTCATGGGTCTGAGGGTTCATGTCTTAGTGCATATAGCTCCGTTTGGCAGGAATATGTCCAATTGGAGTTACCGGAGCTGCTGAATCCGACGCAAGGGAGTGATTAACAAGCTCTCGGTTACGACTGTCAAACAAGTCGTGGAATGCACTGCTGCGTCCAGCCGTCCAGCGTGCTCCGGCACCGTCCGATGGGCATGCACATTGCAGTTGCACCCCGATCGCCTATTAAACTGACCTTGCGCCTTCCAGAAGGAGCGCTAAGCAAGCAATAACCTCAGGGGTGATTTTTTGTGATCGCGGCGTTACCGATTGAAGTATTGGGAAAATGGGCTTAGTCATATATATATCAGTGGATTCCGAGCAGAGAATCTGACTGAGAATTCGCTTTTCATTCAGCCGGAAGGCTCTCAAAAATTGTATGGAGTAAAAATATTGACAAATCTTACTTCCAATCACTTCCAATTAGGGCCTTGCTTACCTCATATGGGGCAAGATGCGAGTAGGTGCTATCTTTTTCATATTTGTGTGATCACGCTTTGCACTAACAACGAACGAATTTTAAGGGTAGAAAGCTGTGATAAATACGGCGTCAACCGGCAGTAAATAGCAAGAGATACCGCTCTGTCGCAGAATGAAGTGGACTTACTGCTGTTCCGTCTGAAATGTCAGTTTTTGTAGATTTTCTGCCTTTTTCGACTTTTTTTTTTTAATATAAAAAAAAAACGGATCGTATTGCTGTAGGAAAACCATCCCATTCATTTAAGATTCACAAGTCGAATTTCAAAGAAACAGCAAGATAATATTTTTTTTAAAACTTGTCTCAACTATGTAAGTTGAAATCTTTCTCAGTCTCATGCTTGATTAAAGTCCTTTAAAAATGAAAGAAGCTTGCTCGAAAAATCATGGATCAAAAGTTTCCACGAAATGAATCGTTATATCATTTTTTCTACCATATGGAAATCTTGCCCATAAGGAGTCGGAAGTTGAGGGCAGTTTTTAGAATTGACATCGTAATGTATCTAGTGTCATAAGGTATAATATTACTTTAACTCTGGACTAGTTGCTCTCGATTTCGTAGAATTGTTTCCCGTCATTGTTTTGTATTAAGCCCTCCATTTAAGATTTCGAGATCAATATCAGTATCTTATGAAATCGTGCCTCTTCCTCAGATATAGTCACGGGAAAGGAGGAAAAATATGCTCATAATTGCAGCCTGCCGTGAATTTATTTATTCACAGGCCCAAAGTATCGGACCTGCTTTTGCATCGAGCTCACAAAATTTGTGTCCTTCCTTTTATTCGATGCAGTAATTATATATGAGGGGTAGAAAGGGGTTGCTAGCAAACTCATGCACTGTATAATTTAAATAATGCAGAGGGCTCATATCGTGCAATGTGCAGCCTACATTTTCACAACGTTGCCACGTTGATATGCTGTTACAGGTGTTTTGACCGGACAGAAATTAACTCCTGAATTAAGCATGAACAAATATTTTTAACGCAGATCGAATTGGAGTTAGATTATTCAATTGACGTCATTCGCATTTTTGCCATTTAATAGGTGTGAATTATAAACACTTACATCTACGTTCGGAGTTGATCTTCAGACTTCCAATTACATATGGAATTCGTTTTTTTGTATAACATTTGGAAGAGAAAACATGATGCGTAGTGTTTTAATTATAAATCGTCTTGTGACCTTTTTTGATTAGATCAATCCACATGGATTCTAGTAGGGTTAATGAGCGAAATTTCAGCTTTCATTAAAAATTACGTACATCACACAAGTAATAAATTACATTAATATATTCATTTTCACTATAATGACCGACTAACCCACCGATATTCCCTGAAATTTGCACTGAAAAAAAAGTTACGGGCTGTATAAGACACATCGTCCGTTCTGGGCTCAAAGACCGAAAGTTCCGGGTGCTGAAGCCATTCCTTCGATTATTCCGGGTGCTATGCCTGGAACGTCTGGCCTCTGAGCCCGGAACGCGGATGGTGTATCTATGTAGCCCGTAAGTACGGCTTCCACGGCCGGAGTTTTTTTTTCGGTGTGATTTTTGCACGAGCGAGCAACGTTCGGTTTTTCCGGTAGTCCTCCCGGTTCGCGGCGTCTATAAGTGCAGCAGGAGCAGGTCCGACCGGTATGTCGGTGGCGGTATGGTGGCGGCAGCGGACCGTGCCGGCAGCGTTTCGGCGGCTGGCCATTATTGACGCGCGAGATCTCCGATCGGATCTCGGGCGTTTTCGGTATTGTTCGTGAGTTATTGTGCCCGGTAATTGGGCGTCTGCGCTCGGTGTCTGCTCGCCGGTAATTTCCCGCTGATCCCCCGGGCCGCGGGGGAGACCTCGTCGCACGCCCGGTAAAAAATCGAAAAGTTCAAGTCGGGAAATTTTCGACGAGAAGTGCTGTAAGTGTGGAATTGAAGCACTTAGGTTGGTTGCACGCAAAAGACACTGATCGGAATTTATTTATGAAGTATGAACCCGCCCAAAAATCACGACATGTACTTCTGAAGTATCTGAAGTTCCCTGTTTAATGCATAATTTACTGCGTGATCTTAATAACGCATTTTTTTATTACCCGAATTGACGTGCACTAAATTCTTAGTCGCGTTTGCGACAAGCAGACCGATTATTTTGTTTTTGTCTCACTGTGAAAAATTATGCTGCAGTAACCGCACTCCGAAAATTTCGGCAGCTGGAACCGAGGTTTATGGTCCCGGCTGACGTATTTCGGCAGAACTGACGAATTCTGCCGAGGATTCGCAGGTCCGGGGGCCGGGACCGTAAATCTCGGCTCCAGCAGCCAAAATTCTCGGGGAAAATGTTTTACCGTGGCAGGTGGACATAGAAATGACATAGGTTCGTGATTGGTCGGCTTTGTCTTTTTTCTGTTTTGTCGTACCTATGTCGGATCGAATCGATGACAAGCTAAAGGGATCTCAAGAGGTGTCTTCAGCTTGTCGTCAATTCTACCCGACAAAGGTACGACACGTGGAAGATTTGAAAACGAACGATACGGACCCTGAATCACGGTATCGTGTACACTGTGCGATGGATGGGGAGGCTGCGTGGATTACGGCGGGGCAGAGGGGGTTGCTTGGGGGGCCGCGACTCAAAATTCGTTCCGACCACTGCAACGCAAAGCCGCTACTGAGGCTACCGGAGTTCTTGCTTAGTTGTCGAAGTGTTCCGAAAAGCGAAGTACAATTTTACGTCGGAGATCAAGGAAAAAAGAAAGGTTCCTGAAACGTGGGACGTATACAGCTCAGAAATCAGGTCATGTGGATCACCGTCCGTTGTCCACCCGCTTCCACCAACAGGATCCCTCCATATCCCTGTTGTCTTCTTTGTCTATAGCTTTGCCTATCAA
Source organism: Bemisia tabaci (assembly GCF_918797505.1). Classification (NCBI taxonomy): domain Eukaryota; kingdom Metazoa; phylum Arthropoda; class Insecta; order Hemiptera; family Aleyrodidae; genus Bemisia; species Bemisia tabaci. Next base: position 9,869,406 of record NC_092796.1, on the reverse strand, counting down.
TTTCAACAGTCAACCCGTTGGAAACATAGACTCTACTATTCGACTCGAATAATAGACCTTCAGACAAGGTATGAATTAAAGCACAACGAAACATGTTTTCTCTTCGAAATATCTCAAGGAAAACGAATCACATGCATTACGGGAGGTCTAAAAATCAACTCCTAAACTAGATTACAAATGACGTCATTTGTATAATTTAACTTCCATTTGATATGTGTTAAAAAGACTTCTTAATATCTGGTTCAGGAGTTGATTTCCGAACTTCCGGAACTCCCCACTATGAGTGAATCATTTTCTACGTCAGATTTTGGAGAGATTACCTACACACCGAAAAAAAGTGAAGTTGATTTAACAATCTGGGTGTAAAAAAAGTGTGAGAGAACTCAGAAAATGCTAAATCACCGGCTATAGCAGTTAGTTTTACATCTTGACATTGCTGAAGTAACTGCTGTAACGGTTAATTCAGTATTTCTCGCACACAGCTTTCACATTCAGAATGTAAAATCAACTTCACTTTTTTTTTCGGTGCACGTGACATTTTCCCCCACATCAGATCTTGTCTAGTGGCCCATTGCATATCTTCAGTGTAACCGAAAAATTGACCGCATCAATACCAATAAGCATGGAACCCGCGAATAATTTCTTAACCAATCATCTGGCAATGATGCTGTGGATGCGGCACCAGAGACGCTGCACGCTCTATTGTCTCCGCGGTGGGTATATGATACATGCCATAACATACAACACACACTTTACACTTGGAACAGTGAACATTGCGCCGCGGTGTGGCGTCACGCTTTGACGACGTGATAGGTCGGCTGTCCTTTTGTTTTGAGCCGAATGAGCTCCTGCATTGAAAAGCTTCTCACTTAATAGAGCTTTAGAAGGGGAGGAGGATCTTAGATTACGTAACACAGTTTTCAAATTTTTATCATCCGCCCTTGTTCCTAATATCGCGCTTTTTTTGTAGCCCTCTATATCCCTTATTGAACCGATCATTTTCCAAGTCACGTAAGCGCCGAAATTTTGAATACGAGAAAACAAGATAAACCGTTTTATTCGCTTTCTTGAGAATCTTCGAATTCCATAAAAATGGATGTTCTTTTAGAGGGCTATTTTGAAATCAGGCATGACTGATTCTACCAGAGATAACAAGGAAAAGCAACCCCTCTAAGGATTGACGCTTACCTACAAGATTTGGAAAATAATCAGTTCAATCATGCTCAACTTTCGAGGGGATTTTCTTCCTTACATCTCTCTTTGATAAATTACTGATCCCTTCCCACCGGTGTATCAAAGTATTATCTAATCGGAAAAGTCGTGTGATAAAGTTCGTTATGAAGTTAAGGTGCTATAGTCTTCATGTTCTCTCCCTCGTAATACCTTTCAAAAATAATGTAACTCATGGAGAGCGATGCATCGGCTAAGAGGCGTTGCGTTACGTAACTATTCATAGATTATCTTTTAACAAGATGGACTCCAAAATCCTCGAATGTCATGAGAAAAACTTTATCTTGTAGATTTTATGAGTTTTAAAATTTAAAAATGTTTGTTGTATAAATTTTGTTCAAGAGTACTAGTATCTTTACCACGCATTTGTAAAAAAAAGAAAAGAGAAAAAACCAGGTTTATAAAATAAATAAGTGCGAGATGACTTTTTTGGAGCTATTCCGTAATTCGAAAATAAGACAGACGAATAACTGGATAATTTGAATCAGTCTAGCGTGGTTTTCCCCCTCGCATATTGACTTATCGTTCAAAATAAATAACTCTTTTTCAAATCAACTCGTGTGACATTCCAATCAGTGATTGAATATTTTAATGCTGGCAGTGTCTTACGGAATGTTGTCGAAACGTTCTCAATAAAATTATACCAAAAAAATTATCGTGTATCTCACGCCCTATATTGAGGACTTATCTGAGACAAGCACGCAAACACTTGAAATACTGTTCAAATTGTGAGAATGTGTACAGTGTTGGTAGCAATTAAGAAAAAAACGATGATAAACATCGAGCCACAAGCCAATAATAAAATCAATATAATTCAATTACATGATGTTAGAAGCAGGCAATGTATGGAACAGACTTAGCTTTTAATTATATTTAAAGACAAATTAGTGAAACTTCAGAAAACTTTTGAGGGGCATAATTCCACTTTGGCTTTTAAATAGTTTAGCAGCAAATGCGGCTCACTAAGCCCAAAATTCTTGGGAACACTGCATGGCATATAAGTTATTGCTGCAAAAACTCATTAATTTTATTTTGTGTGATGATTTTTCTCTCTACTTCCAATGTTTTATACATTTAACTTTTTTTAAAGAAAAGAAAGTTGATACACCCTCTTGTGAAATCAACTCCCTTGATTTATAAAAAAAAATCAATGAAGATAAGAACATTGTGTTCTTCTCTGTATCGCAATACACGCATTTATCTACTGGTACAGCCCTTCATTGCGCCTCACTCACATTCCTCACAACGTGGTCGTAGAAACAATGTTGAAATGCTTCGACCGACTGCGATTGCGGACTGATCGAGCTGCATCGAATAAAACGCAGCATCGTGATTGATTGCACGTGAAATGACATGAGACGGCCTGTAACGCAATGTTAAAATAATCACATCGAAGAGGAGTGATTATTTTCTATCATCAAGCAACTCACAATTATTAGTAAACGAGACAGATTCTTCGCACTTTGGACAATTGGCCCACTTTTTGCAATAAAAAACCACTATATTTCTTACTCATTTTAGAAACAACAAATGTGCCATCGGTTTCCCCTTGCAGAAAGGTGCACTGGAAAAAAACACATTGGGTCTAGAGTCCAGACTCTTGAAAACATTGACAAGAAAAAATACTCTTGATTCAATCGGATTTTTGCTTAAATCAAAACGAAATCCGCTTAAATTAAGAGGCTTGGTTCTTGATTCTGATTGAATTAAGAGTACTTTTTCTTGTCGATGTTTTTAAGAGTCTGGACTCTAGATCCAATGTTTTTTTTTCCAGTGTGCTTTTATAAAGGAGCCAGAGATAGTGGCTCCTTACTGCAAAATGTAACTTAATTGATTTATCAATTGATGATCTCTGGATTTCATGAATTTTTTTTTTCAAAATCCCTAAATGTTACGTCACGCTGGTTCATCACATATCTATGTACAAGATTCGACCCCGAGAAATTTTGAAAGAACTTCAAAAGTACGTAAAATTTATGAAACCACAGTTTAATCAGTCGCTCAACCGACCCACAGTAATTATAGTGAATATTTCAGCTATCACTGTTAGGATATTGTGACTGAAACCTCGTCATATCAGAATAAGCTCTCTCGATATTTTGGGCCAAAAGCCAAGTTTCGAACAGTAACATACATAAGTGGATAGCATTATTTTACGCGCAAAGTAGAGGAAATTAAAATTAAAATCTTGTAATTCCCACGCATCGGAGATCTCTAGACGTTTCCTTAACGGGCGCTAAAGTCAGTACAAACTGAATTCCTAATCGATTGCTGCAAGTGTCACCGACGCCATGAAAGCCGTCAGGTATAAAGGAGGAGCCCAGGGTCACATTTCACAACGGTAACAACTGGTTATGGTTATCAGCTAATGACCATAATGATCCGACAGTAGTTTCATCCGTAGCCTACACCCTATAGTCTAGTGAGAAATAAATAGACTCGACTAATTACCAGTGCGTAGTTGTTGGAATCTGATTGGTAACGCTACATTTACATGTGCTAATCAGTTTGCTCCGAGAAAATACACACTGACAATGTTAAAAACTTATTTAACACATCGTAACACAGTATAATGCATGTCAAGAGGCCTTAGTCTACAATCAGTAAAAGTTGAATTCGTGATACCAGAGCTCAAACTTGAGTTACACAAACATTTTAGCACAGAAACAGCTGAAGATGTTAGACCAACATTGTTGGTTGAAAGTCAGCAGTTCAAAAAATCTGATTTTGAAGGAGACATTTTTTGAAATTTTCATATTTCGTATTCAAGGCATGAAATGGTTAATTTGCAAGTTTCAGTAAGTTGATGAATTTCACTGATAACTACACTGAGAAAATTGATTAAAGTTGTACATTGGTTTCTAAGTTAATCAACAATGATTCGAGGACTCATGGGAAGCTTCTTGGAACTAATAAGATACTGGATGCCACTATAAGATATCACAAAGTGGTAAATTTCCTCACTTTCGAAACTATCTTTCTCCAATTGTTTCGTACCAGAAAAAAAAAAAGTTAAACATATTGATATTTGCTCAGTTCATCAAGTTTTTTCTCATGAAGTAATCAATTTCTCTCGGACAAATCCTCCATTTCCTAATTATGAATCAACTTTACGCTCTGTATTGACACGAATATAAACCCCAACGCTGTCAAGGAACCAAAAGGAGATTTCCGTCATGAAAATCTCAAAATCTAATTTTTCGACCCAACTCGAGAAGAATCGCTTGTTAAAAATGTTGTCCTACTGGACAAGGATCCTGCTCCTCGCGACAGCAGGCAGCTTATTGAAGTTGATAGACAAAGCTTTAGACAAAAAAGACACAGAGAGATCCAATTAGTGGAAAGAGTGGTTGTCGTGAACAAAGGATGCCGGTAATGCACTAACTGATGACAACTCACAAGAGTCCCTGTAGCTATTTTCTCCCTTAGCCTTCAGGATCGACTCATTCCAGCCATTAGGATCGCTCCATACTCCCTATGGATTCTTTGTCTATCGCTCTGTCTATCAATTTCGATAATCAGCCCGCAGCTCGGCATCGCTACAAGTCACTCTTCTTGAGCGACCCCCGGGACCGCGTCACTTTTCCCGGGAGTGTCTGGTTGCACCCCTATAAAAAGGCGCATGCCGATTCGAGAGGGAGTCAGTCGGAGTGATGATAACAAACAAGGCGCAGAATTGAAATATAATGATAGCTGCTTTAGTTTTTATAGTCGTGGCAAAAGGAAAACAAAAGAGGCTGTTGGGCCGCGCCATCCTTGATGGTATTTACCCTCGTTTATTGCTCACCGTCCAGCAATTTCGCTCACCGATGCTGATGCTTCAAGTTGAGATAACTCGAGTAATTAACCGTCTTGTTCCCCGCTCCTCGACAGCGATGCCATGCCGCGCTATGAAACACGCCGTCACTAAAAATGACAGTAATATGGACGAACATGATGAATCAATGTATGTACTTGACTGCATAATAATTAATTTCGATGACCATTGTTATAATATTTACATGACCCTACGGGTTTTTTAAACCCTATTCTCTTTTTTCCTCAATATTACTAATCAAGGGAGAATTTTAGAAGTAATCATACATACTCATGACTGAAATTAGAAATTAAAAATGCATCAATGATTTTAAAAATTTAAAATTTTTTTATTCCTATGACGACAAGCATTATAATAACATCAACTGAAAATCCGCATAAAAATGATTTTCTTTTGCAGTCACACATATTGCGGTATCGCATTTTGAAGGGAAACATATTGTTACACGTATTAATGTAAGCATTTTTCACTTAATTGAATTGATCAATTCGGTCGAATGGGGCGGTGCCACGTAAAGGAGAACAGACATTTCTGGTTCATCTCTTAATTAACGTATCTATCTGCACTAGGAGCTTGATGGAACGTACGGTGCTTCGTAATGGGCCAGTTAGGAGATTGGCTGGAGACTTTAAGGCAGAGTAGAAAAGTAAACCAATGTTTCTGGTTTATCTGCAAAAAACCTATCTACAGAGGGAGCTACATGGAACACATGATGCTTTATAATAGGTTAGATTCGGAGATCGGAGATCGGTTAGAGACTTTAACGCAAGGGTAGAAATGTAAACCAACATAAAAAATTGTAACTTAAATTCATCAGACAGCAATAATTGTCCTTACGTTTGAGTGAGGTGAAATGAATAGAGAACTTTTAACTGTCTCAGTTTTAAGATATTTGGAAAATCGGGCTCAATTTGGCGGCAGCGTTGATGCGTATGGAACCAAAGACGTGCCATAAGTAGGCATCTGCATCCGAGTCTCGCTCAGTGCTCAGTCCTGAAGGAATCATTAAATTAGTTTGATAGTTGCTCGGAACTACTATAGCAAGCTAGTGTATGGGATTTTTATGGCACCCCCTCCACCACGGAGTCCGCAGCCGTTTTAATTTTTATTATTTAATTATTTCATGAAATTTTTATTCCCCTCGGTCAGCTTCTTTAATGATCCGTCGGCCGTGTATTTTGGCCAGTGTTTTGGTTTTTTCTCTAATTTATCTCCTGCTCCCTGGATATTTATCCACCTGATCCTTAATTTGGCCGCTTCGAAACTGTATTTTATTCCCTGTTATCAAATCTGGAGAGTGGATCGCGTTTACAGCCTCTAAAATAGCGCTTTTATAGCCAAAATATTGTTGTAGTGAACTAATTGAATGCTGGAATTCATTTTTATCGATCTCTTTTCTTCCTCTCCATTTTCCTCGGGTGGGACAAGGAAAAGATCTCATGTTGCACGATCGAAAGGTTTTGATACTCTTTTATTGGACTTCGGGTTTTTTTTCTGCACCTCCACGTCCCTCTCCCGGAGCATAAAACTAGGTGCGTGATCTGAATTCTGATTTAATTAGCTGTCTATCAAAATTCTTTGGCGTATTCTCGTAAAATATGTTAGTTTTTTAATGATCCATCGCACAATAAAATCGGAGCTCGCCTCTTTCTCTCGGGCAAGTAATCCGATTAGGTATTTCTTTATGGTCGGATTTAAACAGGGGCGTGGCCTGGAGCTTTCCACGGGGGCACTGCCAAAGGGAAAGGCAAAGGACCAGGTAACATTTACGGTATTTAATAACCCATTAAATGCGTCGTCTACGCTTCGTGTTCGCGCGGCTGCGGCGAAATTATATTTGATAGTACACGCTGCTCAAAACGAAAATGTCGCGAAAATTGAGAGCACACTAAAGACAATCGGAACGGGCCACGAGAAAAGGTGCGAAATTAAGCACAGAAATGTATGATTCCGCATCGAAATTTCACATAGAGTACGATACACGCATTTAATATTTTTATGAGAGCTTTTGAGCTAGAGAGTGGTGAATATAGTCTACGTTAATTCACAATTTCCGCTCGCAGTAAGACCTAGTCGAACTAAACTCGAGTCGAATCGAGCACTAAAATAATTTTGGTGTATTTTACGATGGAAGACTTTTCCCGCGTGCTAACTTTCCTCGCACAAAATTGATAATATCTTTCTATCGGAAATGAAAAAAAAGGTGCGTGAAATCGAGCTCCAGTTTTTTGATTAATGGTCCGATAAATGGACATCTTTTGTCCATTACAACCACCCGCTTCCACCAATAGGAATCCACCATATCCCTTTAGCCTTCTTTGTCTATGGCTTTGTCTATCAGTTTCAATAATATCTCCGATACATCTCAATCCCTCACCTCCGATGGTGTGGCCTAAGTCAACCGTTCGCAGATGTCACGGCCATTCCAGTGACAGCAAACTGCCTTGCATAAACTGCATTTAGGCAAGTTGCGCCGACAGGTCGGTTTGTCTCGCGGACCGATGAACTTTACAGCCCGACTCCGTAGTCGGCAAATTTGCGATGTATCATTCAATATTTGCACGCGCGTGCGCACTTGACCGGAATTGCACTGGCTCAAGAACAAAGTCTAGAAGCCGGTGAATTACTGCTGATAAGTTCCCTGCTCGTAAAAAAATCAGGTTTTCGAGATGAGAGGCATTTGAGACGGTGGAAACAGCAAAGTAGACCGGCTTGGCTGAGAGCCCCGCCGTGCTTAAATTGACTCAGAATTTTATGCCCTCGTCGCGTAAAGCGAGGAATAGAGACCGATATTTGGCTCAGGGTAAAACGAAACTGAACAAGGAGGCTCGAAGGTTGAGGGGTATAAGTGCAGAGGAGGGGTGTTAAATTGACTCAAAACTGCCGTTTTCTGAGCGAAAGATCGTAACCCTGTTTCAACGTTGCCAAATTTCCTTTCGAAATTGTTATTTTCACTCGGAAATGTTGGTAAATTGTCCTTGAAAATTTCCCAAATTTTACCATGGATTTTTTTCAAAAATCAGCCAAAAATCAGGTGGTATAGGATTTTCATTGTTCTCGCATAGATAGATGTTACAGATTCTATCGGAGGTCGGAAGGGAGGGAGGGAAGATGCTTCCCACCAAAATGTCTTATTCAGCGCTTTAACTCTTCCTCGAGAAGTGAGGAGAGATGAACCAATTAGCAAGTAGCTTGCATAGAGTGACTTATGCACCCAGAGGTCACTCTCAAGGGAATTACAGTTTGAAAAGCTCCAGGAAAACTTTCAAGGGTGGATATTGAAAGTTCCGGATTTTTGGTATCATCTGGTCATCAACAGCTTTCGTTTCCAACAAAAATCAAGGTAATTGGCCCGGCATTTCTCAGAATTATTAAGGATCCTAAAGCTTCAACCCTTACAGTTTTATTTATATAGAAGAATATACCTAGAAGATATATTTTCTCTGGCCAAGATAATTGGCAAACGCTACTTAAAAATGGCAGGGACGAAGGCAACTGATCATCCCATCGAAAATCTCCAAATTCAACGTCAAGGCGTTCGGACACGGAGGGTTTGTCAATCAATGGCTCGTTTACGCAATGGAGAAGCCTCGTAAATGAGCAAATAAAACGGATAAATCGGAAAGCTCCGGACCGGCGGTCGAGGAAGCTTTCCAGGGGTCGGGGCAGCGCTATCGATGGATCTCGGTCCGGAGATGGCTTGCCGCGGCGGATGCTGGCGTGGCGTGGAGGAGAGATTTATTTGACAGACGCTCGAAGGAGCCGGGCTTCTGTTCCATCCATCAGCGTGGCTCCTTTAATTAGCTACTGTGGAAGCTCTCTTACAATTACTCACGCCATTGTCTTCGGACGCGGGCTCTTAATGAAATTCAAATTATCTTCGACGCGCATCGCGAGGCCGATCCGGGCTTTTAAGAACCAATTTCCAGCGGGAGGGGCACCGCCCCCCGGCTACCCCGGCCACCCTCAATCACCGATAGCGTTCCGATCGAGCGGCCGAGGTTAAGTTCGGGTTAACGTCCATCCGCTTTACCGTAAACGGAGAGGCGGCGCTCCGAGAGGGTCTCTCGCGATACCCATCGGGTTCGGAACGCTCCGTCCTGTCTGTGTGACGTCATTGACAGACGTCGATCGTATCGGCTGGTCGTCGGGGGATAAAATTTTTTAATAACGTTTGTAACGAATTCCGAATATTGAGTTGAAAATCGCAATGCAGGTAGGAGCCTAATGGGCAGGGTGTGAATTGAACAATTTTTTTATTTGCTCGATGACTATTCTGCGGGAAAAAAGTCTTAAAATTCCCGATTTCCCGGTTGCTACGGATCATCGGGAACCTCTACGACTCATACTGGTTTCTTGATACACTAATCGTACTCGATTAAAAATAATAAACGATATTTGGATATGAGATACTTCTCGTTGTCAGATTACACACAGAGATTAAGTTAACATGTCGGCATAGCGATGAAGGCTTTAGAGCCGAAAGTCAAGAGGTTGCGCTCCACTAAAGATGGAGCGGCTTCGATGCAAAACGCGTCTGCAGTTGCCTTCCTGATGGTTCGTAACTAGTGTTGCTCTTAACGATGTAACTCTGAAAATGAAAATTTACTCTAAATGAGTTTTTTCTCTTTGAGATGGTATTTCTTTCTTAAAAACGGGGAAAAATAATAAGAAGTAATACGATTAAAAGAAGAGGAAAAAGAAAAGGAACAGGATTGAAATATGCGTAACCCATATTGAGCGATACGTTACGCAGAGTGGAACGCATAGATCTCTCAACACAAGTCTTTTGTATGACTTAGAAAGCCTTCAAACAGTTCCAACGCAATTTAAACACTCGCCACTCCTCGTGAGTTTGTTTCGTGAGACAGGCGTTTGCTTCTATAACTAGGCATACGATGTACTTACATAGAGAAAATTTCCTTTTGCTTTATAAATCCGTATTTCAAATTTTATCATCCTAAAATCTTCTTTAGTTTTTCAAACTGAAAGAAAATGTCTACCTCAAATACCTAGGATCTGAGACTGATCATTGCGGTTTTAATTTTAATGATGGACGGTTCCTTTCTAACATGATGTTACACAAATAAAGAAAACTACGCCTCGAACTTTATTTCAATCATAATTTTTAAGGGTACTTACTGTACGACCCTCATAACTTACAGAAATGTTAAATTGCTACAATCAGCAAACATTTCTATCTTTAAATATTATGGTAGAGCTTTCGATCTGGCGAGACAATATCACCTGAAAATTTTTGCGGCAAGTTAGTTATTGATTAAAAAATTGGTCTTGATCAACTTTTCTATGAACATGAAAGGGAGAGTGTGATGTCCCGAGGGATGGAGAGAAGCGCAGATTTGACGAGCAGGGGTTCAAGGGGTCAAACTAAGTTTTTGCAGAGAAAACATAATTATCGAAATTGCGACAGCACAGACGTCATAAAACGGGGGACGTTTTAATCATCAGGCCATAAAATATTTCAGTTTATGAAGATGTAGCTCGTAAACAGGTAGACGTTTATGGTGAGGTGAACGCGTTGCCAGATTTTACTAAAATATGACTCGACTCGTGGATTTACTAAGATATTTCAAACTATTTTTGTTGGATCTTGCAACATGACTACTATCACTCAACAGCAATAGCCGGTGCACATGTCTGGCTTTGGCTCTCGAAAATTTGTTTCAGCCGGTAATGATAGCAGCACGAACTTATTTTACCGAGAAATATGGTTATGAAGACAAGGGCTTGTCCTGCGGGAAATTTAAAATCGTATGAAAAATTGGAACATAAAGAGACCCTCGCCTCTCGTGGTCCAAAACAAAATATACTCGTCCGCTAACTTGATTGAAGTCTCGTGTTCATTTTTCTTCTTAAGTGGAGTCTTGACAATCATTCCCACCTTCGAAAGGAAAAGGCGGACACTTTTCCTAACGTTGCTATTTACACATTTTTAGAGGAGCCCATAAGTTTGGGTCATATTAATATTCGGAGCAGACTAGCGATTTTCCTTTTTGGAGTTGGAAATTCACTATAACAAGTTCTAATCAATATGACATGATGAGATGATAAAAAAAATGATGTAAAGCATATAAACATGCTTGACATTCGCATTCGACTTTCGCTCGGAAAAGACAGCGTTAGATGGAAATTTAGTCTTGTGTAATTTTTTTCGCGTTGCGAAGGGTTATCTTGCTCCTTTTTCCGGGAGCTCTCTTTTCAATTTCACACATGACATATTTTGGAAATTGCCGTCATGAAAAGGAGATGCTACCTGTAATTCTCATTATTCCACATTATAGAACGGACATTCGTTAATTTCCGTCCAAAGTATTACAAGCGCCACGTTTCAAAATTTCCGCTGCCATTTTATTTTTTAACAGAGAAATTGTTGGTTGAATCTGTTTGAAAATTTTACTACATTTTATCGGCAACACAAAGAAAATTCGGTGAAATTTTCGGATTGCTTCGTCGAACAATGTATCTGTAAAAAAATGTAATGGCGGCGGCAAAACTTTTTGAACATCGCATGGCGCTTGTGATACTTTGGCCGGAAGGTGACGCTCTCGTAAATCGAACTGCATGAGAAGACGTGACAATTGCATCACGCACCGACACAGTTCGCAAAAATAATATCACGATGATAAACTGTACCTCGATTCCAGGATACAAGATCGAAACGGTAGGAAATCAGTAAGGCGAGGAGGGAGACGGAGCGAAAGGCACACGATCCAATAAAATATGAATGCATAATTTACGACCGTGCATTCATCCAGTATCCTCTTCCTCCACGCTTCGCGAATAGTCAATGGTATTGGCACCTGCACTTATCGTGCAATTAAAACTTTTATGAGATAATTACCTCGCAGCGGGGGTGGGGGGGGGGGGGGGTTGGAAAATGAAAGAGCCCAGCAAAGCAAATGATGCACCTAATAAAGCTTGAAACTTCAGCCGTAAAACTGAAAAGGTTGCGCGGGCCGTAACGAAGTATTGCAGCTACTGGTATTTGCACGAGGCTGGTTGCCGGATTCTTCGCTTGCAGAAAATCCGGTGGTTTCCACGCGTTGCACCGGCGATTCGATGACGCTGCACGCAATTACAAGGCTGGAGGGATAACTTACATAACTGAAAAGTAATCAAATTTGTGCGTTCCCGGGATGGGAGCCGCTGATTAGGGCCGCGGAGGCAGACATAAATCATCGAGGAAAAAATCGGAGGAGTAGGATGAGCGCATGGAGTATACGGTCGCGCTACGGCAAAACGACGTATTGATATCTAGACGTTGCCAAATTTCCTCCGGAAAAACAGTATGTCTGCAGAACTTATGAAAATTTGAATTTTTTCAGCCCGATAAGTGATATTACATTTCAGCCCTGGGAAATCTCCACTGATAAATTAATTTTTCTTTAACCGGAAAAATATCGGGGATTTTTAATAGAAAAAAAGGTGATAGGACAAAATGTCCAAAAATAAATATCCAAAGTAAGAAAATGGCCAATGTAAAAAAAAAGGTCTTGAGAAAAAAATGTCCACGTGTCTGAAATGTCCAGTAGCGGTAAAATGGCCCCAACAAAAAAAAAAATGCCCGAATAAAAAATAACTTTACCGAGAATAGGTCAGGAAAACTCTGTATCACTAATTCTTCTTTATCTACATGTGGGCATTTTTGTTTTTGGCTATAATACTGTTACTGAACATTCGAGATATTTGGACATATTTTAGATGTGGGCTTTTTTGACTTTGGAAATTTTTGTAATTTGGGCTTTTATTTTTGGACATTTTGTCTTATTCCCGAAAAAAGCCACTGGTCTCTCTGTTGGTCTCACGTAAGATTAAAAAAAAATGGATAGACATTGCGCAGTCACAGCATTGATATGTGTTAACCCGTTTGAGTCAATTTTGCAACGCTTAAATGTAATAACGTTTACTTGTCGGAGAAATATAGAATTTTATTTTTTAAAGAAAATAGAAATATAGAATTCTTCTGGAAACTAGTGCATAAATTGAAGAATGTCCCTTCCTTTTCCCCGAATATCCCTCCCCTCCCGTCAACCGATGTTACACTCATCATCCAACATCTACTCATTAAGATCATGGCTCTGCTCTTGAAATATTTGGGAAGGAAAAGCAAGGGGTGTAAGTTTCAAATATTATTATATTTTTCGATAATTTTACCCGAAAATATGCCATAACATGGGGAAAAATTAAATGAGATCAACATTTTATATTCGGACGTCTCCTTGAATACCTGTTCAGAGCTAAACTTTTGTTTTCTCACATGAACTGCATTGATTCACGGGCAACATCCTATTTTTGCACGAAGACATCAACGGATCTTAAAAATTGTTTCAGTAGTTATTATATAACAAATGTTGAAGAACATTTCAAGATTTCTTTAAAAATGAATAGTTTACTGTGAGAAAGTTGGCATCATCCGAGTGCTCATACGGCGTTCTTCCTGAGCATGGTAGGATAGGGGGGGGGGGGGGGGAGAAGGAGAAGTGTTGAAACTGCCCGGAGGAGAGATGGGTTATACGGAGGAGGCTCCCGTAATAAAATGAAGGCAGTTGCTGTGGGAACTGTGGTTTATGTGAAAAGGCTACTTGTTCCCCTTTCCCCCTCCAGCGGGGCATGGACGGGGATCGTCTGTGTTTTATGCTAATGACAACAGAGCAATTACAAGTTCATTTCCTTTCGTTATCTTGCGCTGTACTTACCCGCATAGGGTGCGCCTCAAGCGCGCTCACAACCTTCTTTCGCAACGATTTTCTGAGAGGATTATTGGCCCTCATAGCTTTAACGAGACGTAAGTTATCCGCACTGCCACCCTCACCGAAAAAAATCGTAATTATGTATGTAGGTATTCCTGTTGGGTTTCATTTCATACTATGAAATAATAGGATTGAGCGAAAAACACCGAAAGAAAAATGTCGCTGATTTGACATTCTGAATGTAAAAAAAAGTATGCAAGAACTCACAAAACGCTGAATTAACCTTTATTGCAGTTACTATAGCAATCTCAAGATATAAAACTAACTGCTATGGCGGTTAATTCAGCGTTTTGTGAGTTCGTGCACACTTTTTCACATCCAGAATGTTAAATCAACATCATTTTTTTTTTCGGTGATGTTTTGAGAAAAATGCAGCCGGCTCTGAGATAAACGGGCTCAATCTCCATTAATATCCAAGAGTCTTAGGATAAAATAAATGGAAATACACCATAACAAAAAGCAACAAAAATATACCCCCGTTTATTTTGGAAGTATATTTTTTCGGGACAACCAGAAGAACTGCGTGGGTCCGAGAGCCAGTATTGATTCATAAAAATTTTACCTGGCGTGTCGATTCCTCGATGCAACGATAATTTTCCATAAAATTTTAAGGAATGCTGCCGGACAACAGTTTGTGTTCGTTGTGATGAACACAAATTTTTTAATGGAGTTTCAAAGGGATTTTCATCCAGAAAAATGATTTTCTCAAATATGACTCGACAGGAATTATAACTTTGAATCAACCGGAGATCCCTTTGAAGAGAACGCGGAGGGGAGGGGGGCTTTTACAGAGGTTCTGACCGAAACACAGTGCTTTCTTTGCATATCCGTCAAAAGCTCTAGGATTCTTTGAAGATTTTTTCAAAAGATTCGAGAAAGTTTCGGAAAATGCAAAAGATCCGGATCATTTCGAAAATTTCAAAAATTCCGGGAAAAATCCCGGAACATCTCAAAAGTTCCGAAATTCGGTACTAGTTCTGGGAAATGCCGACACAAAAAGACCCGCTAATGTTTCGATGAGAGATTACGGTTATGGCACATTTAATAGGATCTGTGATAGTCCAAAAGGAGCTTTTCTTTAGTGTGGGCCTTCGTAAGAGGGAACGGATCAACTGGGAAGCGACTGATTCACTTTGCGGGCACACTGTGACATCATCCATATTCTTGTGCCCTGCTCTGGAAGTGGAATAATCAGTCCATCCGAGGTAAAGAGCGGTGCGTGTATTTCAGGCCGAAACTCGCGTGTCTGCCGAGTCTGCGCCTGCGCCTGCGTCTTCCTTTGCCTTCGATAGCCGACAATCGTCCACCGACCTCAATGCCGAATCTACGCAATTGCGTCTTTCTCGTATCCTCATTGGAGAACCTGCTTCATTCTGTCCAGCCTAATCCGGGCTTATTATAAATCGCACGGTTTGTGCCGCGAGCGCGGCACTGAAGATCCAAAGTGCAAAAACACATTTTCGTGGAAAACCCGTATTTTTTTCTAGGCATTAAGCTTTTTGGCGCTAAAACTTAAATTTTGGTTTGGATCGATGTGAGTAGACGCACCGTGCTCTCTATAACGCAAAAGTTACTCTAAAGTCACAAGTAGAAGAGGGCAATCGGAATTGAACATGGAGACTTAAACGCACGAGAAAGAAAGCTAACCTCGTTGATAATTTTAGAAAAACCGTATGTCTTTGCCATGATTTGTCATGAGCAGTGATATTAATGATGAAAAAGACTGGTCTTCTCCTAACCTAATTCACAAAAGCTAGCCTAGTACTCACTCTATTGTAATTAATCAGACAATTTTATTTGATTTTTGCGCAACAAGTTGCTCATCAACTATCATTTGACAGAAAATACACGGAAAAATGGATTGCTGCTTTAACAATTAAGTTGTTAAAATTATATCCGACATGTTCCGGATGTACATTTTACAATAAAGGAAAGCTATTTTTACCACAAGGATGGTTCAATTAGCATTTTTTCTATTGTAAAATCTAGAAACATAAACACAAGAAAACACATGCCAGACACTTTTTTTATTACAAAATTCTTAAATCAGCGATTTCATTTAGTTCGTGTATTGTTATTTGCGAATTTAACTTTTTCCTCGCTCTAATTCATTGCTTGGCTTGTTATTGCGGGGTCTCAAAAATATACTCCCCATAGTTTTCGTTCGATTCATACGAAGTCGCGAATTGGCAACTGCAGAGGGTGCGCGAGCCGGCGGCCAGGGAACGAGTGAATTAAAACGAAAACAAGAGCGAAAACAAAATGATAAACTATTACAGTAGTTGTTTCGAGTATGTTACACTTCCCCGAGTGGTCGGCATACTGGCAGGACGGCCGGGGTGGGGGCCGGGGGGTGTAAAATAAGATATCCTTTGAATATTCGCCTCAATCTGCGGCATGCCAGCGAGGTGCAGCAACGGATCGTGCCAGAAATAATTAAGCACGCAGGATGTGAATCCCTCTCCCCCCGTCCGCCCTCCGCGCTCTTGGGGAAGAAGTTTGTTAGGTCCGTATAAAGCTGTCAATATGGTGAGATGTGCGCGCCGCGTCGCGTCGCGGGCTTTGTTGTCAATTTTGCCGACGGGTATGTGCCCCAGTTTTCGGACGGGAAGAACGTTGAAATTCAATGGAGAAATATGTATTTTCATGCTGAAAAGAACGTGTGTAAAAATGAATTCAATCAATACGGACCATGATGTACGAAAATTGTATTCATAAACACGGTAAAGTAAATTTCGGCTGTATCCGCTTCCTCGAAAGTTCGGCAAAGGAGATCGAAGTTTTTGGTCCCGACTACCGCAATTTGGTCGAACTACCGAAATTTTGGCACTTTATGCCGAACTGTTGACAATCTCGCTGAATTGCGACAGCCGTATCACAGCACTGGAAAAAAACACATTGGATCTAAAGTCCAGACTCTCAAAAACGTCGAGAAGAAAAAATACTCTTGATTCAATCAGAATTAAGCTTAAATCAAGAATCAAGCCTCTGAATTTGAGCAGATTTCCTTTTGATTTAAGCTTGAATCTGATTGAATCAAGAGTCCTTTTTCTTGTCAATGGTTTCAAGAGTGTGGACTCTAGATCCAATGCGTTTTGTTTTTTCCAGTGAGAATCTGGAGCTGGAGCCTATAGGAACCTAGAGCCGAGAACTCGTCTCAGCTTCAGGTACCGAGATTGTCGGGGGGCAAATGCTGATGAAAATATTTTGACCGAGTAGCTCATTTTGATTCTATTCATTTCCTAAATCTATTATATAAACATTTCAAAAATCTTCTTCGCGAAATTTGATGGCCTTTTCTAAAATTCCATCATATTTTCATAAAATTTCATCCAATGGGCCTCAATAAAATTTCGCGCAATCTTGCATCTCCGGCCTAGATAGGCGAAACAGACCGATCGGCACTCCTTGTAGGCAAAAGTCAGTCGGATACAGCGTTGCCAAACTTTCACGACTTTCGCGGAGGTTGCACCCCACCTCATCGACACCAACGACGGACGAATCCTCCGGGTCGGACGGCAACGCGTACAAGTAGCGACTGTTGTGTGCACGGGGAGCAAGGAACGGCTTCCACCTTCATTTCAGTTATCTTTTGGTCTTAAGTGATTTGAATAATTCTCAATTTATATGCTAACGTCGTTGTTCCTTACACTCTCCCGCCCCCCTCCCCCTCCCCGCGCTCCCATCGATCGGCGTTTGTCGATCGTGTTTCGCGGACGCCCTCTCGCCTCTGCGATTGCATCTCGATGTGCATCGGCGGGGATACCCGAAAGCGGATCCGGAGGCTTCGGTTTTTTTACGGACCGACCGTGTTTTCGTCTCTTATCGGATGAGCGAATTTCATATAACTTCCGGACACAGATTTTGTCTCGGGATATGCCGGGTCACCGATTCGTCTTGCCGACTATCGACAAAGGAAAATTAACCGTTGAAGCAAAGTTGTGCTGCCGTGCTCCGGAGAAACGCTGTATACACATTCGAAAGTTGCAACATTTTCCCTGATTAAAAATGTCTCTTTAAAGAAAAACTATGCGTTTTTTGGCTTGAAATTTTCAGATATTTTGGATTAAGTTGCGAATAAAATTGTCTGAAAAATTTGAATAAAAAATATGCAAAGTATTTCCAGAAAAATTAGGTTTAATTAAGGGAAATATGGCAACGTCTAAAGGCTCTACGGTGTTCTTCCTTAGCACGATAGTGTTTTTTAACGATTTGCAACCATCGAGAGGCTCCCATAGCTAGAAAGGGAAAATATTCCCTTTTAAAGATTTTCACAACAGCAAAAGTATTCCACCGAAAAAAAAGGATGCCAATTTAACACTCTGGATGTAAAACAACTCACAAAACGCTGAATTGACCGCCACAGCAGTTAATTTTACATCTTGACATTGCTAAAGTATAGCGGTTAATTCAGCGTTCTGTGAGATGTCGCACAATATTTTCCTCCAGAATGTTAAATCGGCATACTTTGTTTTTCGGTGCCAATTCTGTGACTGGTAGGTGAATTTTAGGCTTTCATAGTACACTAGAAGAGCAAGTCTCTTGGATTCAGACCTTGAAATATTTGAAAAGCTTGATTCAATCGGATTTTTCCTTGAATCAAGAAAATACGCTTAAATTCAGAGGCTTGGCTCTTGACTACAAGCAAACACCCGGTTGAATCAAGAGTATATTCTCTGGCTAAATTTTTTGAGAGTCTGGACTTTGTATCCTACACGGAGAAAAAAAACTCGTGCGTGGGACCCGAAGTTTAGGTCATATGGATCTCTGAAGTTTTCAGATTGAGCATCTGAACACTTTAGGTCTAGCTGCCGAAGTTCGGATCATACATCTGAAACTTCAGTTCTTACATCTGAAGTACTTCGGTTCTCACATCTGAAGTACTTCGGTTCTCACTTCCGAAGTACTTCGGTTCTTACATCTGAAGTACTTCAGATGTAAGAACTGAAGTTTCAGATGTATGATCCGAACTTCGGCAGCTAGACCTAAAGTGTTCAGATGCTCAATCTGAAAACTTCAGAGATCCATATGACCTAAACTTCGGGTCCCACGCACGAGTTTTTTTTCTCCGTGTATAGACACAGAAGACAAGAGGGATATGGAGGAATCCTATTGGTGTTCCTTTTAATGTTGGATCAAAGTAATCAAATGAGATGGTAATAGAGTTTTAGATGTGATGAGGATTTCCTAATTTCCAAACTCAGATATGCATAAATTCTGAACGCACTTTGACAGATATTTTTGCATGGTATCACACTTTTTCCGTTCTCTCGATTGACTTTGTATACATTTGCCTGAGGATGTATCGCTCCAATGAAAACGCAACTCGTATAACTAACAAAAAGCGAATTGGATTTTTCTCTCTGTTCAAATCATCAAGCCGGGAAACGGCACGGCCTGTAAATCAATCAACCAGATTCGCGGTTAAAAATGTAGTTTGAGTGTCGCTCATTTCACTGAGGCCGGAACGTCTGACAGTATCGCACGCGAAACACTGGCCTTGGACGCTAGGTCTGCCGGCGTCCATCACTCAGCTCCTTCGGGAGCGAATTTCAGAAGCAACGCAACTCACATCAACTCATGGTACCTGTGTTCGTAGGAAATCAACGCAATCCAGGGCTCTTGAGAACACCCGAAGGAGGTTCCTTTGCTGGTCGTCCATTTGTCGGGAGCGGACGTGGACAGGTGAATAGTCCCCAGTCGGGCGCACGTCACCGATGTCACCTGTTTGTCCGCTAACAAGCGGCCCAACATCGCGAGTCACCCTGCGGCGTCTTCGGGGATGCCGCTCTGGGCAGGGATTTTTATTCTAATTCGACCGTCCACGGATGAAATGGGCTTCCCTCCAGCAGGCTGAGTGTTGAAATTGATAGACAAAGCTAGACACGGAAGACAAAAAACTTCATTGGTGGGACCGAAGTGTTAGGTCACATGGAACTCTGAAAGTTCTCGGATTGTACGCTTCTGTACACTTTACCGTCTCACTTCTTGTACGAGTTTTGGATTCTACACATCTGAAACTGTCAGTCTTACTCTGAACCGTATCTTCGTTTTTTCACATACGATACCACTTTATTGGTACTCAATTCCCGATAAACTTCGGTTCTCACATCTGAAGTACTTCAGATATAAGAACTGGAGTTTTCAGATTGTGATCCGAACCTCGACAGCTAGACCTAAAGTGTTCAGATGCTCAATCCGAAAACTTCAGAGATCCATATGACCTAAACTTCGGTCCCATGCACGAGTTTTTTTTCTCGTGTATAGACACAGAAGACATGAGGGATATGGAGGAATCCTATTGGTGGAAGCGGGCGTGGTTACAATGGACAAATGAGGTAGATAATAGACTAACTAACGGCAACCCACAAGAGACCCTAAATAGTTAGTCCATCATTTAGTCCCTTGGTCTATGAGGACCTACTATTTCAACCAACCGGATCGCTTTATACTCCATATGTCTTCTTTGTTTATCGCTTTGTCCACCAATTTCAACAATCAGCTTGCAGTTCTCTTCGCCGAAGGGTCAGTTTGTGCAACCAAAAACTGAATTCGGTGATCGGGCTTACAGTGTACTGGAATACACTCGTAAGAGTTGGTTCAGTAGAACCAGAAACCATGGCAATGCTCAGATTCTAGGACACATACCTAATTATTTTGAAGTATAAAATTATTGGCATACTCAGAGAAAAAAGTAAGGTTGTCGTGTAACCAGATCAACTTTTGAGTGGTGGTTTTAAGCGCCTTGGTAGTGTTTAACACGCTAGAGGTGTCAGGAAAATTCGATCTCAGTCCAAATTTAGAAGAACCAATCGTACTTTTTCCCGTGAAGTAATTTTTCCCTCATGGATCAAAAGTGTTCTGTTCCTAATTTGACCTGAAAAAAATTTTGGCTGATTTCGTTGGTTTTCAACCAATTTTGAAGCTTTCTGGCTGAAAAGAAAATCGACACTCTCCCAGATATATCGGGACATTGTGATTTTTTGAAAACAAATCTCCACGTCCCCGTGGATGCTCATCGAATAAAAGTGAAAATCGAGAGTTTTCCTAGAAAATCGGCAACGTCGGCAATTTTCTTCGGGACTCCACCCGGTATTTTACCGTGCTAAGGAAAAACGCCGTATGAACATTCGAGAGTTGCCAAATTTCCTCTCAGCAAACGGTTATTTTTGAAGAAAGTTATGAATATTTCTCCTTGAAATTTTCAGGAACTTTAGGTGGAATTGAGAACAAAATTATCGGAAAATTTGGAGGAAAGATCTTCACGAATTTCCCCGAAAATTGATGATTTATCGAAGGAAATTTGGCAACGCCTGAAGGTTCATATGGCATTTTTCCTTAGCACGACAGTATTGCTTCGGCTGCTTAGCATCCCGACTGCATCGGTTTCCCATTGTTTCATCACGAGTTTCCACGGTGAGCCGTCGACGCCACATCTAGATCCACGGCCGGACTGAAATGCATCAATTACCCGTCGAGTCCCTGCTTTTCATACGTCGCCACCGCATACCCGGGACCCGGGTCCTATGCGTCCCGGGTTCATTGAGGCCTCGGCACTCGCGAGTTATGGCCACGGCTGAGGCCATTTCATCCGGACGCGGAGTCCAGAGATCTCTCGGCTGCCTAGGGAAATCCTCCCGAGTCGTCAGAAAGACGCTTTCGATCGCCAGAGGAATATTCCAGGGAGGATGATCGTTTGGAATGAGGCTCTTTTTAGGAGGGGATAGAGTCCCTTTATATTGAGAGTAAAGACAATGGGAATCCAATTCTGATTGGTTCCCGTATTTTACGCCTTCAGAGTGTCACAAACGGGAATAAAGATGAAAGTTTCACCAATTGCAAAGATTATAAACTGAAATTGACCGGGACATTGGGGGCACGGAATGAGAGATGGAATGTGAGAGGGAACGAAGACAGGAATTCGGGAATGAGTTGATCAAAGATTTCGAAAAACGTCCGATTTGTGTAATCTTTATTATTCCTGTTTATGACTTCTATAAGCCGCGTGCATGTCTCAACTCTCTCTATGAGGAGACTCTAGCAGCGGAGAGTTTTGATGTATTTGTAATTTTTTAAAATTGAGGACCATGCTGGAGGTAGGACGCTTATTATTGGGGTAATATTGACTGATGCATGTCGCATAGTGGATTGAGACAATAGGAGAGGCCGGACACAATTTGAAAACCTCAACGATTATAACTCCGTTTTTACAAAACTTTGAGGTTCAAAGTGGTTTCATTGGTTTCCTCGTGAAATTTTCTTCTAGGAGCAACCCTTAGAATTTAAAATGTGTAAACATCAAAATTTGCAGTATTAGTCAAATATTTCATGTCTGACCTCTCTGATTGGCACTATCTACCGTGTCTCAGGTCGACTAGCTTGCGAAACAAGTACCTACGTCAAACTAAGCCCGGACATCAAATCATCACCAGGTCATCATCAGGTGAGGAATATAAAGAGAACTTGTACACCATAAAGGTTACTAAAGCTTGAAGTATGTACCTCCATAATTTAGACGGCTACAGTCCAAAATGCGTTTACTCATTCAATATCAACGTTGCAAATATCCGCAGGTGGTTTGAATTCTCTTTGAAGAAAACAAACCAACAGTTCTTCTCAAGAAAACTCTGAAAATTGTGTCACTCATTCAATCATACTCCTAGAACTTGTCAAGGAGTTAACAATATTGATTGGATATTATTTACAAAAGAATATAAACAAAAACTTGAACATTGCTTTGAACGAGATAGGTACACTGGAAAAAAAAAACACATTGGATCTAGAGTCCAGACTCTTAAAAACATCGACAAGAAAAAATACTCTTGATTCAATCAGATTTAAGCTTAAATCAAGAACCAAGCCTCTTAATTTGAGCGAATTTCTTTTAGATTTAAGCTTAAATCTGATTGAATCAAGAGTCCTTTTTCTTGTCAATGTTTTCAAGAGTCTGGACTCTAGATCCAAAGTGTTTTTTTTTTTTTTCTTTTTCCAGTGTACGTTTTTTCCTCAACTTGAGCGGTCGATCTCGATATTGTATCCGACCGGAGCCTTGATTTCCCGCTCCTCAACGCACCTCGCTGAATGCTAGCTCTAGAGCCTTTTCAAGAGTTGCCGCTTGATACGGGTGACGTGAGGGCGTCCCACCGGAAGGCGTCCGGTGGCGTTAGCGGGCGGCGGCGGACGCCCGGATCGGCTCGAAGGGCGCCCACAAAGGGCGGAGCCGGACAATGTCCGGCGGTGTCCGGCAGAGGGCGCAAGCTCGCAAGTCACCGGGCGCGGAGCTTAAATCAGGCATAAGCTTATCGATCGGAGGTATTAAACAAACCAATCCTGCGTTTTGTCAAGCGGGTGACGGGTGCCATTGTCTCATTGTTGGCTCATCGGCCCGGGGCTCGGAGCAACGGCAACGAAGGTATTTTAATTAGACGCTGCCTGATTCAAATGTCAGGAATCAAGGGACGGCCCGGGATTTTAGCCTGATGTCGGCATCGGGGCTTATATGCATATGCTTGCATTGTTCGGTGACTCCTGGGTTTCCGCCGCCGACCAGCCCCGACGCAAGATTAATGCGGATATATTGTATTTTCCCTTTCTGCGCTGGCCGCGCCGCGCCGGCTCGGGCCCCTCGGCCGCCAGGCCAGGCTGCCAGCCGGCCCCGCAAAAGCTTGTGCAAAAGTCCCGTCGAAAAAGCCGCGCGCCGTCTTCCGAGCAGGAGTCTTTGATCATATAACGAGGAAAAGCTATGAATCGTTACAAGCGTTTGGATATGAAAGATATAATACGCTGGAAAAAAATACATTAGATCTAGAGTCCAGACTCTTGAAAATATTGACAAGAAAAAGGCCTCTTGATTCAATCAGATTTAAGCTTAAATCAAAAGGAAATCCGCTCAAATTAAGAGGCTTGGTTCTTGATTTAAGCTTAAATCTGATTGAATCAAGAGTATTTTTTCTTGTCGATGTTTTTAAGAGTCTGAACTCTAGATCCAATGTGTTCTTTTTCTAGTATATGGACCGAGTTTACGAAAGCACACAAAGTCAAATTCTGGAGAAAAATGAGTTGGGGGTAGTTTTGAATTTTGCAAGAATTCAAAGCCTAGGAAAAATAATTTGAGCATGAAAAACGTCGTTAAACCGCGCCTTTATCATTGATTCTTATACGGAGACACAAATCTTATGCCTTTTTTTCTCGGTTCAAAATTGACGCGACCTGGTACGTTTTTGTTAAATTCGGTTCAGATGTGATGAATAGTAACGAAACTGCACAAACTACATGGCTAGAATAAGAATATAGGAGCATGACGCAGTCAAAACTAAAAGCATGAATAATCCCTTGCTGAAATGGTAAAATCATTGGAGAGAGAAGAACTTTTCAATGCTGTCACAGGCGCATTTTCAGCTGCAAGAAAATATAATTTGAAAGTCCCCTGGAAAAGAGATTTCGGTGGAAGGTTGTGAGGTAAGGGTCTTTTTGATTAAATTAGCTTGAAACTCGTCTTTGGGTTTTAAGACAGATACACTCTCAAAAGTCCGAAGAACAAGACTCTAGTGTTTTATTTTATTTTTTCACCGAAAAACGGCCTGAAGTTGCATTGAAATATTTCAATTTTTCGCTCGAAACATGTTTGATAAAAACAACCCTCCAAAGTAACTATTTTGAACCGCAAACCACAAAGCCGGGCTTACTTGGAATTTTTCATAGTATTTTCTTTTTTGACAAAAAAACATCCTCTCCCAACAAGTGCTCCAACAAGCTGCACGTATTATAATTAAAATGCACTAATGTGCATATTCCATAAAGGATCGCAAATTCTGATCTCAATAGGATTTTGCTAGGAATAACGACAACTGTGCATTGCGCGGCTTCCAACTTCATCGGGTACGGCGCTCAACCTTGAGCACCGACCGTGGCCTTAAACCTCACAGAGGACCGCGCTCTCTTCTTCCTGTCCTTTGGCCGCGCGCGCTGGCCGCAACTTTTTTAATGGCCAATCCTTAGGATTTATAGCAGAGGAGTCATTTTTTTGGAAGCAATCTATGGAATTTATAGCAGATGAGTCATTTTTTTGGAAGATGCCTCAGAAAGCGTTTATACTTATCGATGAGCAGAAGACGTCTGTCTAATACTACCATGCTAAGCAAGAACGCAGTAAATCCATCAAGATTTTCCCGCGTTTTTTGAAACTTAACACTTTATAAAATAAAAACTATTTTACCCATGCACCTCAAATTGTCAGGTTAGGTTTTTGACAGTATCTGCAAAAGAATTCTGTAAAAAAATTGTCCCAAAGTACACAAGTTCTTCTGCTATGATACATTGTTACCAAAACCTTTAAAATGACGTTTTCGGAATTTTTTGCGTTCCACGGCGGATCATTCAATTGGTGGTCATATAACATTTCTGTCGTTTGGAAGTGAGCAGATCACTTTTTATGAATATTTTTTCTTCCAAAAAACCAAGGAGTAAAAGTGCAATTTCTACGAAACAAATCAGAAGCTGAAATATGCTTCCGCGATTGTTCGATGCCTAAATTATTATTTGAATGTGCTTGGCAAAAAAACCCTCAATCCTCTGTTTTTTACCACAGCTTTCATATTTGTTGGTTTCGAATGTTGTCATTTTTACTCTTCAACTTTATCAATTCCGAATGCAGCTAAAACTATAAAAATGTTTGCCGATTGAATGTCGATAACCGATTTCATTTGGAAATGCCAATGGTCTGATGATCATGTAACATAAAATAGAAATCAGTACCATAGAACATCATTTTGTCGAATGCGTTTAAAACACACTCATTGGATCACCATTTATCATACTCGGAGCAATGGTTACACTCGAGAAAATTGCCTTCAATTTCGATCGATACTTCATTCCATGACACCGGAGTTGAAATAGTCGCATCCGTTTCTCCATGCTTTATTCCATGTAATATCATGGGAAGACAGGGCCGGATTTACCTACTTGCCGCCCATTGGCCGCCCATATTTTGCCATCCCCTTCTCATTCGTTTTAAAATATCAGTAAAAACCATCAAGTGAACGTGCCAGCGGGGGTGGGGTGCATAAGACGCGTTTACTCGTCATTACTGTCAAAAACATTTTTTGGGAAAGCCCTGTCAACACTACTAGCAAAGATTCACCGAACTTTGCGCGAACGTTAAGTTTCGTAAACCTATCTCTGCGTGGACAAGGCCTTCCATTCATAAGAAATGAACGAAAAAATTATGAAAGAACGAACATAAATGTGGTTTAATGATTTTAACTTCCGCCCACCGGCGCCGCACATTGGTTCCAGAGCCCGATCTAGGCGGCATTAATTAGAATATCACCCTTACCAGCGTGCAACATATGCTTCTATGTGTTTTTTGGGTCGCTGATCACGAATTCAAAGTCGATTTGACCCTATCGTTAACCATAATATGGTAAATGTGCGTAAAATAGCAAATTCGCACTCAACACGGGATTAATAATTTGACAACGTGGCTCTGTGCTTGAACTATGATAATCTTGACAAATTTAATGATTATAGTCATCAAGAGCGATCTACTATTTTACTAATATTTAGACCCTGGTATGACCCTGGTGGATATTTTTGTTGAAGAGGGGGGGGGGGGGGGGTGTTGTTACATTGAATAACTTCACGAAGCATCCAGTCAGCACGATCTGTTTTTGGAATCTACTTCTGGTTGCAGTTTCAGAAATGGCAGTATTAAAATTCAATAAAAGGGTGTCGCCCCTATCAAACCATTTCGACCAGTGAGCAGGAAAAAATTCACGAAACTGCAATGCCTGTTGATTTTTTAATTCCAGAGCAACCTTAAATTTAAAATGTTGTAATGTATTTTTTTCGCTTCAAATGGCAAAAGATATTTGTCTCTGTACCATGCATAGGATTACTTAGTACTAACTAGAAATGGCCACTTGAGACCCGGCAAAGTACCTAGTTGTTTTGGGCCGTTTTGGTAGTAGTAGATCATTTTTAACACGAAAAATTTTGATCTCCTCAGAGTTTTGCACGCCCATGGAAATGATATTTTTGGGTAATTCTTTGGAAAACCGATTAAATAAACTTCCCTTTGGATGAATATCATAAGAGAAATAGTTTTTTGACATTGCCTGAGAGGTCGAACGATATCACCCACCCGTCACGCGAGCCACATCCAATACTCATGAGGGCTGAGCAGGCGACTTTAAAAGGCTGTATTTCACAAATAGGCAAAAACTGGCAAAAGATATTTGTCTCTACATCATGACTAGGATTAGTACTAACTAGAAATGGCCGCTTGAGACCCGGCAAAGGCCGGCAAAGTAGTTGTTTTTGGCCGTTTTAGTAGTATTAGATCATTTTTAACACGAAAAATTTTGATCTCCTCAGAGTTTTGCACGCCCATGGAAATGATATTTTTGGGTAATTCTTTGGAAAACCGATTAAATAAACTTCCTTCCGAATGAATATCATGGAAAGAAGTAGTTTTTTGACATTGCCTGAGTGGTCGAACGATATCGCCCACCCGTAACGTCCCACATGCAGTACTCATGAGGGCTGAGCGGGCGACCTTTAAAAGGCTGTATTTCACAAATAGGCAAAAACTGGCAAAAGATATTTGTCTCTACATCATGCCTAGGATTAGTACTAACTAGAAATGGCCGCTTGAGACCCGGCAAAGGCCGGCAAAGTAGTTGTTTTTGGCCGTTTTAGTAGTATTAGATCATTTTTAACACGAAAAATTTTGATCTCCTCAGAGTTTTGCACGCCCGTGGAAGTGATATTTTTGTGTAATTCTTTGGAAAACCGATTGAATAAACTTCCTTCTGAATGAATATCATGGAAAGAAGTTGTTTTTTGACATTGCCTGAGAGGTCGAACGATATCACCCACCCGTAACGTCCCACATACAGTACTCATGAGGGCTGAGCGGGCGACCTTTAAAAGTCTGTATTTCACAAATAGGCAAAAACTGGCAAAAGATATTTGTCTCTACATCATGCCTAGGATTAGTACTAACTAGAAATGGCCGTTTGAGACCCGGCAAAGGCCGGCAAAGTAGTTGTTTTCAGCCATTTATATGGAAAATTACGCGAAATTAACGTAAAATAGCGCTATGTCTAATGGTTTATCTAGAGCCATAGACTTAATCTAAAGTTATGATTTAAACATCGTAAACCTTCAAATTCACTTGAATATTAGGATTCTACCTTCAAAACCTTGTTTCTTTGCCCAAAATGGCGACAAACCTCTATTAGGAACATCACTCGAATGAGATAAATGAGGAAATGGATACAGCCGCAGAGAGAACGGCCTGCGCGCTCACCTTTAGGAGCTTATCATTTCCTTATCACTCATCCAATCATCATGATATTTGGCCGAAATACCCTCCAGAGTATGTAGTGTCGACCAGTTGTACTATTTTTCAATTTTTCCAAAAGTCATTTTTTCGAATTAATGCCGCCTAGATCGGGCTCTGGAACCAATGTGCGCCGGTAGCCAATCAGAAAGAGCACAGAAATTACGGTGTATTCACCAACCGTCTACAATAGAAGCAACAGACAACTCAAACTAGACATCGCAAATTCCAGGGCCTTCAACGAACACTTCGGAAAATACCCCGTCCTCAAACTCGACTTCAGCAACCTCACCGTCGAAACCCATATGCAATTTTTAATATCCCTGCGATTCGAACTCCAGAAGACCTTCGAAAAATATAAGATCCTTTTAAATTCAACCATGAAACTCCACAAATACGCCTTGGAGATCCTGACTGGCAATTTTACAAGGATAAAAGACGAGCGAAAATTCCGAACGAGCCTGATTATAGGAACGAGTAACCTAACGAAAACTATATTCCACCATTTTCAACAGCGAAAAATCATGGTGCTCATCGACGCTTTCGACGCACCGGTCTCTAAATGGCTGGTGAGTGACTGGAAAGCGGTGGAGTACGAAATTTTGAAGACCCATGAGACGGTGTGCGACTTTATCGCGAGCTTGTTCCTTAATTTAAAAAACTTTCTGGCCGCCGGGTTCTTAACTGGTCGCACGCGGCACGGCAATATATACGCCCACCGCGCTGAAGTAATTAGCTACATCCGGTTCACGGAGAATGCCCGAATTGCGTCTGCTTTCGCGCTAACCGAAGCTAACGTCGAAAACCTCCTACAGATCCACGCGTCATCGAATATTAGCCTCAAGATGCTGAATCATTTTTTCGGTGGCTACGCCGTCCAAAATAGCCCGAATCTCGTGCTCAACACTAAGCTAACGATCGAAAGCATCGAAAAAGATGAGCTTGCGGCACCACGGGGTTTAGATCACGAGGGTTTCTCGCACGCCCTGAGACTAGATCACGCCGGTCTGGAGATCCTTCGTGTTTTTGTGGGGGAAAATGTCACCACATATTTATCCAATAAGATCGGTCTACTTAACCTCATGGACCTGAACGATAATTTTCTGCCTCTTTCGGCGATCAACACAACGTGGAAGAACTATTCGCGTGAGAATGTCCAGAGACTGACTGAGTACATGCATGATTTGGGGTACTTCACCACGAAGCGTGGAGTTGCCAAGGGATGGGTTGAGCTCAAGACCCCTAACGTGGAAGCCTTTGAAAGCTTACTTCAGGAAGTGACAATGGCGGTTAAAAAGGAGTTCAACCTTCAAGAGGTCGACGTGAGGGCTCTGCAATCCAGGTTCCTGATGTTGAGTGAAAGCGCTAGTTGGTTCCAGAAATTTATGAATTCGGTGCAGACGTTGTTCAAAAGTGTGGGGGACATGGAAGCGTCGAAGATTCGGGGGGTTTTGTTTTTGGTGCTGGTTCAGGACTCTGGTGTGATGCATGCTGGTGAGACCACTGTTCGAAGCGAAGAAATAAAAGAGCCTCTTGAAGGAGGATTAAATTTTCTGCTTCCTGAAAGCGAGACAGGGGTTGTACTAGAGGTCCAGGTCAATAGCTCTGCACTGAGTGTATTTCAACAACTGGTGGATGAGCATGCCAGTCAGCGGGTGCCTCAAGCCAAAAATCGGATTTTAGTTGGTATCAATTATGAGCCTGTGCATAAAAAATTCTCGGGTGTATTCTCGTTCAATAGTGACAAGCCTAATACCGAATCAGTGACAACACTGTCAAACACATAATTGAATGAGGAGTGCAAGGAGATTTATTTCAAAAGTTTATAGTTGAAAGTTTAATTATACGTTTAGTTAACATAGTTTTAAGTATAATTTAAAGTTTTTAAAAGGTGCCCCAAATGTCCTTTTCCTCTCCCTCTAATTTTTTAACCATTTGAGATTAAAAAATAAAAATTTGGAAAAGTTTCCATGCATAAGGGACCTCTTCTATAATAGGGGTTCTCTAGAGAGGGGGGATAGGAACGCCTCAAAGTTTTGTTTTCTTATCCTGAACGGTTCAAAAGTTCGAGGACAGAGCGGAACTTTTGGAACATCCTGTATTGGATCTGTAAAATGTGTGTTTTTTTCTCTAATTTAGGCTCAATTATGTCTGAATCCATCCCCTCCTAACATTTTACTTAATCGCTTAAACGGCTTTTTAGGATTTTTAATTTTTGATTAAATTAAGATGAGTTAACGTAAAATTTAACGGGCATGTTTGCACAAAATTAAACTTTGTGCAAACGGATGTATTAATGCTAAAAAAATAATGTGCATATGTATGAAATCAAAAGAAACTTGGGTATCACATGACCAGTATACATCTATAATTCATATTGATTAATTATATTTTTTTAAATTATTTTTGCATAAAGACGTTCAATTGAAATAACTGAAAAAGAATTATGCTTATTGGATTTGCATGTACCTTACAAGCATTTGCATTTGTAACTTCTTTCTTGGTTACATTTATTTGCACAGTCCTTGCAGCATCAATAGGTCGTATTCTCAATAAGGAGTTCACCTATATTGATTAAACAGGCTTTTTTTGGGTGGCAAATAAGGATAAAATGGACCGCGTTAAGCAGAAGGGAACCAAGCCACATCAGATATTGCCTTTAATTGGGCATTTAAATTTTTGACATGAAAACGGTTGTATGGATTTCTCAAAAAATTGAGAAGCTTATGGGCATTGCTTCCCGCCACGAAAAATGGCGCCGATTTCCATGGAGCAGTGCGGGCCTTTACCAATGGATCTATTTGTAACATACCCGATGCAAAACGACGGGAAAGAGCGCACACTCCTAAAGTGGTGAACGCTTAAAAAAAAAAAAAAAAAAGATGAATTTGTTCTTTTGCGGGGAGAGCCGACGATTCGAGGTCCATTGCACTGGGTTTCTTCCCTCGTCCGATGACAGGATTCTCGAACCTAATTTGACATCAGAGCAGGAAATTAGGGGTTTTTTTCCGGAGCCGAAGTGAAGCGAAGCGCGAATCCAACTTTTATTTCCGCGGCGGGCCCCCCTCCCCCCCTTACTCATTATTTCCCGGCAATAAACAAGTAAACTTAATCGGAAGACACTAATAACTTATAGCCTCATTTGTATTCATAAAATGTCAGGCCCGGAATCTTGTCCCCTATCTCTCGCTCCGGAAACCACTTGTCAGGTTGTATTTTTTTCCCCTCCCCACTTCTCCTCCCCCGCCCCCTCCCCCGGCTACCGCGAGCCCCGGGGCCGACGTACAAATCTGCTTAATATTGCATTGATGACTTTTGGCGCCATTACCGGGAGCTCGAATCCCCTTCGGAAAGTTGGCCTCCTCGAGAAGTGAGCTTTCCTCACTTTCCCGCCGAAACCCTGCTCAATATTGCATTGATGCCCTCCGAGCAATCCCCTTCCGCCTCATAAAAATAGGCTCATTTGCAACGCGCCGCCGAGTGCAGTGAATTTATTTTTGATAAAGTGTATGTACATCAACATTCAACATGCGCTATGTTTTAATGGGAAAAATGCGATACGTGTCCAGTGGGAGTGACCTCCAATCAACTTCCTGGAATTGAAAAAAATATGGAGGATAGCGCCGAGTACTTAATATACTTTGAATACTAATAATAATAACTTTGAGAGCTGTTTTTAAGCTTTGGAGTTGATTTCAGAAAAAACCGATGGCACCATCGTATTTCTCGCGAAATTCTACGTGGGAATCAGTACCTAAATCGGAAATCCCTCACACAAGGAAGAGCTTCACTTTGCTGCGATTTTGAAGCATGTAAGCTAAGAAACATCATGACTTGACCTTAGAAACTTATAACAGGCATTTTGGCGTTTGGAATAAGAACCTTGGTGAGATTTTGGAAGTTTTTCCCCCTTTTTTTCTGAATGCATGATCTGGTGCAATGTCTCATGGTCTTGAGGGCCGTTCAAGTATTGCGTAACGCACTTAGGGGGGAGGGAGAGATTAAGCCAACGCTATGGTGCGTTACAAGGGCGGAAGGTGATCAATTTCAGCGTTACGTAATAAACCCGAGCCGAGGGGGGGGGGACTTCGAAAAAAACGTGCAAAAATTGCCCTTTCCGAATGAATCTTTTCCAAAATTTTGGAGCGGGAGGGAAGGGGTCAGGTCGGTGTTACACAGTTCAAATGGAGGGAGGGTGTAGGACTTTACTGTCGTGCGACGCAAAAACGCCGTAAAAGCCATATTACATTTTTGGAAACAACGCATCAAACCAGAAAAACTTGTGTATCTTGGAACAATGGTTTTACAGAATTCTTTTACAAGTACTACCTAGAACTTAACCTACAAAGTTGAGGTGCGTGGGTAAACCAGTTTTTATTTTATGAAGAGATGGTACACGGACTTTATGTCCACTTTTTTACGTCCACAGACTTTTCGTCCACAATTTTTACGTCCATAGTTCTAAAGCCCACACTATTGTTAAGTGCGTTACTTAAACGTCCACTAAGTTAAATCCACAAATGTGAAGTCCGCTAAAATCAAATTCGAGCGTTATATTTTAGTCCGTGTGTAAAATTATATTGACAATATCGAAATGAGAAAATTAGAGAGAAGTGAATTGAAGAATTGAGGTGTTGTTATCGTAACTCATATTTTAAATGAAATGTTAATTTCTTCTTTTGATTCATCTTTTCAAATTGTGTTTGGTAAATACTTGGTTTCATTTCTATCCTTGAAATTTCCGATATAAAATATGCCTTAAATGTACATTCTTTTTTTTTAATGAAATTGATTACTTCATTTTAAAAACATTTAAATTTAAAACATTTACATTTTAAAAACGTGGTAAATATTTGTAAAACCTTTTCCAATCAATGGCATCGATATGAATCTCAATGAGCCGTAGTTCCAATGAAAGAAACTATACAAAAATGAATAAAAGAGTAAAAAAACTAAGAAGCAAGCAATTTATTTGTTTTTAATTTATTTGCATATTGACCTTATTGAGTCAAATACGTCCAATTTTGAGTGTTTAGTTGCGCTTACACCACGCTGCAGCACAGTAAAAGCCCAAAACATAAAATAATAAATTTGAATGCTTTGGAAATCATTAAATTTGACACGAAACTACTATTTTATATACAAAAAACACATATTTTCCAGTTTTATATATTTCTTTTTCATCAGTTTAAAGGGGAATAATCAATGCAGAGAGTGCAAACATTTCAAAATCATGAGTTGAAAAACGCTGACTCTGCGAGTTTATTAAATATTAGAGCCTAACACAGAGCGGAGCGGCGTGTTAGCAGCGCAGAACGCGCACTGGCGCCTACAAACCTAACGCGATACTTCACGCATTGCGCAACGCGTGAAGTATCCCGTTAGGTTTGTAGGCGCCTGTGCCCGTGTCACGCTGGTTGCCTTCCGCGCCGCAAAGCTTTAGGCAACTATTTCGCGTCAGATGTGTTGCACAGTGTCCTACAAGATTGAAGGTGCACGAAATAACTAGTCAAAGAGGACTTTCAATTTTGACTGCATCTGTTACTGAAAAATGTTTAATTTGGCATTGGAGCGTTTCCTAGGCTTCCGCTTTGGTTTTCATCTTATCATATCCGTACACTGTACACATGAACAAATTGTTTTATCTGCTCTTAGAGTCTGTCCTCTTTTATGACTTGATTTATGTATGTAATGTTTTTAAGAATGATGGTAGTAGTAGTATGCATTTATTTTTGAGGTGGTTCCTGTTATTTAAATGAGAAGAAAAAAATGTGGACATAACATCTCCACATTTTGGACAATTTTGGGCATAATCATGGTTGGACTTTAAATCATGTGGACTCAATTAAGACTGGACTTAACGTTTAGTGGACATAAATTGCGGTGGACATTTATTTAATGGACGAAAGGTAGGGGGACATAAAGTCCTGGAAGCAAAGAGATAAGTTCCAAAAAACGAGGGAAAATCCTGATGGATTTACAGCGTTCTTGCTTAGCACAGCAGTGTGTGTGTGTAAGGGAGTGTATAAGGGAGGAGCACTGGAAAAAAAACACATTGGATCTAGAGTCCAGACTCTAAAAAACATCGACAAGAAAAAGTACTCTTGATTCAATCATAATCTAGCTTAAATCAAGAACCAAGCCTCTTAATTTGGGCGGATTTTGTTTTGATTCAAGGAAAAATCCGGTTGAATCGAGCGTATTTTTTCCTGTCAATGTTTTCAAGAGTCTGGACTCTAGATCCAATGTGTTTTTTTTCCAGTGAGGCAGGCGGGGGTTAAAAATTGGGAAAAGTGAGTCACGAAATATTTGAACGGCCCCTTGACGGGATTTTTACCCCTTTCGGGGTTTTTTGTGGCAATCCCACGTACCAATAATTCGGAGACGAAGTCAAGGTGGAGCCGGGTTAGGAATCGAAGGTGAGCTGCCGACTCGGTGGCAAAAAGTTGCCCGCGCTGGGTGTATCCCGAGGCCGGAAACCACGTTCGAGGAAGTTAAGGTCAAGTTCCGGCGGAGCCACCGAGCCGGGGCCCGATTCCGGGCGCTGCTCCGCGTTTTCCGAGCCACGCTGATCCGGCTCCGGGATGCGGCGCACAGTGGACCGAGTCAATTGGAGAGGTCGGACATGAAATTTTTGACTGAAACTGCAAATTTTGATGTTTATTTCGTCATAATTTCAACTATTAGGAGTGCTTTTGAAAGAAAATTTCACGAGGAAACCAATGGCACCACTTTTAAAACCTCAAAGTTTTGTATAAACGGAGTTATAAGCTTTTAAAGTTTCCGGAATTTGTCCGACCTTTCCTGTTGACTTGAGCCATTGTGCGGCGGCGACCGCGGAGTTTTTGCGGTGTCGAGTTAGGCGAGTTGCCCAGGCGTGTAAACGCAGTTTAGGGCCGGGGCCGATCCCTCCGGACGCCCGGCTCTCACGCCGACGCCGAGGAAAACCCGACGAATCCGAATGTTTGCCCGTTGTCGGATTGAGATCATTTCAATGTTTACCAGGGGTAATTGGATAACCAGAGAGACAGAGACGTAGACGGATCCAGGAGGGCGTAGGGGGTGTATGCCCCCTCCTTCGCCTCCCAAAAAAGGAGAAAGGAATAAGGAAGAAAGAAAGTAGTAGTAGTAAAATAATTTTATTTTAAAGCGGTGCTTTAGCATCTAAGGCCATTTACACCTCTAAAGAGGGCAGTAACAATAATAAATTTACATGGAAATATCAGTAAAAATACAAAAGGGTTGAGGGGAAAGGTTAAATTTTGAGATTAGTGGAGCGCATAAATTCAAAAAGTTTCACAGGATGAGTATTCAGAAGTAAATTTTTAAGAGAGGGTAAGGGGTAGGGAAAAAAACGTTTTCGGATATCTTTATAAAGTGGGCAACTTATAAGAACGTGATCTACCGTTAAGGGGGAATTTGGACAAGAAGTGCAAGCAGGACGGTTTGATTGGGTCATCAAATAGCTATGGGAAAAATTTGTGTGACCAATTCTCAGTCTAGTTTGGACTACTTGTTGAAGTCGAGTCAAATGAAAGTTTTTGGATGAAGGTGAAGTAGGCAATGCAGGGGGGCATTTAGCATTGGTGAAATGCTGCCACTCAGTAACCCAATGGTGGAGAATTTTTCCTTTTATATCTAGAAACAGATCTTTAGAGGTAACCGATCTCTTCGAAAAGGGGCCAATTGAAAGGCTAGACTCCCTAGCTGCAGAATCTACTCGAACATTACCCGGAATATTAACGTGTCCTGGGCACCAACAAAACGGAAAGAAAGAAGGGACGAAGGGAGGAAAGAAGGACGGACACTTGTAGTTGGCCCAAAAAAGGAGAAAGAAAGTAGGAAGAAAGTAGTAGTAGTAAAATAATTTTATTTTAAAGCGGTGCTTTAGCATCTAAGGCCATTTACACCTCTAAAGAGGGCAGTAACAGTCATAAATTTACATGGAAATATCACTAAAAATACAAAAGGGTTGAGGGGAAAGGTTAAATTTTGAGATTAGAAAGAAAGAAAGAAAGAAAAGATAGATAGAAAGAAAGATAAGCGCCATGAAATGTTTCAAAAAATTCGCCGCCATTTCATTTTTTAGGGAGAAACTGTTGAACGAAGCTGCCCCAAAAACTTTACTGAATATTCTTTGTGCTTCCGATGAAATTCAGTATAGTGTTCAAACATATTCAACCACTAATTTCTCTCTAAAAAAAAAAGGATGGCGGAAATTTTGAAACGTCACATGGCGCTTGTGATACTTCGGCCGAAGGGTGAAGATATGTACACTGATACAGCAGAGATTGCACGGAAAAACAAGTTAGGTAGCATTTACCGTACTATGGTTAAAAAATGGCACAACCAGAGAGTATGGTAACTTCCCTGGTAAAAATTGGCTATAAAAGCTGCGTTTCAAAATACCATAGGAATTCTTATAGCCGGCTACAGAAGGCTAGGAAGGCTACAGAAAATCATAAAGCTGGCTGTAGAATGCGGAGAAAATCACACGGCAAGGCTATACGAAGCGATAAAAAATTATGCAGCTGGGCTATAGTTCCTATCGCCGGGCTTTACACTCTATCGCCTGGCTGTTGCTTTTTCGCCTTCGATTATAAAAGGCTATAAGAAATTGTGTAGAAATTCGTGTGCTTTGGAAATCATTAAGTTTGATACAGAACCACCTTAATACTTACTAAACACACATTATATACTTTCCTTTAATACATTTTTTTTTGTCAATTAAAATGAGAATAATCCACACAGGATGTGCAAACATTTCAAAATCATGAGTTGAATAACGCTGACTCCGCCAGATTAAATATTACAGCCTAACACAAAGCGGAGCGGCGACGCATTGGCACCTACAAACCTAACAGGGATACTTCACGCATTGCGCAACGTGTGAAGTATCCCTGTTAGGTTTGTAGGCGCCAATGCGCGTTTCGCGCTGGCTGCCCGCCTTCCGCGCCGCAGTGTGCCACGGCGCTTGAAGCAACTATTTCACACCAGAGGTATTGCACAGTATCATACGAAACTGGAGGCGCTCTAATATATTAGGAATGGCAGGCATCCTTCAAAAGTACGGAGCTTTCCTCGCAAAATAAATCAAGATACTACGGCTCAAAAAGAGAGCAGTAGTACAAAAACTCACTAAGTCCTAGCATCCGTAATTAGTAACGTTAGCTACACTTTATTGCCTGGCTGTTGCTTAATCGCCATCGGCTATAAAAGGCTATAAGAAATTGTGTAGCCGACTATAGAAGCTATTGGAAATCTTACAGCCGGCTGTAGGTCTATGGTATTTTGGAGCACAGATTCTACTGCCAATTTTTACCAGGGTTCCACCAACATTTTTGTCATAATCAGGAAAAATATCGTTACTTTCACGATAATTTTGATGAAAGTTACCGTACTCTCTGGTTGTGCCGTCTATGAACCAGAATATGGTAAATGCTACCTATTTTTCTTTCCGTGTGACTATGAATCCTCGGTACAACTACAAAACTGTCTATTTTTCATAACTGTCACCCGAGAAACGGCCCTATTCGACAGCGCGAAGTGTTCTTCGGGTGATGGGCCGCATAGCAGCCAAGAAACGTCACTCCTAGTCACTCAAATTCGACAACCTCGCTTGCAACGTCAGTCACTGAGGAGGCGGGAAAACTGTTGGACATGCATTTAAAGTTAATGTGACGAGGAGCCCGAATCATTAGACCGAGCAGCGTTGCCAAACCGCCTCGAAACACCCCGCTCCGAGCCGCGACCCCACTCAAAATCGCAACCGTGTCGAGTCGACGTTATCACCAACTTTCAGCATGAATATTTTAAGGGAGACTCGAGGACGCCTTACCTGCGCCGCCCTGCAACCCGCAAGACGCCTGAACAGATGCTCGCCATTCTTTCAAGAGCCGTCACCCACCCCCCGTCCCATCGCCCTGAGTCAAACACGCGTAAGTGCTAATGATACTCAACGGCCAGATACGTTGTTTTTACTCGGGACTCGGGTCTCTATGAACACTTAATTTGGAAGCCGCGGTGGGGGCGCTCGTACAGGTCGTCAAACTTGGGTTAACGTAAAGAGATGTAAAGGGCGCTAAGGGGGGGGGGGGACGCCGACGCGACGGCAAGGAGGGGGGGGTGCTGAGAGGGATCATTTTTCAGAAAGCTCCTCGCCACTCTTTCTTGACACCGCCTCGTGATTTTTCGCCTTCTACCCCTCTGTCCCCCCCCCTTCCGGGGGGATCTTTTTCCATCTCGGCGTCGCGCAAAACGCTCGGTGTTGTTGCTGTTTTCCCTCCGCGGGAAGGGGGGTGGGGCGGGACGCGTAAAGTGCCTAGATTATTGTCCCGATATAACTGCCGTAAAGGGATGAGCGTGGTGCCGAAGCGTGACAAAATAGGCGAAAAGCGCCTTCCGATCCGGTGTGGGAAGAATCTCCGGATCTGCGTGGGTTCCCGGTTGGATTTAAGCGGTTTTGAATTTGGATGGAGTGAGCGTGTTTGCTGTTGTGAATGTTGGCATTGGGAATGTCATGTTTGAGTTTGATTTCTTTAGGCCTCAGACTCAATTGAGCCGAAAATGAACCGTAATGGGGGATAAAATTAGGCATTACAGTTTATGTTTCTTTATGGAATTTGTGCGTACACAACGATGGGAACATTAACTTTCTAAATTAGGGTTATCGATAAGAAAGCGCCTTTCCCCCTGAATTTCCTAAAAATTACTATTTTTTTCTCATAGAAGGTTTAAATTTTTCGGAATTCATCATGGTTGGGTTATTTTTGGTCTCTTTATGGGTTTAAAATTGGCCGATCCGTTGATCTAAGGGCCGATTTTGGCGAAACATGTAGGCACGACAGGATTTAACGTCCTATTTTCTAACAATTCGGTCGGAAAAGAAAGAAGTCATTCATGTATTTTCATCAGGAACATTAGAGAGACACTTGAATAGCCGATTTTCGTCGACTTCACACCTTGTGCTCATAGAAAAAGAAAATAATAAAAAAAAACTTTTTCGAATTTTTTTATTTTTTTTACCATTATTTAGAATGCCGTAAAAACGCAGCTAAAGATAGGAGAAATGTATTCAGGTCTCGTTACTTACCTTTTCCTTCGAGTCTGAGCGACACTTTTTTGGCATCATAAAGCTGAGTATTGGGAGCTCACGCCTCGTGCCATTACGCCTTCAATTTTGCACATGCAACATGGACATCCGTCAAGCACGAATAGTTGTATCTTAGCGCCGTCGTCAACGCGCGCCAATTCCTTTTTTTCTATTTTCATATTTTAATTGTTCCTGTTTGTGTGATTTGTGGTGGTACTTCAAATTCTATATGATTAACACGGCGGAAGATAGGAGATACGTAATTAGGCCTCGTGTTTTTAGCTCTCGAGTCTGAGCGACACTCAATTGGCAATGCAGTACTAAAGAACGACGAGCGCCATCGCCTATTCAATTTTTTTGATGCAACACGGACGTCCATCGAGCACGGATAGTTGTATCTAAGCGCCGTCGTCAACGGGAGTCGAGATGTCCCTTTTTAAGACAGCTCAAGATTTAGAAGAAAGCTGTTTGATTCGCACTTACTGCTCACAAAAAAACAGGGTCTACTCAAGTCAAATTTAACACTCAGTCAAATTTTACATCGAGCAACCAGTGCCAATCGACGGTTAAACTGTCGACAAATTTTCCTCAGAGTTTTTCCTCGGCGTAAAACGCGCCTACAAGACTGCAGGAATACTTCACGCATTGCGCCAAACAGTAGAATCGACGCGGCGCGGCGCGACGGTCGGCCTGGCACGCTCATTAACGCCTACGAAGTCGCAGGAATACTTCACGCATTGCGCGTACAACACGGAGAGGCGGTTGCTGTCACAGTAAGACTATTTTGAAGGTGAAAGATAGAGACACTTAATTGGACTGCAATGTTGTACAGATCCATTTGACAATTTAAAAAATTACTCAAGAACGGTTGAAAATGTTCTTGTGGGATGATAGTAGAAATATATCGATGGTGAAACTGCAGAAATATGCGTGCCTCGATCTGCCGCGATGCAGAATCTCCGTCACACTTCATTTTCTACATGGAAAGTTTCTGAACGTTATTTTTTGAAAATTTCAGTGATCTTCCTTCTGTTCATAAAAAAATATTCTATGAAAACTTCAAGCCATGATGTTAGGTCCGTGCCCTTTAAAAAATAAAATAGGTGCGGGAATTTCGAAACGACCGTAATCAAGATACTGCATTTGTGTGCACTTTATTGTGGCACTTTGATGCATCGCGATATATCTACGTTAATATTGAGCAAATAATTTTGCAGTTCAGACAAATCTGTATTAATTTTTGCTGATGTGTAGGTCAAATCATCAAAACATGATTATGTAATAAGTCAGCTGATCCATTCTCTAAGGTTCCCCATTGAGTGGCATTCAACTCACTGAGTTTCATAAAATTATCTCGTTCTTTCAGCATTGGCGATACGATTTATGCGATCTGGCCTAATCTGTGAACCGAGTCTGTTTGAAACGAAGTTTTTCTGTCTCAAACGGTCGTTGTTTCCCGAACGAGGGAACGTAACTCCATTTCAAGGTTGCAACATTGACTCGGAAAATTCAATATTTTACAAAAATGTATCTAGAAAATTTTCGTCCAAAAGTTTTCTTATTTTTGCGTGAGATCAGAGGAAGAATCAGTGAAAATTCCAGTAAGAAATTTCAAAGATTCTCCTGGTAAAAATGCAAATATGCAAATGGAAATTTTGCAAGGTTGAAATGTAGTTACGTTCTTTCGTAAGAGGACAGACGTTGACGTATCAGACGTGCTATGCAGTTCCCAGCTCTGACTAAATTCATCCAGACAAACAACCAATTTCGTCCTTGTTCTAAGTTCCAAAGAGGCAAGCACTCGAGAGTTTCCAAGGCGAAAAAAAGATGCGCACAGGGTAGGAAATCCGCCCCGAAAGCCAAGCAGCACTGTCTTGCTAAAGAAAAACGTTGTATGATCGTTCAAGAGTTGCCAAATTTCCTTCCATAAAATGTTTATTTTTGAGGCAAGTTACGAATATTTTTCCTTGAAATTTTCAGGAACTTTCGATGAAATTGCGAACGAATTCCTCTAAAAAATTGGTGGTAAAATATTTATAATTTAACCAGGGAATTTGTGTTTTATCAAAGGAAATTTGGCAACGCCTGAAGGCTCATACGACGTTTTTCCTTAACACGGCAGAGCACCCGTCGTCGAAGCTCCTCTTTTTGGGTCCGCTCCAAAAAAGCGGTGCCCCCCCCCCCCCCCTCCGTCGCGGGTGCCGGGGCCAGGGCTGGCCGGATCAATACTAGACAGAAAATAACATTTTGTATTCCGGGAACGACTCGCCGCACTTGTTGAACGAAAACTACCGACGTTTGCTACCCTTACGAGCTACCCTTGTCTCCCGCTTTTCTTTCTCCGCGGAGACGGATTCTCCCTGATTCCTCCCCCCACCCCCTCGCTCCCCCCGCGAGGGCGCACCAGCCCTCCGTCCCTGGCAGCGGAGAGCCCCTCCTTGAGTTTTGATGGGTTGCAAGGATTAATGGTGGAGCGGGAGCAGTGAGATTGTATGAAGAGAGGGATCCCCGAGTTTAAAATGCAGACCCGCGGATTTAAAGAC
This sequence comes from Bemisia tabaci, assembly GCF_918797505.1. Classification (NCBI taxonomy): domain Eukaryota; kingdom Metazoa; phylum Arthropoda; class Insecta; order Hemiptera; family Aleyrodidae; genus Bemisia; species Bemisia tabaci. The sequence goes on along the minus strand of NC_092796.1, from coordinate 9,827,609 downwards.
AAATGGATCGAATTTAAGGAGCGGTGCCGACCCGCGCCGATGCGACGTTACCGAATTTAATGACGAGTCCTTTTTTGTTCGCGAATTAAATCACGAATGGGGCTCTACGCCGAAAAAAAGTAATTGCTGGTGCTGGTATAACATTCTGGACGTCAGAGGCGGATCCAGCAATTTGGCAACATTGTTTTTCTCAATTTAAACCTATGGAAAAATATCGATTCTTGAAGGGGCCAGGTGCTCCAACAAGAATCGATTATTTAACATAGGTTAAAATGAAGGGAATCCGGTGTTCAAAATTGCTCAAGGGCAACTGACGAGAGACCATATAGTTAGTGCATCATTCACCCCCTTAGTCTGTAGATGCCACCAACTTCAACCAATAGGATCGCTCCATACTCCGTATGTCTTCTTTGTCTATAGCTTTGTCTATCAATGTCAACAATGAGCCTGCTGAAATTTAAAAGTCTCTCTATTTTTATTTACTTTTTCCATAAAGTTTTCTTTAGGAAACATAACACGTTTTAAAATGTAAATTATAACGAAATAAACATAAAAATGTACAGTTTCGGTCAGCAATTTCATGCTCGGCCTCTGCCAATGGGTTTCACTGTACGCCGAGTCACGCACTCTTCAGCTTTCCCCCTTTGTCTATCCGCCCCTTGTACATCCACCCGTTTTAACCAATAGAATCTCTTATAGCTCCCTATGTCTTCTTTGTCTATCGCTTGATGTACCAATTTCAATGATCATCCCTCTGTATGGTGCAAAATTCTCCCTAAAATACTTCAAAGATTTTAAAATTTGTTACGTTTGGTTCCGAATGCCAAATATTTGGTTTGAATATATCGAATGGAGATGTTGTATGTGTGAGGTATTTGCAATTTGACTATCAATTCTTATGTAAAAGTTCGCGAGAAACACGATGGTACCACTGGTTTTCTCTGAAATCAACTCTCAAGCTCAAAAAAGCTCTCAAGTTGAGGCCAAAATGGAGGGGATATCTCACGCTATCCTGAGAGTCCACCTCTGCATCAAGACGAACCTTCCATGCAAAGATAAGGAGCAAATACATTGGCAGGGTTGCCGTGTTTTCAGTTTTAGAGTCCCCAAATAAATTGGCAGCCCTGTCAATGTATTTGTAATCTTTGCACGGAGAGTTTGTCTTGATGTAGAGGTGGACTCTCAGGATAGCGTGGGATATCCCCTCCATTTTGGCCACAACTTGAGAGCTTTTTTTGAGCTTGGGAGTTGATTTCAGAGAAAACCAGTGGCACCATCGTGTTTCTCGCGAACTTTCACAAAAGAATCAACAGTCAAATCGCAAATCCCTCACACATGCAACATCTCCATTTCAATGATCAGCCCTCTGTATGGTGCAAAATTCTCCCTAAAATACTTCAAAGATTTTAAAATTTGTTACGTTTCGTTCCGAATACCGAATATTTGGTTTGAATATCGAATTTCCTCCTCGTTCGCGGGAGGTGTGAAGTAACGCCCTGTCGGCAACGCGGGAGAAACCACGAAAGTGACCCGAGTCCGGGTCTCCAACTCTTCAGTTGCCACTATCACTGGACTCGAAACTTTAGACGGCAAACAATAAGATTGCCCGGGCAGTCTAATCGGCTTACAATTAGATATTTCTGACGACTAGTTATATCCAACCCACCCTCATTCTTGAAACCAGCCCCCGAACTTTTCAACGCCGCCGAATCTCACCGAAAACCCCTCACGAAACCTAATAATTGAGGACACCCACCGCACCAAGAACAGCCTATAACTGGAAACCGCGTTTTGAGAAAAACGCATTTAAAGTTTTGTTTTTGATGTACTGCGCAAACTTTTCTATGCAGGTACCCTGTTTTGGTGTTTTTGGGTGACCTAACCCTTCTATTGAAGGATGCCGGGTAGATTTTGCGATACATTTTGGGTTTACACTCTAATATATTTAATTTAAAAAAGCGGTTTATAGGACATTATTACGCCCAATAGTCATTTTGGTGGCAATATGAAGTATAAATCATTTTAATCACGCATAATTAACGCAAAATGAAAGAATATCGATAGTGAGTAAAGAAAGGGGTAACTAGCACCTCATAGGCCCTTAAGTTTATAGGCCCGTTTATAGGTCGATCTTGCACCCATCGATCCAGAGGCCTGATTTAACTCGGAAAAAAAAAGGTTTTTCGACCTCGAGCCGTTACCTATCTATATTCTATCGCTACCACAGCATAGTCCAGGGTACATAGAATCCGAAAAGCAGATGGGCGTAATAACGACCTATACGCCTATGGGCTGTTCTTGGTGCGGTGCCCTCAATTCTCGTGCTATTTCGCAACAACGCCCCGCAGAGTTGCAAAACTTGATTATATAATTGCCCTCTTCTACATAGAATCTTATGGGTGCGCCGGGAGATCCGGCTTGTTAACGTAAAACCACCTAACTGCGCCCGAGTCTGCTGCGCGGATACGTCGTTTTGATTTGATACGGCGGGGATCTCCCCTCCTAATCTGGAGGCCTGGTGAGTGGGGTTAAATGTCCAAACTTTTATCACCGGTCAGGCTTTATCTCTTGTTCAAATTGAATTCCTCCGATCTCTTCACCCCCTCGCGGCCTGTGTCATTTAACCCTTCTGCGTCCCCTGCCCTCCGCCCCCCTCCCGCATCACCAGTTGGCATTACTGTTAATGTTTACCCTTCGAGTCCTTTGCCTGACTCGGTGATCTAACTCCGTTTGATTCGCGACTTGTGGATTTCAAGTTTCAAACCGCCCCCATCTTAAGACTTTCTGAGACGATTCTGAGCCTGCTTGCTCGCTATCGGGGCCATAAACTTCCGGGGCATATAACTTTAACGTATTTTTAAAATGGATAGAATAGTGCCTTTGATTGTCTGCTTCCATTGATGACTAACGGCGCAATAATTAGACCTCCCATTGATTTGCAGGCATTAAGGAAATTATTGACTAAAACTGAACATTTTGATGTTTATTTCGTGACGTTTTAAATTTTAAGGGGTGCGTAAAGATGAAAATTTTACGACGAAATCTTCTGATTTGATGTATGTTGCACTGGTTTAAATGATTCAATTTTTAGTTCATAGAGAAAAAAGTATTTTTCCGCGAACGATCTCAAATTTATCTTTCCAATTTTTTTAAGTTTTTATAATTGACTCGGCTTAAATGGAACCACTTTAAGTGCAGAGTATGATGTAGGCACAATCTCGTAAATACCAGTGGCGTGGCGTGAGGGTTCGATTATCGATAAATCGCCATTTGAAGCTATGGTAAAGAATCGATTACTAAGGTGTTCGCTGCGAACGCCCTGATAATCGATCTTTTTTCATAGGTTTGAATGGCGAATCAATCGATATATCGCAAAGCATGCCACGCCACTGGTAAATACTTAATAATCGAGTAGGCTTAATTAAAAGATCAATTGAATACTAAATGATTGATGCGGTGTTATGTATAAACGAGTATTCGTTTGCTAACTTTGTTCTGATATCGGGAAATTTGGTGGATTTAACTGTAGGATCTTAAGGTATTAATATTATCAAATCTCTTTCGAAAACAACTCTTTGAAAGTTATACAATATCTCAAGAGCAGAGTGGCATTAAGATGATGAACCCAGTTTCATTGGTGATTTAGGTAAAAGAGTTTAGTCTCGGGTAGAATCTTTGTGAGAAACCATCTTGAGGCAAAAAATATTTAGTTTCGATTAGAAAATTTTAGTTGTTTACACTCTTTCCATTTATTTCATAGTGGCTAAATGTTGTTGCTGTTTTGGCTGATGATATGTTCCTTGGTGTGTGGCAATTTAAGTGACTTACGTTTTTCTACTTTTTTAGAGACTCATGTTGCTGATCAGGGAGGTAAAGTTCTGAGTGCTCTAAATGATGACACTCACGAGACAGATCAGGTAAATAAAATACAAAAGAAAAATTCCCACCGGGAGAAACAAAATCATCATGGCGGAGACCAACTTAAACATCGAACCGAAGAGACAGATCGTGATCATCCATCTGATACACGATCTAGCCAAAATTCGACGATTGACTTCCGTGAATTCCATCACCGACTAAGTTACAATAAGAACGAGGCATTGTTCCTGACTCCACTAATCGAAAATGGTGAGGCTAAGAGAGCGCGAAAGTTTGCAAAAGTCCCTGCCATGAAAGGAGTCGAGAGTTTTGCTGGATATCTAACCATTAACAGTACCACCGGCTCTAATTTGTTTTTCTGGCTGTTCAAAAATCAGGAAACTAGATTGGAAGAACGCCCTCTGATTGTTTGGCTGCACGGTGGATATGCGCAAATGGGTCTGTTCGGTCTCTTCAGAAATGTTGGGCCTTTTTATTTAGGCCACGACAGGAAACTAAAACGCAGGAAATATTCATGGAATCAAAAATGCAATTTGGTTTTCGTCGACAGCCCCGTCGGAGCAGGTTTCAGTTTTACCAAGTTGGAATCAGGGTACCCGTCAAGCCTGAAAGTAGTGGCAGAGGATCTTTACAAATTTTTGGTTCAGCTTCACAAATTGTTCCCCTCTTTTAGGCGAAATGAACTGATACTCGTCGGTGACTCTTCTGGCACGAAAGTTGCCCAGCTACTCTCACGCAAAATCTATGAGGATAATAAAATTTCGGATATCAAGCTGAATTTGAAACGGCTGGTTTTAGTCAGCAAACTCAGGGATGTGGGTGTATTGGAGACAAGTAGTGCTTACCTCTTTGCACTAAAACTGGTGGACGATAATCAGAGGCAAGAATTAGCTAGACTTGAGGCCCATCTTCGTGGAGCAGAATTATCCGAAAATGGAACTGAGTCTGTAAGATTTTATTTTATTTCCTCTTATTTTTTTGCCAAAAAATTCCTGAGCTTCTTTATGCTTTTGTTTTTTATGTGCCAACTGTAGTTTTCAGAGAAGGAATTACATTCATGCAATGTCTCAATATTAGATTGAGCCTTGTTCTCAATGTCGTCAATTTCCGGCCAAAGTATCACAAGCGCCATGCGACGTTTAAAAATTTTCGTCACCATATTATTTTTTTACAAAGAAATTATTGGTTGAAATAATAGTGTGTCTCAAATTTTGCAGCAATTCATAAAATATGGTTCTCAAAATTTTTACAATTGAAATATATCACACGGCGTGTTTTGAAGAGGAATATATGCAGGGATTTTCCTCATTCCGATGAATTCCTAATTTCAAGACACATCACAAAATCGAGACCTCTTCGTCAAGAGCATATCGAAACCTTTATGAACATGTTTTGAATTTTACTATCTACCCTGGAGTTTGATAAGATGCCCAATTAGACCAATCATTAGTTTTAGTTTACAATTATTGTATGTGACACGTAATCGAGATGCATGAACATGCCCATGCGAATAAATTCCGTTTAATAAACTTTTTTATTGGCACGTGTGGCAATAATAGGAAATCCCGGTAGTAAATCGCGTTATATTATTGAAAAGAATTGTAATATGTAATGAATGTATCTTAAATACGATTATTTTAAGCACTCAAACAATTATACTACCAATTATAGCTATATGGTAATTTCCAGAGAGCCAATAATCGCACGAATAGCTCATAGAATCCTCCAGAAAATAGTCTACTTTTTGGGCTGCCGATTCGGCCATTGAACCAGAGTTTAAATGGAGGCTTATGATGACCCAAAGCTCTGAGAAAAATTTTAAGATGATTGTAGGGGCGGTTTCCGAGTTACGATAAGAGCGCGGCAAAGGGGCTTCCATCGAATTTGTGCCGTTTTCTTGTTGAATTGCAATGTTGCCGCGGGCTTTTATATGTGCTCACACATGTTTTCTGTTCAGCATATCGATACATAACTTTTTTTTACACGAAGAATTTAATTTCACGTTAGACAGTGGATTTTATACGGCAAATTGATGTTTTTCGGGGATTTAGTTATTATCGTTTCGCGGAAAAAATAAATGCACCCAAATGACTAAAGTTTATTGATTTTCACATTTTTTTCTCCTGAACCTAATGAAATAAAATGTATGCATTTTTGTTTTCAGTTGGCTCTCCAAATTTTAATCAGAGAACGCATCAAGGAATTCACCGGACTTAGAGATACTTTAGATTCTGTGCATGACAACATCGCAGTGTACCAGGCAAAATTAGCAGTATGGTTTCTGAGTCAGTCTGCAACAAAGCGGGCCCTTCATGTGGGAGAATACAATCTGACAGAAGTTTCTGCGGAGGCTGTTTCACATCTGAAACGAAACGGAGGTCTCTTAATATCTACCAAACCAATATTGGAAGATTTTTTAACCGCTGAATCGTTGCCAATTTTGTCTATGAACGGTCAATTTGATACTGCGGGACTCATCAGTGGCGGCCTTTACGACTCTTACAAGTGGCCGCGTGCTGATGAATTCTTTAAAGCAAGGAGGTGTCAGTTGAAGTTTAAAGATGAAGTTGCCGCTTACTATAAGTCGGCCGGGACTCTTACAGAAGTTGTGATGCGAAACGCAGGGCATTTCCTTGCAGCTGCTCACCCCAGGTGGACTTATGAAATACTTCACAGATTCATCGCTGACGATAAGTATTTTCAATGCACTTAACAAATGCAGTATGTCAACGTAAAATTCTTAACTTTGTGGAAGTTAAAAATTCGGATTAGGGCTACTCCAAACATACAAACAAAAAATCAATATACCTACATAATTTCAAGTCTGAATTTTATCTAGATTCCCGTAAAAAATTGATGCATGTAGTCAGGCTGATCCTATTTGAATCCGTACATGTTAAAACAGTCCACACTGATGTAGATGGACTCAGTAGTGTTCATTCGCCAGTTCTTCCTTTCTGGCTTAGATTGAGCAGGAACAACCTGAGTAATCTCTGTCTTAGTGTGCTTTGTTTTCAGTGCACTTCTTCGTTATTTTGGTTGCAATGTCAGTCTCACAATAACAGCGTTTAAGCGTGTGTACAGCGTGTGTTTGGTTGTTTTTAATTTTCCTTTTTTCCTCGGTTGAAAATGCATGTGTGCATTGTTTCTTTTAGCCTAAAAACTACCTTAAGCCATATTATGAGCTAATCATGGAGCCACTCAGTTCGGCTCCAAAAACGGTTCATCAATATGAACTGAGACGTCAATATTAATACATCTCTTACCCCAATAGCAGTGATCACGACAAGTTGCGATTTGATCGAAGAAAATATCGCAATTTTATCGACGTCGACTCATTGCAATATTATCAGTTAAAGAATCGCGATAAATTGCAGTTCAATCGCTAAAATTTTGAATAAAATCGGGATTTAATTGACGGCGATTTATCGCAATATTATCAAACATTAAATCTTGATCGATCGAGATAAAATTTCGATTTTATTGAACGTAATTCAATAGAGATCAAATTGCAACAAGATTGAGGATCATCGCTCAGATGCTGACAATTCTACTCACTTACTTTCAAAATACCACAATTTTCTCGTTAAAAATTGCTACTTGGGTCCTCCAACTTTAATATACCAACCGAGGACCTAATAAAATATGGCCCGAGCTTGCGGAGCACCCGGTATCGAGAGTATTGATTAATCACAATACTATCAAACGTAATCTTGAAAAATTGCGATAAATTTTGACTCTATTGGACGTGATTTAATACAGATAAAATTGCGAAAAGTCTGAGGACAATAGCTCGGATGTTGACGATATTCGCGATTTTACGGCCAAAAAATCAATCGCGACTTAATTTCAAAATACCGCAATTTCTCCGTTGAAAAATGCTACTTGGGTCCCCCAACTTTAATATTCCAACCGAGGACCCAATGAAACGAGGCCCAAGCTTGCGAAGCACCCGGTATCGGGGAGTATCGTAACAAAATTTACCGAAGAGCCTCGGAGTTGATCACCCCCCGAATTGAGTCAATTTTTATTCCACTCAAGTTTTTGACCTGCCCTTGCCGGAAACTTGACGATTCGTATCTCACTCGAGAGACGGATTGCGCGTTACATTATTCACTGACGGGAGCGGGGAGCCCACTCGTATAGGAGTATCGAGAGTTTTACCCCTATTACGAAGGTGATACCTATCTCCTCCTGGCCTTTTCAATGTAGGCTCCTTCACCATCCGAACCCGTCCCGTGTTTTCCTTCCCTCCATCTCATCCGCGATTCCTTCTTGTCGGACTGGGTGCTCCATAAACTTTGCATATTAGTCTTTATGAGGGTGATAAAATGCTTAAGGTGATTCGATGGACGCCATATTTTGTGTCAGAACGGCATGCGATATATCGCATCAATTGGTTCCATTTTTTCAGCTACTCGTCATTTTTCTCCAATTTTGAGATCGCAATTCTGTTGTCAGGAGACTAAAGCACTCACTTACCAATTTTAACAAAGAAATTCAACGTAATAAAGGCGTGGTTTTTTCAGAGAGAAAATATCGCATTCGAGTGCAGTTTCGATATCAGTATCGAATGCGATGTTTTCTCTCTGAAAAAACCACGCCTTTATTACGTTGAATTTCTTTGTTAAAATTGGTAAGTGAGTGCTTTAGTCTCCTGACAACAGAATTGCGATCTCAAAATTG